>NC_091257.1:55863409-56185681 GCF_042477335.2 Ovis canadensis | reverse complement strand
GTGATGCCTGATACATAACTAGAGAGTGAGCTCAGGTGGGCTTTCAGCGCTATGCATCATGGTGCTACAAACATTACAGATCCAAGAAAACGGTCAGCATTGGCTCCAGCCAGAAGTCGGCACTGCAGTTGGAGGCGTGACTCGCTGGATCTATGCCATCCACTCTGTTAAGTTTCCTCTAATCATGAGAAAATTGGCACCTTTTCCGAGACCCCAAGGTTTCACAACTTCTGTTGGATCAACCACAAATAACACAACTAGTTTCTGGGTTTCCAAGTTCTTTTTGGTGTAATACCTGGAGTTTCCATTAGAGGTCAGCAGTCGCCAATTCCCTGAGAGGTGGTGCCCACTTGACCAACTTCAAAGTCTAGATAGAACATTCTTCAGGAAAGTTTCTCTGGCTTTCACGTCTTCACCAACAGCATTAGTATCAGTAACTTGAGCTTTCCTGATATTTACATTCCATGTTTGCTTCTAAAATAATATGTACAGCAATTCAACAATCTATTAAGATGCAAGGTTTTCATTAAGATACAAATAGATGCTGATACGGAGAAGGCAATGGTACCCCACTCTAGTACTCTAAAATCCCATGGGTGGAGGAGCCTGGTGGGCATGGGCTATTAACAGGGGACCTATGCCCCAGGAGGTGGGGTATCCAACAGGTCAGGAGCAGAGCCTGGCCATAAAACCCATAATACAATACTGACTGGAAACAAGGGTGTGGGCCATAGGCACCACCTGTAACATAGACAATCTTACGGCCGGGAAAACAATTCTAAAAAGAGGTCATCGGTGTATAGACATGAGAAGGTGCCCAAGTCATATTGCTGAGTGGAAGAACCAGTTTAATGAAAAAATCCTGGGAAGTATGACCTCCCTCTGTACATTCATACATACATAACTTTTTAATATGCAATTTCAGAGCCCAGAACCTAATAGTAGCTATGTCAGAGGAGTGAGGCAGTGATGGGTTTCTAAGATTGTTCTGTGCTTCTCTGTGACTTAGATAACTGTGTGTTCCTTTCATAGTTAAAGAAGTTTCCCCTGGAGATAACAAAGAAAATGTCATCTTCCTGGTGACTTTCCTGTGGCCTCCAGGAGGTCCTGGCTTCTTCCCTATCTCCTTCATCTCCAATTTTGTCTCTCTAGCTGGAATGCAAGGAACCCAAGGCTGGGACTGAGTCCCATCCCAGACTGTGGTCCCAGCACCTGGCGCAACTGGCCACCCAGGTGGGAGTTCTCAGTGTTGCTGAATGGAAGAGAGGAAGAGGGGTCTGTAACATCAACCTGCTTGAGTCCCAAGTGGAGTGTGAGCTGTGTCACTCCCAGCACTCCTGTGAGAGCGGGCAGCTCTCCTCCCCAACGTGGCCCCTTCCCAAGCCCTCCTCATGGAGAATCGTTCACAGACAGCCACCTGGAGAACTGTGGGAGTGGCCAGGTAGGAGCATCTCTGGGCAGGGCAGGCGGGGAAGCTGCAGGACCACCCAGGTGGGCAGGGCAGGGTCCAGGTCAAGGTAGGGCACTGGTTGAGCTGGCTCCACAGCTGCCACTTGGCACTCTCATCTCAGCACCTCCAGCTGCTTCTGAATATAGCAATGACCCCATCATCCAGCAATCCCACTTCCAGGAATTTGTCCAAAGAAAACACTATTTAATGTCACACATGCTTTGATACATGTGACATCATGAAGAAAAATGAGCTTGCCCAAGTGTCCATCAGCAGGGCACTAAGTAACCCAGACTCTAGAGTAGTATGTATGAGCGTGACAAAGGCGATGGCTGTCAATGTGAAGTGCAGACAACAGCTGTGCCAGAAGTTTTGTTAAGAACAGATTCTTCCTTCCATAACCTGCAAGGTTTGGATTCAGTAGAACAAAAGGCCTAGGGATCCGCATTTGCACATGCACTTCAGGTAATTCACTGCACACCTGGTGGGGGCCCATCTTTGAGAAACACTAAAGCAGCTGTGTGTTAATTGGACTGAAAAACAGGCATGCAAAAGCAGAGATCCACAGAACACACGGAAAATCGTCCGAAGGATTTCCGACCCGAAAGTCTCTGTGCTGAGGTATTAGTGGAAAATTTTTATGATGACTCCATTGGAAGTTTTTCTTGGTTTACCTGTATTTTCTGAATTTCTCACAAGATGTTTAGGTGACTTGTATAAAAAGGAAATGACAAAATCTAAAGAGTTGGACCATAAAGAAAACTGAGCTCTGAAGAATTGATGCTTTTGAACTGTGGTATTGGAGAAGACTCTTGAGAGTCCCTTGGACTGCAAGGAAACCCAATCAGTCCATCTTAAAGGAAATTAGTCCTGAATATTCGTTGGAAGGACTGATGCTGAAGCTGAAACTCCAATACTTTGGCCATCTGATGAGAAGAACTGACTCATTGGAAAAGACCCTGATGCTGGGAAAGATTGAAGGCAGGAGGAGAAGGGGGTGACAGAGGATGAGATGGTTGGATGGCATCACTGACTCAATGGACATGAGTTTGAGCAAGCTCCGGGATTTGGTGATGGACAGGGGAGTCTGGGGTGCTGAAGTCCATGGGGTCACAAAGAGTCAGACACGAATGAGTGACTAAACTGAGCTGAAAACCAAATCACTGTCTTGCTTCTCTGGTGGGCATTTGTAACCCCAGGAGACCTGATGGGTGTCCTGGAGAGGAGCAGGGGGGCTGGGATTCTCTGCTCCCTCTTTCTGAGAACTGCAGTCCACAGGCTGGGCATGGGGCTATTTCATCCTTCAGTTTTAGAGCTGATCTTTTTTCCCTGGGTCACAAGACAATCAAATGAATCAATTTTTTTCACTTCATGTTGTTCTGTTTGTCTCCTGTATATTTTCAAAACTCATTGAGCACTTGCTAAATAGCATCTAGGTTAGGTGGATGGTATCTGATGTGATATGGATGTATGCTTAGCTATTCTAGGGTTGACCTACCACAATTTCCAAGAGATCCACACAGTAGGAAAGAAGTAGATATACCTGAACAGTTTGAGAGGCACAGTAGGATTGCAGACTTTGGAAGCCAAAAACAAATGTCAGTTTCAGTCTCCATTTTGTCTGGGAAATGTGGGGGCAAAGTGACGCAACCTTTCTGAGCATCCCTTGCTATCCAAGGACTATGATGAATGAAAGGGTGTTTATCAGCTTAGAATGGAATGATGGGAACCTGGGGTGGTGTCTAGTCCTGAGGGGGAGCTCCGTCACCATCCACTTCTTGTCGTCCTGGTCAAGTCCTCTCCCCACAAGGACAAGGCTCTGCTGCATTAAAGCTTGCCTCAGCCACATGTGTACACGGGCCCCATGCTCTGCTCAGCCACATCATTGCCACATTTTTCTCGCCAGCCAGAGTACGCATCTTCGTTATCATACTTACCTGCTTTGTTTTCATTCCACTCCATCCTGCTTATCCAGCCTGGGTGGGCTTCCACTGGGAAGATGTAGCTCTCCACACCACCTCTCTTTAGGACTCAGAATGTTATTTATTGAACAGGGAAAGGAAAGAGGACATCTCCATATGGGTCTCTCTGGGATCCTTAAGGCTAAGTGGAGGAAAGATTCTGGGAGAAAAACCCAGCTTTCCTTGTTTCCTCAGAGAATTGGCCTGCCTGGACCTGGTGTCCCCAGCTCCGTGTCCTGGACTGGGAGGCTGTGGCCCTCCTCTCAGTGGACTTGAGGGTGGGATAAGAGATGCTAAGCGTACAACGGTGGAAAGTGCAGGACGGACTCTGACTTACACTGATTACCAAGGAAGTTTTTCTCTTCATACCAAGGAACCTTCGGTTGCCAGAGAATGTCAGCAAAGAAAGGAGTCATAATCCCTGCTCTCATGGTATCTCAAAGCATTTGAGTGTCGTTGCCCACAAAGCTGGCAGAGAAAGAAGGCAAGGACCTCAGAGCAGCCAGCAGGATTTCAAAGAAGAGGTCTGGCTGGAGAAGGTTCAGAAATGGGGCTGGATGATGGGGTTGAACAAGAACACAGATGTGGCAGATATGAGGCTGCTCCACAGACACCAGGGTGGGAGTTGGCCTCAGTGTGGAAGGTCACGGAGAGCTGGCGAAGGCTGCAGCAAAGCAGGAAAGTATGGACATTGGTAGAAAACATGGAAGCAAGGTTATTCAACCTTGAGATCTCCTGCGTACAGTTCAGTTCAGTTCAGTTGCTCAGTCGTGTCTGACTCTTTGCAACCCCATGGACTGCAGGACACCAGGCTTCCCTGTTTATCACCAACTCCTGGAGCTTGCTCAAACTCATGTCCATCGTGTCAGCGATGCCATCCAACCATCTCATCCCCTTCTCCTCCTGCCCTCAATCTTTCCCAGCGTCAGAGTCTTTTCCAGACCTGAGTCAGTTCTTCTCATCAGATGGCCAAAGTATTGGAGTTTCAGCTTCAGCATCAGTCCTTCCAATGAATATTCAGGACTGATTTCCTTTAGGATGGACTGGTTGGATCTCCTTGCAGTCCAAGGGACTCTCAAGAGTCTTCTCCAACACCACAGTTCAAAAGCATCATTCTTCGGCGCTCAACTTTCTTTATAGTCCAACTCTCACATTCATACATGACTACTGGAAAAACCATAGCTTTGACTAGACGGACGTTTGTTGGCAAAGTAATGTCTCTGCTTTCTAATATGCTGGCTAGGTTGGTCATAGCTTTCCTTCCAAGGTGAAGTCAGCCTTATGAAAGTAGATGACAACGCTGATAACGACGACGAGGGGCCTTGTAACTGGTACTCGGGGGAAGGAGCAAGACCCCAATCTTCATGCCCCATCCGGGGCTCAGCTCACATCTCCCTCCAAATATCCACATCATTTTATTCCATACTAATTCCTTCCTCACAGTGTCTCAAACATGAAACACTGTTTGTGTGTGTTAGTCGCTCAGTCATGTCCGACTCTTTGCGACCCCATGGACTGTGGCTGCCGAAACACTGTTTAAGTCTCTTCTGATGTACAAGTTCCTTTCCCACCTTTTTTTTTAAAAAAAAAAAAAAACAAAACAAAACAAAACTTTTTGTTCTGTATTTCAGTATAGCTGATTAACAATGTTGTGATAGTTTCAGCTGAACAGCGAAGGGACTCAACCATACAAGTATGTGTATCCATTCTCCCCCATGGGGCTTCCCTGGTGGCTCAGACAGTAAAGAATCTGTTTGACAATGCAGGAAACCAGAGTTTGATCCCTGGGTGAGGAAGACACCCTGGAGAAGGGAATGGAAACCCACTCCAGTATTCTTGTTGGAGAATCCCACGGACAGAGGAGCCTGACGGGCTACAGCCTATGGTGTTGCAGAGTTGGACACAACTGACTAACACACATACGTGTTCTCCCCCATACTCTCCTTCTCTTGTTATTTCAATTTATCCATCAAATACCCAGGCTGTCTGACCCGTAGTTTCCAAGGTCTGACTTTTGCAGGATGCCCCCTCGTTTCACATTCAACGCCTTCTTTCACATTTCTTGGAAATCATTCACTGATCAATCTTGTGATAGGTCCCTTGGCAAGATTTGTGATGTTGTTGTAAGGAAAAGTTTCCAAAGATTATTACCAAGACTCTACCTTGACTCATCAAACAATAATTGTGTGGCTATAGGAATCCATGAGAGATTTTGGTGCATATTCATGGTAGAAAGCCACCATCAAGATGCTCCAAAAGCTTGTTTCTCTCCTCCTAAAAGGACGTCCAAAATGGAGGTGATGAGGCAGAAAAAGCCCCCTCTCCTCCCACTTCCTTTCCCCTTGGGATTCTACAGCACAAGAAAGAATTTCACGATTGCCACAATTTTCCTCCTAATATTTCCCGCCCCAGATAGTTTATGACTCTCCTAGTTCATACTGGGGCTTTTGAATCAAATTAAAAATTAGTGTGATAAAACCTGACTCTACAGAAGAACTCTATAAGCCAGCAGTCGGCACACGAGACCTGAACTCTCTGCGATGCGTCTGCCATCCGACTCCCAAAAGGAAACATGGGCTGTTGGGGCAAAGCGTGGGTCCAGGGCCCAGCGGAGACCTGCGTTCAAGTCCAGCTTTGCCATTTCACGCTCTCTCTTTTCCTTTTTAGTGGAATATGGAGGCTAAAAGCTCTTACTTCTGAATTCTCTTCCACTTCAAACGTTCTATAAATCCAGAGTTCTGTTTCTTTTTAACACGAGGCAGTTAATACAGTGCCAGCAGGGGCTCAGTCCATAAACTGAGCAGGATAGAAACTCAGCAGGCCCACTGAGATCCCCTCACCCCAGCGCTGTGTCTGTCACCCTCCAAATTCAATAAAGGATGACTGAATGAACTAATTTCCTCATGTGCACTCAATTATACAGATACACTTGGTTTCATGGCTGGAAATCACAAGATGATTTTTGATTGTTTTGGTTCAGTTGAGACATCAAAGTTTTCCTGGTGGCTTAGTGGTAAAGAAACCACCTGCCAATGCAGGACACGCAGGTTCCATCCCTGGGTCGGGAAGATCCCCTGGAGAAGGAAATGGCAACCCACTCCAGTATTCTTGCCCAGGAAATCCCTCGGACAGAGGAGCCTGGTGGGCCACAGTCCATGGGATCACAAGAGTCAGACACGACTGAGCGACTGACACTTCCTCCTCATCAGCGTGTCGTTTCTGTTTCCCAAGCCCTCTTTCCCTCATCTTTTCTCCTTCCTGACATAGTCCCACCTTCTTGTCTTCCTCTCCCACACTCACAATGAAAACCCTACCCACCCTTCGCTGTGGTTCCCTGAAAGAACTTCCCTCTGGGGATGAGCATCGCTCAGAGGAATCATATTTTCCTCAGATCTGTTCAGTTCTTCTTCGGTGCAACAATAATTCTATGCTCCTGCCTTAACAGCGAGTATTCTAGGTCCTCAACTACTGTGTACACTCTTCATTTAAGTCTCCCTAAAAGCAGGATCCTGAAGGGATATGGAGGCAGGTGGTCCATGTGGAGGGGATGCCAGTAGGTGGGGGAAGGAGTGAGGAGATGAAGCAGAACAGGCAGAAAACCTGACAAGGTGTCAGTGGGCATTACCACCTGGGTGCCTGGAGCTCGGTCGCATACAGGACCCTCTGAGGAAGCACAGAGCCCAGCTAGGAATCACTCGCTGGAGAAGAGGGAGCCTGGGGCTCTGACCAGTGAAGCCTAGAGGGTTGACCCTGCTGCTCCTGGGAGCGTTGACGCCCCTGATTCCCAGGTTGCGGTTGCCTGTGAAGGAGCAAATCAGGGGACACCTTCAGGAAGATGCTTCAAGCAAGAAGATGTAGGTGCTGGGACTGTGGTCACTCCACTCTCCACCTAGATGATAACCAGTGAATTGTTCATACCGATAAATGGAATGTGTTAGTTGCTGAGTCGTGTCTGAGTCTTTGCAACCCAATCAGCCTGCTCGGCTCCTCTGTCCATGGAATTCTCCAGGCAAGAATACTGGAGTGGGTTGCCATTCCCTTCTCCAGGGGATCTTCCTCACCCAGGGACTGAACTCAGGTCTCCTTCATTGCAGACAGATTCTTTACCGTCTGAGCCACCACCACAGCCTGATAAATGGAATGTTTCCTGCCATATCAGTAAACAAAGGCAATCACGTTCATCAGCAATTAGAGCCACCAGCTTGTGAGCCCTGAGGGAACTCAGGAAGGGAAAGAATACCTGCCATCTAGCAGCCATCAGAGGGCAGCCACTTCCCACCTTGAGCCCTGAGGATGTGAAGACACAGAATATCAGGCCCCAGATAGGTGCCTATCAAAGGAAATATTTCAGGGAGTCCAGACTCTTGCATCTTCCCATACATAGAAAAGTGCTAAATTCTTAAACTTGAGATGTCTGGTTTTCTTTGATTAGCAGTGATCTCAGACTACCTGCCCATTTGTTGCAAAACTCTTCTATATTCTGGTTCCCCTCTCACCTCTTTGGAGCAGTTCTCTCAGAGTTACTTGAGATGATGTCTGCTGGATTGAAGTCCCAAACATTCCCACCAAATGAAATACAACTCTCAACTTTTAGACTGTGAATGATTTTTAGTCGACCTTTCTAGGTTCCCCATGGCCCTTGATGTTATATCTAAAGGGCACTTGGCCAGTACATCCTGATGTTGCACAGGGTCTGGGAAAGGCACTCATATTTTTTTTACATGCTCACGTAGGACATTTCCACCACCAGGGGATGACAGGTGGGGCAGTAAGCTTTGAATCATGGCTTGGTCTTCTTGGCAATCAGCCCCCATGCTAAAGCTCTCCAGGAGCCCATGAAGAGATGCCTCATTAAAACAAAAGATGCTCCTATTACACAGGAAATTCTGAGGGATTTAGGAGCTCTGAGTCAAAAACCAAGGTCAAAGGCCAAATATAAAACAAAACATGCTCCCAGAAGCCCTTATCACTTGGGAAATTAAAAGGGTTTTAGGAACTCTGTGCCAGAACCAGGGGCAGAGACCAGTATGTAGATTCTCTGTAATTTCACAGACAGACACCTGAAGGATGGAGTAGGACTCAACTCAGCCATCTCCTAACTGACTGTGACCTTGGTCCTGCCTCAGTTTCCCCCCATTCCGTTTGCTCTGCTGACTTATCTCCCAACTCTCTAGCCAGACTTAAACTTGTCCATTGCAAGCTTTTATTCCTCTTCCAACCACTGCTTTGTTTGGTCACTAAGTCCTGTCTGTCTCTTTGCAACCTCATGAATTGCAGCACACCAGGCTTCCTTGTCCTTCACTATCTCCCAGAGCTTGCTCAAACTCATGTCCATCGAGTCTGTGATGCCATCCAACCATCTCATCCTCTGTCATCCCCTTCTCTTCAGTCTTCCCCAGCATCAGGGTCTTTTCCAATGAGTCAGGCTCTTCGCATCAGGTGGCCAAAGTATTGGAGTTTCAGCTTCAGCATCAGTCCTTCCAGTGAATATTCAGGGTTGATTTCCTTTAGGACTGACTGTTGTGATCTCCTGGCAATCTAGGGAACTCTCAAGAGTCTTCTCCAGCACCACAATTTGAAAGCATCAGTTCTTTGGTGCTCAGCCGTCTTTCGGAGAAGGTAATGGCACCCCACTCCAGTACTTTTGCCTGGAAAATCCCATGGATGGAGGAGCCTGGTAGGCTGCAGTCCATGGGGTCGCTAGGAGTTGGACACGACTGAGCGACTTCACTTTCACTTTTCACATTCATGCATTGAAGAAGGAAATGGCAACCCACTCCAGTGTTCTTGCCTGGAGAATCCCAGGGGCGGGGGAGCCTGGTGGGCTGCCGTCTATGGGGTTGCACAGAGTCGGACACGACTAAAGCAACTTAGCAGCTGCAGCAGCAGCCTTCTTTGCAGTTCAACTCTCACATCCTGAGAGTTGAAAAACCATATTGGAAAAACCATAGCTTTGACCATATGGACGTTTCCCAGCAACATGATGTCTCTGCTTTTTAATATGCTGTCCAGGTTTGTCAGAGATTTTCTTCTAAGGAGCAAGTGTCTTTTCATTTCATGGCTGCAGTCACGATCCTCAGTGATTTTGGAGTTCAAGAAAATTTCCAGCCATATACACTGCCATTCTCTAAATATATCTCTTTCTTTCCTCTAAATATGGCCAGCAGTTGACTAATAATAATTCAACCATTAAACTGGCTCTTGTCAAATTTAGGCCTTATTCCAGAGATGGGAATGTGGTATCCCCAGGGTTTATCCTCTGTTTTTAACAAATCAACACACAGAAATACAGTACACTGTCAGTGGATAAAAAGAAAACAGATTAAGAAAAAAATTTTTAAATAGAGGCCTAGGGTTATCATTGATCAGGTTCCTGGGTCAGGGGTCTCCAAGGGAATGAAATGTGATTGGAGACCTGTCTCCACTATCAGTTGAGAAAACTGAGGTTTAAGGAGTGACTCATCCAAGGTCACATTTCTAGGAAGTGTGATCATTGGACCTTGCTTCTAGGCTTTCACCAAAGCCCCAAGTTTTAAAAGTTGGGATGGGGGTGGGAGTGGACACGGACAGATCTGCAGAGGTTCACGTTATCTTTTATGACGAAGGGAAAGGAGACATTTCTCCTCTCCTTGTCTTTGGAAAATAATCTCTCTTAATAATCTACTGTGCTATGCTGTGCCGTGCTCAGTTGCTTCAGTCGTGTCCGACTCTTTGAGACCCTATGGCCTGTAGCTCACCAGGCTCCTCTGTCCATGGGATTCTCCAGGCAAGAATCCTGGGGTGGGCTGCTAGGCCCTCCTCCAGAGGATCCTCCCAACCTAGGAACTGAACCCTTGGCTCCTGCATCTCCTGCATTGCAGGTGGATTCTTTACTGCTGAGCCACTGGGGGAAGCCCCCTATTAATTAACTACTCATGTTTAAGCAGGATAGAGATGGATTGAGATCATTTGGATTGATAGAGATAGAGATCATTTGGACTGACCCATTCCAAATGATAAAAGAACTAACCATTTCTCATGGAGTCTGAAGTGAAGTCACTCAGTCGTATTTAACTCTTTGCGACCCTATGGACTGTAGCTTACCAGGCTCCTCCATCCATGGAATTTTCCAGGCAAGAGTACTGGAGTGGGTTGCCATTCCCTTTTCCAGGGGATCTTCCTGACCCAGGGATTGAACCTGGGTTTCCCTCATTGAAGGCAGATGCTTTAGTGTCTGAGCCACCAAGGAAGCCTACCCGCCGTTAAAAAATAAGGACACAGATGAGAAGGAGTAGGGCAGGAGTCGTCCACGTCTGGGAAGTCAGGCTCCTGGAAGAACCTGGGCTGATTAAGAGCTCTGACTTCCTCTGCATGTGCCCTGTCCTGGCTTTGGCAGTCTTGAGCAGCACATATGAGCTTTCCCTTCAATTTCCAAGCTTCCTGGATATATGATATTGATTAGGCCTCTTCTATATTATGCCCTATAACTTTATTTTCAGGCTCATAAACTCTATAGCACCAAACACAGGCTGTTTTTGAATATAACGAGACTTTTCAAAACCTTAAACATGCTTCTGGTTTTCTTCAGCTTCATTTTACAATAACAAGACCATCTTATATTTAGATCCTTTTTAGGGTGCTTGGGTTGGGCGATTTCTCCAGAGGGGACACAGAGTGTGTGTTTCTAGCTGCAATTCAGGCATCCCATCCTGTTCACCCACTGTGGATCAGGACAAGTTTTAGTTGACAAAGATGAGGTTGTGTGCAGTGGTGAGTCTAACTCATGAACAGATATGTTGAGTTTTGTCTTAATGTCACAGCAGTTGGCTGTGACATTTAACTGTCCCCACCAGGTAGCACCTAAAAAAGGTGAGGGAGGAGAGGGGAAGAGGACTCAGCCTCTGGAGGTCAGCTTTGCCCACTGATCACAGGCCCCACCCACAGATTTCAGGCTCCACCCACAGTTCACAGACTCCACCCACAGGTCACAGGCTCTGCCTTTCAGCAAGGCATTTACCAACCCTGGGGTTTGGGGGCTTTTTTTTTTTTTTCATTTAAAATTTTTAAAATTTATTTTTAGTTGAAGGATAATTCCTCTACAGTATTGCACTGGTTTCTACCAAACATCAACATGAATCACTCTTAGTTTAGACATGTCCCCTCCCACTTGAACCTCCCTCCAACCTCTCTCCCCATCCCACCCTTCTAGGTTGTTACTGAGATCCATTTTGAGTTCCCTGAGTCATACAGTAAATTCCCATTGGCTATCTATTATACATATGGTAATATCTATTTCCACATTTTGCTGCAAGCCCTTGTAAGTAGGAAGATCCCTGGAGAAGGGAAAGGCTGCCCACTCCAGTATTCTGGCCTGGAGAATTCCATGGATTCTATAGTCCATGGGGTCACAAAGAGTCCGACAGGAGTGAGCCACTTTCACTTCATTTTCACTTGTAAGTAGGAACCTGCAGGTAGGCTGACAGGGAGAATTAGTTTAGGAGAGGCTGCTGCCCCGGGAGGAACGGAAGTTACCTGTTTCCTGCCTGTGCTTTTGTCTGTTGTCGGCCCCTGTGTCCACACTGCTCAGGGCTAATAGCTCAGTTTCTCCCAGGTTGGCTGTCAGCAGGGACCATCCATGCACCCAGACGGGGAGGGGACGACAGGCCTGGGCCCAACGGCTGGGTCCCTGAACTGGGACCTGAGGCAGAGATCCACGCTGAAGTTTTGCTTCCCACAGTCGAGGAGGCCCTGGTCTTTAAGTTTTCACAAATCAAGGAGGTTCCAACCTCGGGGGAAGGCGGTAGAGGCAGCTGCGGGCGGGCACAGGGAGCCTCCTTGGGCTCCTCGTGACATACGAGCTGCTGACAGTCCTGCCAACATCTGAATTAAAGTTTATGTACTGACTCACGGGGCGAGGAGAGAAGTTTAGAGTCAGGATGTGAACGTTCTTTTTCTTTCCACTCTGGAGGTCAGTACAGGAGAGCCCTGTACCCCCCTGGCTGGGCCAGCCTGCAGAGCAGGGCTGTTGATTGCTACTCAGGTGAGTTTCCTGCTGATGGCGCACGGTTTTATCCTGAATGGCATGACGTTAAATCAATTAGCCCACAGAACACAAATCACCCCTGTGACTCCTTCTGAGCTGTCTAGCAGGGTCCTGACTAACCCATCCTTCAACTGCTCTGGGTCCATGCTGGCCCCAGGGTGACGTCACCTTTGAGCTGGCTTCCCCACATGGTTGACTTCTCTTGGTCCTCCCCTCATCTCGGGACTGGATACTGTGGATGCCTCCCGCCCACTCTGCCTGTGTTCAGTACACTCCTCCTGCCCACCTGCCCACTCCCCTGTTCACCGTACCCCAGGGAACACTGGCCATGCCAGCCCCAGGTCCCTGCACCCAGCTCTGCTCCAGCTCAAGCCTTCTCCAACTCAGTTAAACCTTAGAGCACCTGGGAAGCTTAAAAATACAGATGCCCAAGTACTCCTCAGTGTCTCAGATGTAGCGTGTCTTGAGGGCAGCCCGGGCAGCAATCTGATTTCAAAGGTCCCAAGGAGTGTGTAGCCAGGGCCAAGAACCACAGGTCCTGTTGGCATCCAAGTCGGGAGCCAAGCCTTAGGGTCTTGTTCAATGTCACTTCCTCCAGGAAGCCTTCCAAGTTTGCCTAATCAAATCTGTTTCTTAGTCTCTCATTGCACATGAGAAAGACAATAGCTTTCCTTTTGAAATTAACATATAGAAGAATAGGCCATTTTGGAGAATATATTTCTATGAGTGCTAACACGTGTATAGACACCTGTGACTCCAGGACATGACTGGGATGGCACATCACTGCTTCTCAATCCTTCCTCCATCTCCATCTCAGGAAGACATTGCTTATTTTTCCTCCTCATTTATTTCACCATATCAGGAAAAGAGCTAACTAGCCTAAGACATCTGTGTTTGTCCTGGTGTTATCACCTGAGAGCCAGAAGTTGATATGTAAGTCATAAAAATCCACTTAGAAAATAAGAAGGGAAGGTGATGCATTACTTACACATGCAGAAGTTTGGGGGTTTGGAGAGACAAGGCTGAACCCTTGGGAATGCTGTTCTCTCTGCTGTGTCTAACCTCAGAATGATGTGCAGGGGGTGGTCCAGGGTGAAGTTCAGGGAGGAGAGCCATTGCCATCCGGGGTGCTGGGAGTTTGATTTCAGAGCCAGACTGCTTATCAAGTCTGGGTGCTCTGTGTACCAGCCTCGATTTCGGAGGAAGCCAGGGAAGCTGAGGACACAAAGTCCTGCAGAATCAGGCCCAGCTGCTGACAATAACTGCTTCACCAGAGCCTCTCATGCAAGACCAGGTTTTAATGTAACTTGAAAAGCATGACATTAACCGAAAGGATCATTCATCTTGCAAGTTATGGTTGGCTGTAAAATAGAATGGAGAATTCTTTCCCTATGAAAGACAAAATGTTTGTCTTCTACTTCCTTGGTATTCTTTCTTTGGCTATGTTAAATTTGAATCCCCATCTTTACCTTGGCCTTATCTTTAAATTTTTAATTTAAAAGAAGAAGAAAGCTGTAGTTTTCTCTTTTAATTTTCTTTGGGTAAAATGGGCATTGAGCCTCACTCCTTCAGGCTGTGCTTTGCTGCGCTAAGTTGCTTCAGCCTTGTCTGACCCTTTTCAATCCCATGGACTGTAGCCCTCCAGGCTCCTCTGTCCACGGGGATTCTCCAAGCAAGAACACTGGAGTGGGTTGCCATTCCCCCTCCAGGGGATCTTCCCGATCCAGAGATGGAACCCGTGTCTCTTATGTGTCTTGTATTGGCAGGTAGGTTCTTTACCACTAGCGCCACCTCAGGCTGTGATATTAAAAAAAAATTTCAGGTAGCCAAACGTCATTTGTGGTTGCTCCATGACTTGGAAGAATATCTGCAAAGTAAACTGAGGAAGCTTTGGACCAAAAGACAGAGGACTATGCTCAACCCAGCTTCACCATCAAACTCTTTCTCCACCCTCAGGAAAGTCTGTGTCAAAATTTTGCTTCTTTTGTTTGCAGAACAAGGGGTTTGGGCTAGATAATCTGTTCAGGTCTTTTCAGTCTGTAAACACACATAATGCTTTGTGCTTCTCAACCACCACACTTCCTCCCTCTCTTCTTAGAAAACAAGCCTTACATGGAGGATCTCATTTGATCCTCAAGCTTAGTTGGCCAATGATGTATTCTTTTCCCCAGGTCCAAAGGGGGAAACTGAGGCCCCTGCAGATTACATCTTGAGCTCTACATCATCAAGGGCATGAAAACGGAAAGAGTGAATGGAATTGAAGCTGGGGAGTATTCACACCCACTCTGCTTTCTTGACACCACTTGCCTTTCAAAAACAAATATCAGAAAGGAAATTACATTCCAAGACTAGCAACCTCAGGATCGTTTATTTTCCTAAGGTGCCTTGGGCAATGAAGATACTTTAGGGATTAGAATGAACTCTCTGATAGTAGCCCCCACCTGTGGGAATTCTTCCAGCGAGTTCAGTGTCCCCCCACCCTGCCCGGTGCAAACCTCACATCCACAGCCCCTTCCCAAGGGGGCATCTCTGACCACTGCAGAGCCAGTGGAGTAGCTGGCAGTGGGGGCTTCAGTCTGGGGTGTGGGCAAAGGGAGAGCAGACCTGGCATCGATTCACAGATCAAAAGCACTCAGCCAGGGGGAATATTCATTCCCTGGGACACCCTGTTAGGGGCTAACAGAGGATGCAGCTGGACCCTGCAACCCTTCTGTCAGTTTGCCCCTGGCTTGCTGACCGGCGCCATAGGAGACAGATTTGCGGTAACTCTCAGCAGAGAAATGAAGAATAAGAGTGTGTAGTGTCCTGGAGGGCTGCACCTTCTGGTGAATGAATTTAGCCAGAAACATTTTGCTGTTGTTTTAACACCTGCTGTTCATTTGACTCAACTCAAAAAGTGCTTGGTCAGCATTAAAAAAAAACAGGTTATAAGAAATGTAATTCCACTTTTTCCAAACAAGAATGTGTATGTGCCTATTTTATTGACTATAAAATGTCATCAATTATTAAAAGCTTTAAAATCTTACATGTCATCAAATAAAATATGTTACCAATTAAATTTGACACAATTATTTCTTATCATTCAGAATTTAATTTTACAATTAATGAGCTTTTTAAGACATGAATGTATATTTTCATCGTATATCACCCTTTAATGGATGAAAAGGGACAGTATAAGTTACACAAATGGGTTTACAGTTTTTCCTAAAATCTGTTCATGTTCTGATTTTGCCTCTTTTGGGTCACTTTTCTTTCTTCCCTTTAAAATTTTTCTTGGAATATAGTTGATTTACAATGTTGTGTTGGTTTCTACTGTACAGCAAAGTGAATCAGCCACACATATACATATATCCCCTCTTTTTTTGGATTTCCTTCCCATTTAGGTCACCACAGAGCATTGAGTGGAGTTCTCTGTGCTTTATAGAAGGTTCTCATTAGTTATCCATTTTATGCATTTTTTATACGTAGTAACATATACATAGGGGCTCACCTGGTGGCTCAGATGGTAAAGCATCTGCCTGCAATGCAGGAGACCCAGGTTCCATCTCTGGGTTGGGAAAATCCCTCTGGAGAAGGAAATGGCAACCCACTTCAGTATTCTTGCCTGAAAAATTCCATAGACAGAGGAGCCTGGCAGGCTACTGTCCATGGGGTCACAAAGAGTCGAACACAACTGAGCAACTAATGTGTCCACTTCCAGTGGATACGTGAGGAGTTCCCAAGTTGCACTAACTGGTAAAGAACCCATCTGCCAATGCAGGAAACACAAGAGGTGTGGGTTTGATCCCTGAGTTGGGAAGATGCCCTGGAGGAGGGCATGTCAACCCACTCCAGTATTCTTGCCTGGAAAATCCCCATGGACAGCAAAGCCTGGCGGGCTACAGTCCATGGGGTCGCAAAGAGTTGGAAAGGACTGAAGTGACTTAGCACAGCACAGTGTACCGTTGTCAATCCCGGTCTCCCAATCTCTCAGTTCATCCCAGCTGTTTCCTCCCTTGGTGTCCATACATTTTTTTTCTACATCTGTGTCTCTATTTCTGGTTTGCAAATAGGTTCATCTATCCTATTGTTCTAGATTCTCCTCATGTGCATTAATATATGATATGTTTTTCTTTCTGACTTGCGTCACTCTCTGTGACAGGCTCTAGGTCCACCCACGTCTCTGCAGATGGCACAGTCTCATTTCAGTTCAGAGACACTGATGCTCCTGTGGGGTTGCTGTGCGTTTGTTTTACCACCACACAGAGTCATCCTCTAGGCCACTGAGAACTTTGAGGATACAGCACATCTTAAAAGGATGTTCTGCTATTGTCTTCAATATTTTCCTCCAGGCTCATGAAATTCATTCTACAAATTCTGAGAAATTTGTGCAGGGAATGACAATTAGATCATTACTATTGCCTGGCCAACCCGAATTGTAAAATGCATTCCAAATTTCAATGTGGAAAATGGGGGCGGGGGGAAGAAAAGGAAAGAAGAGGTAGGGAAGGGCACTCACCCAGCAGATGGGAGTGTAAATAAATTGGCAGAACCTTTCTGAATGATAGTCTGGCACCATTAAATGCCCTAAGCATGTCCAGAGCCCGTGTTGGCCCTTGACCTCACCACTCATATGTTAAACATAATCACCCTGATTGATTCACTGTTCCCTTCAGCCATCTTTTTCTTGCCTCCGGACGTTTGCACATGCCATCTCTTGCTAGGCTAGAATCCTTCTCTCCCTCCGAGCTCCCGGTACTCACTTGTCACTCATCTTGTCATCTTCCCCAAGACCTAGTGTAAGTGTTGCCCCTAGTACTCCAGTCCCCGACCCCCCACTATGGTGTAGTTGGCTAAGGATTTGTCGACATCCACCGGTGTGGGCTCTGTGGGAGAAAGTCTCCTAAGATATTCACCATCACACATAAATGGGTGCTTCATATGTGGCAGCCTCTAAAATACATTTATTGATGACTTTTAAAAGTCTCTGAAGATTTTTTAAACTATTTGTTTTAAAAATATAGTATAAGTAAATATACAAAATAATATAATACATAAATATAAGGATAAGAAACAAAATACATTATATATATTATGTACATATGTATAATGCTTTTTACATACATTATATATACTACAAAATATTATAATACAGAAATATAAGGATAACAAACATAACACATTATATTATATAATGTATTATATATATGTATGACTTTATATATATATATATATATATATATATATACATTAAGTAAAATTTATCCTAAAATAAAATCCAAATGGTTTTTCTTTTCCTTCATTCCATTGGTTGTATGACTTTTTTATTTCACTTTTGTTTGTTTTTCCTGGAGTGTTTCATTGCTTTTCTTTTTTCTTGTTAAATAGAGAATAATGTGTCTCCCTCATATTTTCAAGTTGCTCTACCTTCTCATCTCAGTCAGAGGGCCCAGTCCATGGCATTTTGTCCTCGAATAATTTTTTAACCAAGATGCTCCCCCAACCAGAGCTTCTGTCCTTCACATCCCACCTGGAACATCTCCCTGAGTCACTACCCAGTCGTCATCTCTGGACTTCTCTTCCCTTCTCACGGCTGGAGTCTGCTTTCTTCCCATTGTTCCATGCATCATTTACTAAATTCTGGAGAAAAGTTATGTCTAAGATAAGCTCCAGAGATTCTCACGGCTCATTATTTTGAGTTTGCCAGTCTCCTTGCCTGGGAGTTTTCTGAATGTAGAATTCCACAACCAGAATGACTTTTCTTTGCAGTATGGAGGGCATCAATCCACTGTCATCTCACAGTCAGATCCACAAATGAGAAGTCTTTTCAGTGTTATTTTCATTCCTTTCCTCTGTCTTTATTCTTGGTGTTCTGTAACATCCTGAGGTAGTATCTTGTATTTAGGAAGGTTCTCAAAGGGTCTTTACATCAGCATAGACATCTGCCCTTTTGTAAGGTCCCAATTCGGAGAATATGAGCTGAGTACAACAAAGACTGCTTTGAATGATTTACTTGTCCACCTTAGCAGACATATTTTGGAATGTTTTGCCCTGGTTTGCAACTTAGTTCTGGTTTATTTTTTTTTTTCCCTTTACCTATTTTGCTGAGATGTAAACTTCACTCTGAAAAAAACCTTCAGTATCTCAAAATGTGACTGTATTTTGAGAGAGCAGCTTAAAAGAGGCAATTAAGGTAAAATAAAGTCATTAGGATTTTGAACTTTTGAATGGCGGTGTTAGAGAAGACTCTTGAGATTGAGAGTCCCTGGACAGCAAGGAGATCAAACTAGTCCATCCTAAAGGAAAGCAACCCTGAATATTCATTGAAAGGACTGATGCTGAGGCTGAAGCTCCAATACTTTGGCCACCTGATGCAAAGAGCAACTCACTGGAAAAGACCCTGATGCTGAGAAAGATTGAGGGCAGGAGGAGAAGGGGACAACAGAGGATAAGATGGTTGGATGGCATCATCGACTCAGTGGACATGAATTTGAGCAAACTCTGGGAGATAATGAAGGACAGGGAAGCCTGGTGTGCTGCAGACCATGGGGTTGCAGTGACTGAGTGACTGAACAACAATGACAAGGTCATTGGGATAGGCTCTAGTCCAATACGATTGACCTCTTTATAAGAAGAGGAGATTAAGACACAGACACATGTGAAGACACAGGGAAGAGACAGCCAAGGAGAGAGGACTCAGAAGAAATCAACCCTGACAACACTTTGATCTTGGACTTCTCATCTCCAGAATTATGACAAAATAAATACTGTGGAAGTGACCCAGATGATGGTACTTTGTTATGGCATCCAAAGAAAACTCCTGCAGAACTATCATAAATAGTGCTGCTGTGAGCATTTCGCATGTGTCTTTTAGTGAACCTCTGTACAGACATTTGCTAGAAATGTACCAGTTGTGGAACTATTGAGTCCTGAAGCTGTGTATAAGTAGATATGGTCAGAGGTTTCCAAAGTGGATTCATCGATTCACATTCTCTCCACAACATGTGAAGGTTCTCACAGGTCCTTCAGCCAGTTTAGCCTCTGGCCTCCCTTTCACCTTGGCCTAGAACCTTGTCCTTTGTTAAGACTCCCTCCTCCCCTGTCACTCACTGCCAGGTTCTCTTGCAACTTCTTCTGAATTGTCATATCTTACACAGACTTGTTCTGTTTTCAGAAGTCTAAAGTTTTCCCCTTTGATTCACTGATTGTCTTCCTTATACACTTTCCCCTCTTGCGTCAAAGCTTAGCTATCCTAATGTTGCCTGGGTGATAGTGGATAATTATGAATTAATCCGGCAAATTATTCAGGTGTTTACGGTCATATCCTTTGCTAATGGTCACATTCTGTGAAGGTTTAGAAATACTGGGCAGTCCGACAGGGGCCCTCGCACATCAGACACTGTGTTTCTCAAAATCATGGTCAATAGCAGCTGATTGTCCTCTGCATGAGGTCACTTCTGGACATGGAAGGTAAGCTCATGGATTTCTTTTTTTACTTCTCCCAGCTCTGAATTTTCTGTTCACATAGATGGATGCATTTGTTTTACTATGCTTCATGCCAGTGTTTATTCAGATGTCCAAGAACCTTAAGATAGAGTATAAAGCCATGAACATCCCCCCAAATAAACCTAGCTTCAGTAGGGCAACATGATCCCTGGGATGAAGAAGGGAAGCGTTCAGGGGAAGAGACAGCTCCCCTTAAAAGCCTGCTGCTTCTGGGAGCAGTTTAATTGATGGATGACTCAAAAGCTGCAGAACAACAGTCTACTGTGTGCGAGAAGCTCAGATAACACAGCTGGAAGAGCTGGTTGATGTGTGGACCAGGAGACCGGAAGCCAACATCGGGGCTGGCCCCACGTGTAAAGTGCAGGGTGCCATGTTTTACAGGTGGATTTCTCTCAGCCCTCACACGGCTCTACACAGGCACTCTTCGTTTACTAAGGAGGAAAACTAGCACTCAGAAAAGTTAAATAACTTGCCCATCATTACACTTCCCTGAACTGCAGACTGCGGTTTGAACCTAGGCTTGTCTTGCTCTGGTGTCCATGTTCTTCTCACTCAAAACATTCACTGATATTTAGAAGATTTGAACAAAGGAGCACTGAAATAAAAGTGACACTATTCAAAGGAAGTAAATGTGAAATCCTGTAGTTTGGTTTTAAAATACATAAGTGCAGGGGAAGATTTGAAACAGCCAACATTCTTAATATAAGCCTGCAAGGTATCACAACTGCCAAGAAAAATTAGTCTTGCTTTCCTGGACAGTTTTGTGAAATGTATTAATAAATGGTACCCTTCCTTGAGGAGCAAAGAAAAGTGGGTTAGCCTGGAAGATATGGTGTCAGAACACTTGGTCCAACACTTATTAGTTAGGTGAGCTTGGATGAATACTTTTCCTTTCTGAGCCTCAGTTTATAAATCTATAGAATGGGAACAATCGTAGTTCCTAATGTACTGTGTTGTTGTGAGGACTACAGAGTTCCAGAATGCATGATACAATCAGTGTGAGCTGGCTGGTGCTGTAACCCCATCTGGGGTTTCTCTCCTACTTTCAAAGTCCACAAATTAAGAATGGGCCCTCCAGAAGAAGGTTAGTGGAGGTTGTCACCTGGATTCCATCTCAGTGGCACTATGGAGCAACACAGAGACAGGTTTAAGGTAAAGAACAAGAAAGAAGAAAGATTATTTCTTTTATTTCTCCTCTCATTTAATAAATATCTCTTGAGCAGTCAATACACACAAGGCATGTTCAAGAAACTGTAGATGAAACAGGGAACATCTTTGTCCCTGCCCTCAGGGGACTTCCATTCTAATGAAGGAGACAGGCTTGGAGAATACATGGGTGTGTGGGTGCTAAGTCACTTCAGCTGTATCTGACTCTTTGTGACACTATGGATAGTAGCCCGCCAGGCTTCTCTGTCCATGGGATTCTCCAGGCCAGAATACTGGAGTGGGTTGCCTTGCCCTCCTCCAGGGGATATTCCCGACCCAGGGATTGAACCCACATCTCTTATGTGTCTTGCATTGGCAGGTGGATTCTTTATCACTAGCACCTCCTGGGAAGTCCAGGACTTTCATTTGAAATGGAGGAGACAGACTTGGAACAGGAGCTAAACAGACAAAACGCAATGGAAGTTTGCAAACTTGAAATGTTATAAAGGAGTGAAAAAACAGGCTGAGACAGAGGGTGATAAAAACTGAAACAGAGGCAGAAAGCACGCCTGGGGGAAGCAGCAGGTTGGGGAAAGTCTCCCAGTGAGAAAGAAGTGAGAGAACACATGATGGGTGAGGTCAGAGAGCGCAGTCTTTGTGTTTGAGAGGACCCGGTGGTGCCTGTAGCCTGGTGAGGAGTCCGGATTTTGTTTTCCGTGCCATGAAAAGGCATGAAGGGCTTTAAGTGGATGTCAATGGGAGGTGGTGACATAGCTCACGTGGAGACCAGGTTTGGAGAGAGATGTAGAAGATCCTTGTATACTTTGCTCTGGAGTCCACAGTTGCCTGGGTAGGTGGTGTCAGCAGTGGAAACGGGGTGGGGAGAATGTATAGATTTCAGGCATGTTTTGGAAAGGAAATTGACAGAGAAGATCATGTTGTCCAACCATGAACAGGTCCAGCTAAAATCCAGGGCTCTCTGCTTAATTCAAAGATCGATAGCCATCCAAGAAGACTGTTGTTCAGTCAGAAGTAACATGTAGAGAGGTCCTCAGAATTTTTCTAGCATCAGTCCAGGTTTATTTACTCTCTGAAATTTTACATTAATTGCTCATTTGGGACAAAAGTCCATTTAGAATATTGATGATAATAGAATCACATATTAAATCATCACACAAAGAAATTTTAGGTTGAATTAATCAGGTATCTCAATCTATCTTGTCTACTCTGGGGAGTAGACAAATGTTCAGTTCAGTTCAGTTCAGTTCAGTCACTCACTCAGTCATGTCCAACTCTTTGTGACCCCATGAATTGCAGCACGCCAGGCCTCTCTGTCCATCACCAACTCCCGGAGACCTCACCCAGACTCACATCCATCGAGTCAGTGATGCCATCCAGCCATCTCATCCTCTGTTTTCCCCTTCTCCTGCTCCCAATCCCTCCCAGCATCAGCCTTTTCAAATGAGTCAGCTCATCTCATGAGGTGGCCAAAGTACTGGAGTTTCAGCTTTAGCATCATTCCTTCCAAAGAACACCCAGGGCTGATCTTCAGAATGGACTGGTTGAATCTCCTTGCAGTCCAAGGGACTCTCAAGTGTTAATTACTTTCAAAACTTCTATGAAAGGTCACTTTTTCACCATTCTCTAATCTTTGAGTCAGAATTAGCATTGGTACTTGGGTCAGAGGTTTGTGACCTGAACTGCATATTAGCAGCTGGGGATTCTCTAAGGAAAATGAACAACAACAACAACAAAAAAAAAACATGTTCCAACAGCACTTGGGGAGGACTTTTTTATATTTTTAAAGGTTTCTCAGATGATTCTAATGCAGTCGAGGTCAACAAAAGTACTGCAAACCTTTTGAAACTATCTCATGCTATTGTTTTAAGAACTTTCTCTTCCCCAGAAGGCAGATATTCACTTGAAAAAAAATATGCACATACGTTAAGGACAAGAGAAGTATCCCAGAATGAACAAAGTAGGTAAAAGGAGAGGGCTGGGCCATGGAAGGGAAGGTGGTGAGGATCCACACCAGCTGGTGGCTGCAAATTTCTCTCTCCTGATGAGCCTGGAGTAACCGCCCAGCAGCTGGACTCAGCCAGCCAGGTCGTGGACAGACGCCCCATTCACTGTACTTCTGGCTGGCTCTGGCCTGGCTCAGTCCAGCTTTTATTTATCATCTTAAAAATTTCCATTTCAACTTTTGGTCAATGGACCCTTCAACTTAACTCTTCTCAGCTGAGGACAGTAATGAAGAAGAAAAATACATACCTGACCTTCGCAGATGTTTTCAGCAAACACACACACACACACACACACACACACACACACACGTGGTGTGTACAGTCTGGGGTGCACAGCTTAGCACTCGTCAATACAAGGCTTCATTCCAACGGTGCATGGCTTGGCCCCTGGTCAAGATGGCTTCATCTTATTAGAAATCTCCAAGGCTCACAGAGTCAAAACTTGGACGTTTACTGTACACATTAACAGAACTTATTCCACAGGCTCATAATAAATCTTTATAACAGCATATGGGCTGAGTTATAAATATCAGCTGGGAAGAGCAGTAAAAGCGTAGCATACCGAAAGGCGTCTGCCCAGCTTGGAAGCACTTTAGATTTTATTAATTTACTTATTTTATCGAACTGTAACATTTCAGATGTCAGAGTGGACTTAAATCACTAGTGATGTGAAGTAGAAAAACTAATAAAACACTAAAATTGCTGTAAGAAAAATAACTCAGCAATTAGTTCACTAGTACTTTCATGGGGTGGGGACTTAGTCCTTCAGACAAAACAAAACAAAATGAAACAGAAAATGACCTGGGAATTATTGCTTCATGCCAGGCAGGTGGAGCAGGCGGGCTCTTTCTGTTTGCTGTGATTTTGACATCTCCCTCTTGAAATGAATGAGAGACTGAATTGAATCTTCACCCACTTGTAGAAAACATAATAAAGAAAGAGAAAGAATGGACATGTCCCCAGCTTCCCCCTGACACCTCGCATACCCCTTCTCTGTTTTCCTGTGTCAACTACTAACTGGCACTTGCCAAGAGCATTCACCAGCCACTGAACAACAGCAAGAAGGGCATTCGCCATCTGCCTGTGCCATTGCAGCTGCTGACCTTCAAGACTCCCTGAAGGGAATTAAGGGTGGATAGTGAGGCCCTCTGTTCTCTAGGGAAACTGATGGAACAGGTCTTTCAGTCCAGTCACTCAGTCATGTTTGACTCCTTGTGACCTGATGGACTGCAGCACCCCAGGCTTCCCTGTCCAACTCCTGGAGCTTGCTCAAACTCGTGTCCATCGTGTCGGTGATGCTATCTAATCATCTCATCCTCTGTCATCCCCTTCTCTTCCTGCCTTCAATCTTCCCCAGCATCAGGGTCTTTTCCAATGAGTCAGTTCTTCATATCAGGTGGCCAAAGTACTAGAGCTTCAGCTTCAGCATCAATCCTTCCAATGAATATTCAGGACAGATTTCCTTTAGGATTGATGGGTTGGATCTCCTCCGAGGAACTCTCAAGAGTCTTCTGCAACATCATAGTTCAAAAGCATCAATTCTCTGGCACTCAGGTTGCTTTATGGTCCAACTCTCACATCCATACATGACTCCTAGAAAAACTATAGCTTTGACTAGATGGACCTTTGTTGGTTAAGTGTCTCTGCTTTTTAATATGCTGTCTAGGTTTGTCATAGCTTTTCTTCCAAGGAGCGATTGTCTTTTAATTTCATGGCTGCAGCCACCATCTGCAGTGACTTTGGAGCCCAAGAAAATAAAGAAACAGGTCTTTAGATAGTTAGATATTTTCAGAGACTGATATCATGATCCCAGTCCTTGTGTTTCTTCATATCTAGAAAAGCACTAAATCCCTGGATGGTGACATCAGCTCCTCATGACTATCAGAAAACCTTTTGCAAAGTAAGCACTGATTGCATTGAACTCCTCCTTCATGGAAACCTTATAGATTGGCCTTCCCCCACTACCCCTTTGGAGCAGTCTCTCTGAGCTCCCTGAGGTGCTGTCTCCCAGGCTGCAGCCCTCATTTTGTCCCAGAGAGAATTTAACTCTCAGCTCTCATGTCATGCATCTTGTTAGTCGACACCTGTAACCTGCGTCCCTGAGCCATGCTGGGATGCTGACTTATGGTGGTCCAGGTCCCATGCGTGAGCCTGCTCGTCTATTTACACACGAGAAACTGAAGACTGGGCAAGGCAGCCTGATTGTACACACAGCCTGAACTCGAAAGGCCCCTCTCAATTCTAAAATGCTGTTTTGAAACACTATCATTGCTCAAGTGGCAGGACTAACTGTTGCACTCTTTTGAGGGGAAACGGCTGCATTTTGTATTCACCTCTTTCTACAGCCTTAACTCTCTCTCCCACACTACAGGGTATTCCCACACCACAGGGTATGGCATCCGCAGGACCGGAATAGATTTTGAGTCAGGCATCTTTTAGAGACACAGGAGGAAAAACTGCTCAGACATCAAGAGATCAAAATTTAAATCAAGCCTGTTAGAGTTCAGAATCAATGTTCTACTTTCACTTTCTACCGCCTTTTAACTAGAGAAACACATACGTGAATGATTCTCTGATGCGATTGTTTTCAAGATGACTGAATGCTTTAAAGAACTTTGCTTTTCCTTTTTTATTTTCAGTCTCAGACTTCCAGGGTCTTGTTTCCTTGGGCGTGTTTGAGGCCAGAAGTTGAAGGCAGGACTTCGGGTTTGGGAAAGGGCAGAACTTAAAACATGGTATGCATAGTGAAATCCACAGAGTTACTTGGTTACAAAAACCACATTCATTCTAGATATTTTATATCTTTTTTTTCTATTTACACTAAAAATCTATTTATTAATTAGATAACAATAAGATAAAATTTAAAAGCATTTTCCATGTAGTATGCATGAGTTTCCCAAAATTACATTGCCCATAAAGTGAGCTCAGAACCATAAAAAATATATAGAAATATAATATATATTTAGGCTTAGAGTATTTTGGTAGCACATAAATGTTTATATTGCTTTAAAAATCTAGAAGGAAATGGCTTCTCAAAAATGTAAATGACTACGGAAAACTTTAAAGAGTTTAAGGAAAAGATTTCTTTGGTTTTTCCCCTCAGACAAGTAAAAAATTAATTTCTTTGTAAGCTGTGAATGTTATGGTATTTTTAAACTATCTCTGAGTAGTTAAAAGCTAATAAATGAATATGTAATATGTGTTCTGTTTTGGCGGGGGGAGGGGGTGTTTTACCAGTGTTAGGTATATGCTTGCATACTGCCTGTTTCTTACGTACAGAAGAGGGACTCTCAATGCCGAAATAATGAAGTTTGCAGAGAAACAGAATTATTTAGATAAGTGTTAAACTAATGATCCAAATACTGTCCTGTAAATCCTCTTCTGTTGCAGTGGTTCTGTTACCACGATGTCTTGCCAAGAAAAGTGACTCATATTTTTCCCCCCTGTGGCATAGCTAACATTTCAGGAAATACGAAGAGTACTAAAACAACAGTAAAATACAATACTACATATTATTTTTAATTATGGCTTATAAAAATTGATACAAGCATGCATTTTAAAAAACCTCATGCCTAAACTTTGAGACAGACGGACTATTATTAGGAAAAT
Organism: Ovis canadensis; assembly: GCF_042477335.2. NCBI lineage: Eukaryota > Metazoa > Chordata > Mammalia > Artiodactyla > Bovidae > Ovis > Ovis canadensis. The sequence continues at coordinate 56,158,984 of NC_091257.1, read as the reverse complement.
AAAAATTATTACTAGATAATTACATAAGACAAAATTATTAAAGGCACTTTTGCCATCTTTGAACTTCCTTCGCTTTTGGTCACTTGTCATATATGGTCTGTGCACACACTTATTCAAAGGGCCCTCCACAGTGGATCAGACAAGCACCAATAATTCTAGTTTTTCCATGTCAGATTGGCAGAGATTACAATTATCATGAACCATAATGGCGTGTATTATAAACTATATAACATGTTGCATATGTGTGTGTGTATATATATACACACACACACACACACACACACACACGTATATATAGAGAGAGAAAATCAAAAGTTCAACACTGATCATCTAATCTTCAAGTTATATCACTATTTTTTAAGTGACCTAATTACAGTTTCAATTGGTAGACTTTCTTAGAAGTTAAATGTCGCTCACTTCCCACCTCATCACGTTTCAGGACACTCCTTACTACTTTGACCCCAAACTTGGAGTTTCCTGGATGGACTGCTTCAAGTCAGGGACCAAGATCTGTGATAACATAAAGGAGTTTTACGCTAGGTGACTTTTCCTCATTAGGGAAGATGAGATGGAATTAAACCCAAGCCTTTGCTGACTGGACTCTCCTTTCGGCATCACAGAGCTGGTGTCATTTCGTTTGTCTCTGCTGTCAGGGGGGTCAGGTCATAAATGAGATTCAGGGATTTCTGGCACAGCCATTCCTTCAAAGCTATTGTCAGGCAAATCTTGGACCATCCTGCGATTCTTCAGAGCAAATCTGGATCGAGTCCTTTTGGAAATTCTCCCTCAAATAAGAATCCTTCTGTTCTCAAAGAAAGCACCTGCAGAATTGTGACAAAAGTTCTCTTAAGAAACGACAAGGTCTGTAATCTGCAGGGGGAGAAGGGGCTCTGTGATACCCTGTGAAGGAACCACAGCTTCTGCACGTGGTATACCAATCCAGGCAGCAATTTCGTAGATTTTCTTTTTTTTGGCTCTGGAGAAATAAAACCTAAGTACACAGTACCAGGCTTATATGAAGGGCACAGAAGTAGTTGCTGGCTGAATGATTTAGGGCAAAAGTTTGAACATGTTTTCCATCCAATCTCAAAATTAATTGGAAGGCAATTCTGTGAGTTTAGATATTGAATCAGCCAGTTTTATAGACAATCTGAGACCAGGCTTTCGTCTTTCGTGTTGGTTCGTTTTGGGGGGCAAGGAATGTTTATATTAAATTCTATTCCTCTCTGAGTAAGTACTCTCCTCTCAAAGGACAGCCCAGTTGGAGAGGCTTCTGAAGGGAACCCTATGTAAAACTTGTGCTGAAATAAGCAACCTTTCAGCACCCACTGGCAAGACCTGGTCCATCCTTACCACACTTCACTTCTCTGTATCCGCAGTCTTCATCAGAGAAGCAAGTCAGAGGCAAAGAGAGAGGGCATGAGAAAAATTGAAGAAAGAATAGGAACTTAGCAGAGTTGTTATAGGACAGACGAGGACCCTGACCATGGAGGGATCCTTGGGGAAACTACAGGTCTCCATCCATTGGCAAGCCTCTCTCTTGGTTAGAGTTATAGCCTCAAAGCCTACTCTAGGCTATAATCTTCCTGCATTTTCCAAGAAAAGCCAAACAGCTTATACTTTCTGTCGCTTTTTCAGGGATGCAGAAAGGATTTAGGAAGGATGAAAGTGTTTAAAACACTTTGTGTATTGGGATTACTATTCAGTCATGTCCAGCTCTTTGTGATCCCATGGACTATTACCTGCCAGGCTCTTCTGGGGGGGATTCTCCAGGCAAGAATATTGGAGTGGGTTTCCATACCTTTCTCCAGGGGATCTTCCAACCTAGGGATCGAACCAGGTGTCCTGCATTGCAAGCAGATTCTTTACTGTCTGCGGTTAATAGTCTGCCTATGTAATTTGCTGTTTAATCCTTTATCTCCCAGACTGACTGCTGGGCCTCAGGTTCTAATCAGCTCTTCTGACCACTCTTGAAGTTGTTTATAAAAGAAGATGCAACTGTCGTGTAAGTGGGTCTTAAAATGTAAATCCATAGCTTGGAATTGCCAGCCAACTCACTCTAGAAAACACAACTGAACATTTATTTTTTCCACCAGCCAGCAGATCCCTATGAAATGCCCCTTCCCCATGGGGTTCAAAAGGCACAGAACCTCGGCTAGACTCCTGGGCTAGGGATCCCCACCATGTGGCAGCTGAGGTCTGGAGGGACAGCTGCCAGCACCGCCATGTAGACAGAATAGAGATTTGCTCAGTGGAAGATTACGTTTGGAAAAACTGCTGTGTTTTGGCTGCCAGGCCTCTGGACACGGCTCAGTCAATCCTGGGTGCAGAGGAACCACCTCCTGGAACACAGGTGATGTCTGGCCACCTGGCCCGCTCGGGAAAGAAGGTACCAGGCTTTCAGTGGTGGAAATGATGCTGGCTCTGCATCATTAGCCCCTACACCTGGCGCTGAAAGATCCTGTCTTGAGTGGTGTCGACACCAACTCCACTCTCCTTCCAGTGTTGGAGGCACAATTCCATGGCCACCTACTGAACCTGAGGTTTGACAGCCACACAGCAGGATAGAAAAAGGCACGTAAGGCATGAATTAACGTGGTATGAAAAGCAAAGTCAGGAAAAAGTCCAGGGAGTGAGGAGGCAGAGAGACACATCCTGTAGGGAAGGGGTGTGACCTGCTGATAGACGGGTGCTGGGCAGGTCGACACCCCCAGTTTTTTTCTGGACTCTGTCGTTTACAGAAGCCCACAGGCAGTCAGTTCCTGCTGGCAGCTTTCAGCTGAGAGGAAGGGAACTTGCAGCTGTTAGAAGCAGCAAGTGTTCAAATACAAACATCAGGGTTAAATTTTTCAGCAAATCCCATCACAGTGATGGTCAAGTCCATCTCACCTTCAGACCTGGATGCTGCCAGCAACACTTAACAGAAACCCTAGTCGCAGAACATGGAAACATGGTACCATTCTCCATCCGGGAACTTCTCCTGGGGTCACGGTTTCCAGGGTTTGGCTCTAAACATTCTTCTGGTGACGTCCATCTGAGCCAGAGCACTCCTACAGCTCTGCCGGGCACAGCCTGTCTCTGTTTCCCTTGAGGAATCAACCTTCAACCACACCTGCGGGATGTGATGGAGACATCCATCACAAGACATAGATGCATAGACAAGGGGCCCCTCCTCCTAAGGCTGCACTCACCTCCTCCTGGAAATTTACACAAGACACAAACAGAAGTGGGATGGCACCTGTAGAATTTAAGCCAGAGATGCAAGTTGATGAAATGGTTTGTCCCCACATGCAGTTTGAACAAACTCCAGGAGATAGCAGAGGACAGAGGGGATTGGCGTGCTGCAGTCCGTGGGGCTGCAGAGTCAGACACTGCTTAGCAACTGAACAACAGCAACCACAGGCAGTAAAAACACTCAGAATTTTGCCTGCAGGGAGCAGAAAGCAGAGTCCTTGAGACCTACCTTTATATAAAAGTGCATTGTTTATTTTTTTTCTTATTAGAAAAAGGAAATAAAATAGTTTATATTTTGAAAAGCATAAAAATCAGTGAAAAGAAAATGGAAAAGTTCCTGTAATACATTCCCTCAGATCATTACCATGATTTTTTTTTTTTGGATGTATTTACTTCTATGTATGGGTAGATAAGTGAAAATTATGATCGTGGAATCATGTTTGATATGTAATCTTAAACCAAACTTTTCCTTTTAGTATTTTCTCCTTTTCTCATGATAAACATGGTTTGTTTTCACTATACAAAATAAAATATTGCCGAAATTTAAAAACAAGTAAAATAAAAAACAAAATAAGGATCAGCCCACTGTGTCTCATCGCCACCTTTGGATGTTTAATGCATAATCTGACAATTATTTTTCTCTTTTCTAGGTATAGACATAGTTTCAAACTTTTGTCCTCAGATCTTCCCACGTCTCTGTGTTTTTCATAGAGATGGACAAGAATTAGTTAACTCCTTCTCCTATTGAATGTGTTTTCTTTACATTATGTTGTAGCTTTTGCTAGGACAAAGTTTGTTTCTGGGAAGATCTTTTCAGTTTTGGCTTCGTTATTGATGGTTTTCCTTAGCATAAAGTTTTTGTTTTTGTTTTACTTTTTTTAATATAAATTTATTTATTTTAATTGGAGGTTAATTACTTTACAATATTGTATTGGTTTTGCCATACATCAACATGAATACACCACAGGTATACATGTGTTCCCCATCCTGAACACCCCTCCCTCCTCCCTTCCCTTACCATCCCTTTGGGTCATCCCAGTGCACCAGCCCCAAGCATCCAGTATCATGCATTGAACCTGGACTGGCGATTTGTTTCATATATGATATTATACATGTTTCAATGCCATTCTCCCAAATCATCCCACCCTCTCCCTCTCCCTCTCCCAGAGTCCAAAAGACTGTTCTACACATCTGTGTCTCTTTTGCTATCTCACATACAGGGTTATCGTTACCATCTTTCTAAATTCCATATATATGCGTTAGTACACTGTATTGGCGTTTTTCTTTCTGGCTTACTTCACTCTGTATAATAGGCTCCAGTGGAGCATAAAGTCTTTGAACTAGAATTAGGAAACTATAGAACAGGATCTTTTTATCAGCTCAAGATACATTATAAGCTCCCTTCACAAAATATTATGAGCTCTTTCTATACTAGTATAGACATTTCATGGCAATTTTAACCAATTTAAGATGTTCTGATTTAGTTCCAATATTTTTGACATTTTAGGTAGTTAAATCTTTCTATTTTGTTTCCCTTTTGTTTTCTTTCATATATATTAATAGAAAGCCCTTCTCCAACATTAGGACATCTGGACTTACACATATTTTTCCATATTGTAAAAAAAAATAATAATTTTTACTTTTTCCATTCAGTTCCTTAATCCAAGTAGAATTTACTTTAGTAAGTCCTGCAATGTGAGATTGTTTTTTTTCTGTTTCCAAAGCAGATAAGTTAGTGTTCAGCACCAATTTTTGAAGAATATTGTATTCCATGATAAGTGATATTTCTTCCATCACATACTCAATCCAAGTCACCCATTTCTGGTCCATTGGCCCATTGTTGACTTCACACCATTGCTACCTCTGACTTTTTGTAGCTCAGAGCATAGCAGGTAAGCAAGTGGATGCTAAAAAAAAAAACAAAAACAAAAAAACAAAACAAAAAAAAACACTGCATGGTGCTATGCAGATGCCTGCTATTGATTCTGCGACTTTGTGAATAGGCACTAAAAGCCTTCTGACTTCTACTGAAAGGGGATATCGTGGTTCTTTGAAGTTTTTGGAAGCAGGGAACTGTGACAGCTCAGGAAAGATAACATAGGGTGTTTATAGGGGTTCATTACAAGGGCTAGTTGTGTGTGTATGTTTTGCTAAATCGTCTCCAACTCTTTGCAACCCCATGGACTGTAACCCTTCAGGATCCTCTGTCCATGGGATTTCCCAGGTGAGAATACTGGAGTAGATTGCCATTTCCTTCTCCAGGGGATCTTCTTGACCCAGGAATCAAACCAACGTCTCCTACATTGCAGGCAGATTCTTTACCACTGAGCTACCAGGGAAGCCCAAGGACTAGTTACAAGAGTTAGTTACGAGGGCTAGTTACAAGTCGTTGCTACTATAATAGTCTCCACTCTAGCTGGTAGCAGGTGCAATGCTCAGTGATTCTCTTCTTCTGCCTTTGTAAAAATCTTGGCTATTTTTGCCTGGTTATCTTTCCAGAAAAATCTCTCTGATCTTCCAAGAAAATTCCATCAAAATTTTGATGAAGAGTATGAAGCTGCCGCAATCCTTTGGGGAAAACTGACTTTGTGCCATGACCCATCACCTTCTGTACCACATGGTATATTTTTCCAGCCTAAGATTTTATGGTCTTCAAGTAATTCTAATGGTGCGTATGAGATGCTTTTGAACATTTGTTCCTAATGTCATTTCTATGGGTTTTTTGGGGGAAGTGGGGAACTGACTTTTCTTTTTATTTTTGCTCACATGACTCATTTTTCTCATGTTTTCAAATAACATGGCTTATAGTCAGAAAGATATAACTGTGGTGTGTTTGTTTTTATATTTGAACAGCATTGCCTGATTAGGGTATTAGTACTAAAATTTTGACTGCTTTTTCAGGCTTTCTAAAAATTCAGATCAGTTCAGTCACTCAGTCATGTCCCACTCTTTGCAACCCCATGGACTGCAGCACACCAGGCTTCCCTGTCCATTACCAACTCCCGGAGCTTGCTCAAACTCATGTCCATCATGTCAGTGATGCCATGCAGCCATCTCATCCTCTGTCATTCCCTTCTCCTCCCGCCTTCAATCTTTCCCAGCATCAGGGTCTTTTCCAGTGAGTCAGTTCTTCACATCAGGTGGCCAAAGTATTGGAGTTTCAGTTTCAGCATCAGTCCTTCCAATGAATATTCAGGACTGATATCCTTTAGGACTGACAGGTTGGATCTCCTTGCAGTCCAAGGGACTCTCAAGAGTCTTCTCCAACACCACAGTTCAAAAGCATCAATTCTTCCACACTCAGCTTTCTTCATAGTCCAAATCTCACATGCATACATGACTACTGGAAAAACCATAGTTTTGACTAGATGGACCTTTGACAGCAAAGTAATATTTCTGCTTTTTAATATGGTGTCTAGATTGGTTATAGCTTTTCTTCAAAGGAGCAAGCAACTTTTAATTTCATGGCTGCAGTCACCACTGCAGTGATTTTGGAGCCCAAGAAAATAAAGTCTCTCACTGTTTCCATTGCTTCCCCATCTATTTGCCATGAAGTGATGAGACTGGATGCCATGATCTTAGTTTTTTTTAATGTTGAGTTTTAAGCCAAGTTTCTCACTCTTCTCTTTCACTTTCACCAAGAAGCTCTTTAGGTCCTCTTCACTTTCTGCCATAGGGGTTGTATCATCTGCTTATCTGAGGTTATTGATATTTCTCCCAGCAATCTTGATTCCAGCTTGTGTTTCTTCCAGCCCAGCGTTTCTCATGATGTACTCTGCATATAAGTTAAATAAGCAGGGTGACAATATACAGCCTTGACCTACTCCTTTCCCAATTTGGAACCAGTCCGTTGTTCCATGTCCAGTTCTAACTGTTGCTTCCTGATCTGTATACAGATTTCTTAAGAGGTAGGTCAGGTGGTCTGGTATTCCCATGTCTTTAAGAATTTTCCACCCTTTGTGGTGATCTACACAGTCAAAGGCTTTGGCATAATCAATAAAGCAGATGTAGATGTTTTTCTGGAATTCTCTTGCTTTTTCTATGATCCCACGGATGTTGGCAATTTGATCTCTGGTTCCTCTGACTTTTCTAAAACCAGCTTGAACATCTGGAAGTTCATAGTTCACATACTGTTGAAGCCTGGCTTGGAGAATTTTGAGTGTTACTTTGCTACCGTGTGAGATGAGTGCAATTGTGCGGTAGTTTGAACATTCTTTGGCATTGCCTTTCTTTGGGATTGAAATGAAAACTGACCTTTTCCAGTCTTGTGGCCTCTGCTAAGTTTTCCAAACTTGCTGGCATATTGAGTGCAGTACTTTCTCAGCATAATCTTTTAGGGTTTGAAATAGCTCAAGTGGAATTCCATCACCTCCACTAGCTTTGTTCCTTTGATGCTTTCTAAGGGCCACTTGATTTCACATTCCAGGATGTCTGGCTCTAGGCGAGTGATCACACCATTGTGGTTATCTGGATCATAGAGATTTTTTTGTATAGTTCTTCTGTGTATTCTTGTTATCTCTTCTTAATATCTTCTGCTTCTGTTAGGTCCATACCATTTCTGTCCTTTATCGAGCCCATCTTTGCATGAAATATTCTCTTGGTATCTCTAATTTTCTTGAAGAGATCTCTTGTCTTTCCCATTCTATTGTTTCCCTCTATTTCTTTGCATTAATCACTGAGGAAGACTTTCTTATCTCTCCTTGCTATTCTTTGGAGCTTTGCATTCAAATGGGTATATCTTTCCTTTTCTCCTTTGCCTTTAAGCTTCTCTTCTTTTCTCAGCTATTTGTAAGGCCTCCTCAGAAAATCATTTTGCCTTTTTGCATTTCTTTTTCTTGGGGGTGGTTTTTATCACTGCCTCTTGTACAATGTCACTAACCTCTGTCTATAGTTCTTCAGGCACTCTATCAGATCTAATCCCTTGAATCTATCTGTCAGTTGCACTGTATAACTGTAAGGGATTTGATTTAGGTCATACCTGAATGGTCTAGTGGCTTTCCCTACTTTCTTCAATTTAAGTCTGAATTTTTCCAATTAGGTGTTCATGATCTGAGCCACAGTCAGCTCCTGGTCTTGTTTTTGCTGACTGTATAGAGCTTCTCCATCTTTGGCTGCAAAGAATATAATCCATCTGATTTCAGTATTGACTATCTGGTGATGGCCATTAGGAGGTTGCCATTAACCCCACCATAGAGCTGCCAAGTAGATGACCCACAAACTGCCGAACAATTATACCAAAGAAATTCTCGCACTGTTAAGAAAGTTCTAGGACCCACAAGAGATTCCCAACCTGGGGATCTTGCAAAGGGACTGAGAACCCCAGGCAACTTTACTTTGGAGGCAAGTGGGATTTGATTACAGAACTTACACAAGCATGGGGAAACAGACTTTTGAAGGGCACAAGCAAAACCTTGTGTACACCAGATCCTGGGAGAAAGGAGAAGTGACCCCACAAGAGACTGATCCAGACTTGCCTGTGAGTGTCCATGAATCTCCAGCAGAGGTGTAGGTTGGTGATGGCTTGCTGCAGGGTTGGGGACACTCAGTGCAGCAGTTTATGCATGGGACTTTTAAAAGGAGGTGGCCGTTATCTTCACTACCTCCACCATTGTTTGGTATCAGGCCAAACAACAGGGGGGGAACAGAGCCCAGCCCATCAATAGAAGATTGGATTAAAGATTTACTGAGCATGGCCCCACCCACCAAAACAAGACCCAGCTTCCCCCACAGTCAGTCTCTCCCATCAGGGAGCTTCCATGAGGCTCTTATCCTTATCAGACAGAATGAAAATCACAATCACAGAAAACTAATCAAACTGATCACATGGAGCACAGTTCAGTTGCTCAGTTCTGTCTGACTCTTTGTGACCCCATGAATTGCAGCATACCAGGCCTCCCTGTCCATCACCAACTCCCAGAGTTCACTCAAACTCACGTCCATCGAGTCAGTGATGCCATCCAGCCATCTCATCCTCTGTCGTCCCCTTCTCCTACTGCCCCCAATCCCTCCCAGCAAGGTGGCCAAAGTATTGGAGTTTCAGCTTTAGCATCATTCCTTCCAAAGAACACCCAGGACTGATCTCCTTTAGAATGGACTGGTTGGATCTCCTTGCAGTACAAGGGACTCTCAAGAGTCTTCTCCAACACCACAGTTCAAAAGCATCAGTTCTTCGGCGCTCAGCCTTCTTCACAGCCCAACTCTCACATCCATACATGACCACTGGAAAAACCATAGCCTTGACTAGATGGACCTTTGTTGGCAAAGTAATGTCTCTGCTTTTGAAAATGCAGTCTAGGTTGGTCGTAACTTTCCTTCCAAGGAGTAAGTGTCTTTTAATTTCATGGCTGCAATCACCATCTGCCGTGATTTTGAAGCCCCCAAAAATAAAGTCTGACACTGTTTCCACTGTTTCTCCATCTATTTCCCATGAAGTGATGGGACAGATGCCATGATCTTCATTTTCTGAATGTTGAGCTTTAAGCCAACTTTTTAACTCTTCTCTTTCACTTTCATCAAGAGGCTTTTTAGTTCCTCTTCACTTTCTGCCATAAGGGTGCTGTCATCTGCATATCTGAAGTTATTGATATTTCTCCTGGCAATCTTGATTCCAGCTTGTGATTCTTCCAGCCCAGTGTTTCTCATGATGTACTCTGCATAGAAGTTAAATAAGCAGGGTGGCAGTATTCAGCTTTGACGTACTCCTTTTCCTATTTGGAACCAGTCTGTTGTTCCATGTCCAGTTCTAACTGTTGCTTCCTGACCTGCATATAGGTTTCTCAAGAGGCAGTTCAGATGGTCTGGTATTCCCATCTCTTTCAGAATTTTCCACAGTTTATTGTGATCCACATAGTCAAAGGCTTTGCTGTAGTCAATAAAGCAGAAATAGATGTTTTTCTGGAACTCTCTTGCTTTTTCCATGATCCAGCAGATGTTGGCAATTTGATCTCTTGTTTCCTCTGCCTTTTCTAAAACCAGCTTGAACATCTGGAAGTTCACAGTTCACGTATTGCTGAAGCCTGGCTTGGAGAATTTTGAGCATTACTATACTAGCGTGTGAGATGAGTGCAATTGTGCGGTAGTTTGAGCATTTTTTGGCATTGCCTTTCTTTGGGATTGGAATGAAAATTGACCTTTTCCAGTCCAGTGGCCACTGTTGAGTTTTCCAAATTTGCCAGCATATTGAGTGCAGCACTTTCACAGCATCGTCTTCCAGGATTTGAAATAGCTCAACTGGAATTCCATCACCTCCACTAGCTTTGTTCCTTTGATGCTTTCTAAGGGCCACTTGAGTTCACATTCCAGGATGTCTGGCTCTAGGTGAGTGATCACACCATTGTGATTATCTTGGTCATGAAGATCTTTTTTTGTACAGTTCTTCCATGTATTCTTGCCACCTCTTCTTAATATCTTCTGCTTCTGTTAGGTCCATACCATTTCTGTCCTTTATTGAGCCCATCTTTGCATGAAATGTTCCCTTGATATCTCTAATTTTCTTGAAGAGATCTCTAGTCTTTCCCATTCAGTTGTTTTCCTCTACTTCTTTGCATTGATTGTTGAGGAAGACTTTCTTATCTCTTCTTGCTATTCTTTGGAACTCTGCATTCAGATGCTTATATCTTTCCTTTTCTCCTTTGCTTTTCGCTTCTCTTCTTTTCACAGCTATTTGTAAGGCCTCCCCAGACAGCCATTTTGCTTTTTGGCATTTCTTTTCCATGGTGATGGCCTTGATCCCTGTCTCCTGTACAATGTCACCAACCTCTGTCCATAATTCATCAGGCACTCTGTCTATCAGATCTAGTCTTTTAAATCTATTTCTCACTTCCACTGTATAATCATAAGGGATTTGATTTAGGTTGTACCTAAATGGTCTAGTGGTTTTCCCTGCTTTCTTTAATTTAGTCTGAATTTGGCAATAAGGAGTTCATGATCTAAGCCACAGTCAGCTCCCAGTCTTGTTTTTGTTGACTGTATAGAGCTTTTCCATCTTTGGCTGCAAAGAATATAATCAGTCTGATTTTGCTGTTGACCATCTGGTGATGTCCATGTGTAGAGTCTTCTCTTGTGTTGTTGGAAGAGGGTGTTTGCTATGACCATTGCATTTTCTTGGCAAAACTCTATGAGTCTTTGCCCTGCTTCATTCCGCATTCCAAGGCCAAATTTGCCTGTTACTCCAGGTGTTTCTTGACTTCCTACTTTTGCATTCCAGTCCACTATAATGAAAAGGACATCTTTTTGTGGTGTTAGTTCTAAAAGGTCTTGTAAATCTTCATAGAACCATTCAGCTTCTTGAGCATTACTGGTTGGGGCATAGACTTGGATTACCGTGATATTGAATGGTTTGCCCTGGAAACGAACAGAGATCATTTTGTCATTTTTGAGACTGCATCCAAGTACTGCATTTCGGACTCTTTTGTTGACCATGACTCCATTTCTTCTGAGGGATTCCTGCCCGCAATAGTAGATATAATGGTAATCTGAGTTAAATTCACCCATTCCGGTCCATTTTAGTTCACTGATTCCTAAAATGTCAACGTTCACTCTTGCCATCTCCTGTTTGACCACTTCCAATTTGCCTTGATTCATGGACTTAACATTCCAGGTTCCTATGCAATATTGCTCTTTACAGCATCGGATCTTGCTTCTATCACCAGCCACATCCACAGCTGGGTATTGTTTTTGCTTTGGCTCCATCCCTTCATTCTTTCTGGAGTTATTTCTCCACTGATCTACAGTAGTATATTGGCACCTACTGACCTGGGGAGTTCCTCTTTCAATATCCTATCATTTTGCCTTTTCATACTGTTCATGGGGTTCTCAAGGCAAGAATACTGAAGTGGTTTGCCGTTTCCTTCTCCAGCGGACCACATTCTGTCAGACCTCTCCACCATGACCTGCCCATCCTGGGTGGCCCCACATGGCATGGCTTAGTTTCATTGAATTAGACAAGGCTGTGGTCCATGTGATCAGTTTGACTAGTTTTCTGTAATTATGGTTTCAGTGTGTCTGCCCTCTGATGCCTTCTCGCAACACCTACCCAATCTTACTTGGGTTTCTCTTACCTTGGACTTGGGGTATCTCTTCAGGGCTGCTCCAGCAAAGCGCAGCCACTGCTCCTCACCTTAGACGAAAGGTATCTCCTCATCGCCACCCCTCCTGACCTTGAACGTGGAGTAGCTCCTTTCGGCCCTCCTGCACCCGCACAGCCACCACTCCTTGGACATGGGGTTGCTCCTCTCAGCTGCCACCCCTGACCTCGGGATGGGGTAGCTCCTCTCCGCTGCCCCTGACCTCCGGTGTGGGGTTGCTCCTCTCGGCCGCCGCCCTGACCTCGGAGGTGGGGTAGCTCCTCTCGGCCATGCTTCTGCGAGGTCCATCGCAGCCGGTGTGCTTCTTCACATGGACCACAGCCTTGTCTAACTCAGTGAAACTATGAGTCATACTGTGTAGGGCCACCCAAGATGGATGAGTCGTGGTGGAGAGTTCTGACAAAATGTGGTCCACTGGAGAAGGGAATGGCAAACCACCTCAATATTCTTGCCTTGAGAACACCATGAACAGTATAAAAAGGCAAAAAAAAAAATGACACTGAAAGATGAACTCCCCAGGTCGATAGGTGCCCAATATGCTACTGTTGATTGGTAGAGAAACAAATCAAGAAAGAATGAAGATATGAAGTCAAAAAGAAAACAACACCCAGATGTGGATGTGACTGGTGATGGAAGTAAAGTCCGATGCTGTAAAGAGCAATATTGCATAGGAAAAAGGAATGTTAGGACCATGAATCAAAGTAAATTGAAAGTGGTCAAACAGGAGATGGCAAAAGTGAACATTGGCATTTTAAGAATCAGTGAACTAAAATGGACCAGAATGGGTGAATTTAATTCAGATGACCATTATATCTACTACTGTGGGCAAGAATCCCTTAGAAGAAATGGAGTAGCCCTCATAGTCAACAAAAGAGTTCAAAATGCAGTACTTGGATGCACTCTCAAAAATGACAGAATGATCTCTGTTCGTTTCCAAGACAAGCCATTCAATATCAGAGTAACCCAACTCTATGCCCTGACCAGTAATGCTGAAGAAGCTGACGTTGAATAGTTCTATGAAGACCTACAAGACCTTCTAGAACTAACACTCAAAAAAGATGCCCTTTTCATCATGGGGGCCTGGAATGCAAAAGCAGGAAATCAAGAGATACCTGGAGTAAACAGGCAAATTTGGCCTTGGAGTACAAACCAAATAGAGCAAAGGCTAACAGAGTTTTGCCAAGAGAACACACTGGTCATAGGAAACACCCCCTTCCAACAACACAAGAGAAGACTCTACACATGGACATCACCAGATGGTCAATATGAAAAAATTCAGATGTCATCTTTAAATAAATAATACCTGTGTGGTTCCCTGTCTGTAGTCTAAGCCCCTCCTCTTTGTTATCATTTGAGAGAATCAGCTAACACACTCAGAAGGGCACTGAAAACAGTAGTGTGGGTAGTCGTTCCGGATATGTGTCACAAGAGCCCTTCCTTTACCTCTGTCCCTGCCACCTGCCAAATGATCATGTATCCCTGATACCCTGTGCCAGTTTTTTCACTGGTTTAAGGCAAATATTAGTAGCACTTACCTTGGAGGTAAGCCTTTGTCCAGTGGCTGATTAGTCGTCCTGTAATTCATTGCTCCATCCGTCTACACCTGCTCTCCTTCCTTCCCACCTATACCCACTGGATCTTTTCTTTCCACCTAGACTCCTCCTTGTCTTTTTTACAGCTGGGTCCCTCAGGGGAGGCCCTTATTTCTGGAGCCAGTTTTTATCTTTCCATAACTTTTCACTTTTTCCCTCTCTCAACAAAGGACAGAGGTTGCATATCCACATGGCTGAGCTGGGAGCCTGCCCTGAGGTTCAACTTGCAGTTGAGGGTTGAGAGGAAGAATTGAAATCCTTCTGTGGTCTGAGAAATTCAGAATGGTGACATCTTATAAAGATCTTCAGTACTGGAAATTCTGGGAAAACGTGGCCTGACTTTGGACCCAGTGATTTTAGGGAATCTTAAATATAAGCCATGATGAATTAGCAGAGGATTTTTGGCCATATTATTGCCACATACTAATATTCCAGATCCTGACCAAAAGCTGGGATGATTGTATTAGCCACAAATGTTTCTCCTCTTTGCTTCTTTTTACTTACTTCTATCTAAAAACTAGGTAAGTTGAAGTTCAGTTGAGCACTTTGGTCTTGGTCTGCAGACACATATGGTCATCTTCATGCTTTATCTTTGTGATTCTCAGCTCATAGGAAACAAGAGGTATACAGCCCTCGAATGCAAGATTAATTTGACCCTGATCTCATTTCCCTTTGATTTAGCAGTTCCTTGATGGTGTGTCAGTCCATCAATTAGGACTATGAGCAAGAGAGATGACAGTAAGTTGGATGAAGCTGAGAGATGGATCTAATAATATCCTTCATGTTTTCTCTTTGAACCTAAAACTATATTCTTAGATAAAAGACTCAAAACTCGGAGTACTTCCTCCTGATGACTTGCTAATGGGGTTGGGTGGCAGGTGTTGAGACTGGGAGGGAGATGGATCTGGAGCCCTCAGGGCCAAGCAAATCCCAAGGCTGCCTGCAGCTGCTGTTAAGAATTCACGCATCACAATCTCCTAATTCGTTCCCACCTTAGTGTCCATACGTTTGTTCTCTACATCTGTGTGTCTATTTCTGCTCTGCAAATAGGTTCATCTGTACCATTTTTCTAGACTCCACATATATGTGTTAATATATGATATTTGTTTTTCTTATTCTTACTTCGCTGTGATGTATACACACTACTATGTGTAAGGTAACTAATCAGAACCTACTGCATAGCATAGAAAAGTTTACTCAATTCCCTGTGGTGACCTAAGCGGGAAGAAAAGCCAAAAAAAAAGAGATTTATGTATTCATATAGCTGATTCACTTGATGTGCAACAGAAACTAACACAACATTGCAAAACAATTACACTCCAACAAATTAAAAAAAAATTTTTTTAATTCATGGAACCTGGGATTCCTGGCTCCCTCCACCTACTGCTGTGTGACCACAGGCAATTTTCTTACCTTCTCTGTCCCTCATTTCCACACCCGTAACATAGGGATGATAAGACGACACACAGGATTAGTACAAGAATTAAATGAGTTAAGGTGTACAGAATGCTGAGAACAACGCCGGTTCTCATTCCTGTTTGTTAAAATGTTCCAGGAAGTCGCTGGGGCTCTGGGCAGCAACAAGGCAAGGGCTATGTTTTTCATTTTATGGAGGTGACAGTGAGGATGGGTCCAGGTGTTTGCAGGAGCTGCTGAGGGGGCCTGGGGTCAACCCAGCCCTGAGAAGTGACGTCAGAAGTATTTGAGGAAGAGAAGCTCAGAAAGAGTGTCAGTGATCAGTCCAGGGCATAGCAACAGAATCCAGCAGACGCAAGAAGCCCATGAACCGGAGTGGTTTACGGTCCATCATGCCCAGGCCAGGTTGGCAGGTGCATTTCCCAAGCAAACAGAGAAGATTTTGTTGCTGGTAACACTACTGTGTCACAGCAAGGACAAATGAGCCAACAGAAAGCAGGAAAACACTTTTTTCTCATCTTTGTTCTCCAATTGTGGAAGTCCAAAAGCAACACCTGTGGAAAAGGGGAATTCCACTAAATATAGAAGTACACTATTCCTATGGAGTTACATGAAAAATAAATCTCCCTTAGTCAATGAAAATGTATCGTATTCAATGATCATTTCAACAATGAAGTAAAATGTGACCCATTGCAATATTTCTGGTTTTTTTCTCTTACAGTTTTTGAAGTGACAATTAAAATTCATCATGTGCCGTGCTGTGCTAAGTCTCTTCAGTCACGTCCGACTCTTTGAGACCCCATGGACTGTAACCCTCAAGGCTCCTCTGTCCATGGAACACTGGAGTGGGTTGCCACGACCTCCTCCAGGGGATCTTCCTGACCCGGGGATTGAACCTGTGTCTCTATGTCTCCTGCTTTGGCAAGTGAGCTCTTTACCACTAGAGCTACCTGGAAAGCCCCCACTGATCTCAGATCCCCATAATAATGGAAAAGTTTGAGATATTGCAAGAAGTGCCACAATGTGGCACAGAGCCACGAAGCAAGAAGATGCTGTTGGGAAAATGGAGCCAATAGCTTTGTTCAAGGCAGGGCTGCCACAAGACCTTCAATTTGTCAAAAAACGCAGTATTTGCAAAGTGCAGTAAAGCAAAGCACATTAAAATTAAGTCTGCCTATGTGAGAAGGAATAACGGGAAATGATGGGGAATTTCAGTTCATGGTAAGGAACATTTAAAAAGATCTAAAAAGAATCGATGTGATTAGGTACATTTGGAAGTATAAGCCAACTTTTAAGCCATTTTGAAAGTTGTCAAAGCATGTTTATGGATCGTGCTATAAGAAAAATAGCATTTTTACCAGCAAAATTTTCTTCCTCAAAAATGCAAAATGTTGCGCTTCAGTGGAGCTTGAAATCTAGTCTTGACTTAAATACTACCCCAAAGAGCAATCGTAGGTACATTTCCTTCTCTGGCACAATGAACAGGTCTTGAAAAGTTATGGAGCTAACCAGGGATCTTTGGGGAAATGCCTCAAAAGTCCCCAGGAAAAGCCAGAAGAGATTTTGCCATTTTTGCCTATTTCACCTTTTAAAAGATCATTTCCTTTCCAACACTTGAAGCTAAGTAGTCCTAGCCTGATCAGAGAAGCTCTATTTCATACTTAGAAAGGATGAAACTCCCCATGGAGTTCCCAGATCCTAATTGTCTTGTACATTTTAATTGAAACAGAAATTGCTCCTTTGGGCTGAGCTGATGGTTTGCAGAAATGTGAAGTCCTGGGGACCAGCTGGGGCAGTAGGGAAAGGTGGCTCTCTGCTGATGCAGAGAAGGTCTGACAGTATCAGTTGTCACTGTCTTCCAGCTCATATTTAGAGTGAGGATGTGGGGCTGCTGTTGGTGGGGAAAAGAGTGGAGATTAAGACACTTTGAAGTCAGTAATACGAACAAGGTATTGGGAATCGAGGCAGATGAATTCACCAAAAAACGGCACAACAAAATGCTACAGAGATTTGCCCCTAAATAATCTGTCCTCTGATTAAAATCAAGTTGTTCTGGATTCTGTAGCTCTATTCTTTTCCTACTCCCAATTTTTCTAAACAACATTTTATAGAAATATACCTTTAAACAACAATAATATTGGCTATCATTGGCTGACTTCATGCTCTGTTTAGCATAATATAGCTTATGCTAAAACTGTCATATAGTTCAATTAATCCTCACTAGATTTCTATGCTGTGGCTACTAGCATGACCCCAAGTTCACCAGCAGAGGCATTAAGTCCCAGAGAACATACATGAATTTCTCAAAGTCCCTGAGCTCTGAAGTGGCAGAGCTAGGGTTTAAATTTAAGGCTCTTGTTATTTCAAAGCCCCTGCTCTTGATCTCCAAATTACACCATCTATATTAATGAAGGTTACCATCCTATAAAGCCATAGATGTTGTTAAGTGGTGTGAAGACAGGATGATTGTAATCCTAGCCCTGTCTGCATTTGAAAAGACAACATAGTGTTAAAAAAAAAAAAAGGCCATGCTAAAAATTGTATTTTGATACAATGCTTCCTTAAAACACAGAAGTTTAGGGCTAATCAACGTTGGGATCCACAGTGATCATAAGCAGAGTGAATGTCACTAAAAGTCTGGCAGTGAAACAATGTTTAACGTGAGTAAATGTAATTAACTTTACCATCAATACTTTGGGAAGAATTGATCCACAAGGTAAAAATTACATACAGTGATAATCACTATCTCATGAAGACAGTGGAAAACTATAACTTACATTCAACAAGAAGAGGCTAAATTTATTTATATATTGACATATTATATAACCATTATAAAGTATGCTTACAAGACCTAAAAAACAGGCTTTATAATAATAAAATAATATGCAATTGCTTTAGAAAATATAGAATAAATGTAAGAAATTTAAAATCAGTAAACCCAATACCCAAAGGTAAAAACTTAACTTTTGGGTGGTTTTCATTTTTTTTTAGTGTTTGTTACATTATTTTCTACACCCACAGACAATACACAAGCAAACATAGAAGCAAAATTGATTTTGTATGTGGATAATATGTTTTTAACCCTGTTTTTCCCGTTATTATTTTGTGAACCTTTTCTTGTCTGTATGAATCCATGGCCAAAAGCTGTTGTTCAGCAACAAAATATGCTTGTTTTAATCAATATTTCCATTTCTCATTGTTACCAAGTCCACGCTCACTCTGCTCACCACACAACAGGCCAGTATGTCGGCAAACAGGTATGGAGTCAAGGAATAATGACTGTATGTGGAAAGCCAGCAGACTGAGAAGATGGCAGACTAGTGTCTTGAAAAATAATCTAATGGGATCTGGATGCCAGTTTCTTTTACAAAACACAGAGGAGGAGTAGGTGAGGAAGTAAAAAGGCCATTAATCTTGCCAAATGTCGCTTGGCTTGGCCAGCATGGAGGAGTTCAGTTCAGTTCAGTTCAGTTGCTCAGTCGTGTCTGACTCTTTGCAACCCCATGAATTGCAGCACACCAGGCCTCCCTGTCCATCACCAACTCCCAGAGTTCACTCAAACTCATGTCCATCGAGTTGGTGATGCCATCCAGCCATCTCATCCTCTGTCATCCCCTTCTCCTCCTGCCCCCAATCCCTCTCAGCATCAGGGTCTTTACCAATGAGTCAACTCTTCATGTGAGGTGGCCAAAGTACTGGAGTTTCAGCTTCAGCATCAGTCCTTCCAATGAACACTCAGGACTGATTTCCTTTAGAATGGATTGGTTGGATCTCCTTGCAGTCCAAGGGACTCTCAAGAGTCTTCTCCAACACCACAGTTCAAGAGCATCAATTCTTCGGTGCTAAGCTTTCTTCACAGTCCAACTCTCATGTCCATACATGACTACTGGAAAAACCATAACCTTGACTAGACAGACCTTTGTTGACAAAGTAATGTCTCTGCTTTTCAATATGCTGTCTAGGTTGGTCATAACTTTCCTTTCAAGGAGTGTCTTTTAATTTCATGGCTGCAATCACCATCTGCAGTGATTTTGGAGCCCCCCAAAATAAAGTCTGACACTGTTTCTACTGTTTCCCCATCTATTTCCCATGAAGTGATGGGACCAGATACCATGATCTTCATTTTCTGAATGTTGAGCTTTAAGCCAACTTTTTCACTCTCCTCTTTCACTTTCATCAAGAGGCTTTCTAGTTCCTCTTCACTTTCTGCCATAAGGGTGCTGTTATCTGCATATCTGAGGTTATTGATATTTCTCCCGGCAATCTTGATTCCAGCTTGTGATTCTTCCAGTCCAGCGTTTCTCATGATGTACTCTGCATAGAAGTTAAATAAGCAGGTGACAGTATACAGCCTTGACGTACTCCTTTTCCTATTTGGAACCAGTCTGTTGTTCCACATCCAGTTCTAACTGTTGCTTCCTGACCTGCATATAGGTTTCTCAAGAGGCAAGTCAGGTGGTCTGGTATTCCCATCTCTTTCAGAGGGGGTGTGTTAATTTGTCCTCTCTTGCAGCCATTTACAAGTGGACAGGGTCAGGGTGTCTCCTTGAACAAAGGCACTTTTCATTTAGCCTTCAAGCCGAGGGGCAGGGTTCCCCAAGGAAAGCCATTATGTCTTTTAATGAACAAAGCAATAGGAAGCAAAGGTTAAAGTAAAAGAAACAGGACTTCCCTGGTGGTCCAGTGGTTGGAAATCCACCTGCCAGTACCAGTGACATGGGTTCGAACCCTGGTCCGGAAGGATTCTACATGCTGCTGGGCAGCTGAGCCCATGCACCACAACTACTGAACCCACATCCTAGAGCTTGCGCTCCCTAAGGGGAGAAGTCACCACAATGGGAAGCCTGTGCACCTTCACTCGAGAGTGGCTCACAGCAACTAGAGAAGGTTGGCATAGCAACGGAGAGACAGAGCAGCCAAAATTAAATAAATAAAATTTCTAAAAGACTTAGTGATTTAAAAAAATAAAAATAAAGTAAAAGAAACAAATCTAACATCTAGTCAGATTTGTTTGTTCTTCCTGTAACATGGCTAGCAGAAGTTGTTTCCTTATTATCATCTCTCAGCATGTTGCTTCAAACATTGCTGGTCTCCTTGCTAACCCTGGAGTGTTTCCTTTTGGCACTGGAAGTGCCAAATATTCTGGCCTGGAAGTGACTCGTGTCACTCGTGCTGATGACTCATCGTGAGGCAGCCAGAGCCCCAGTCAGACACTAGGGCTCCAGACAGTGCCAGCCTCCCTCGTGTCAGGGAGGTGGGAGCTGATAGCATGTGGCAGAGGGTACCAATGGCCACCCGATCAGGCCCACTGCACTCACTGCCTTGAGTCAATGCACCTCGGCTAACCATCCTCCTTGTTGGACAATTTAGGGTTTTCATTATTTTTAGTCTTACAAAAATACCTGCAACAGATTACATATTAATCTTTGATTCCATCTCTGCTTAGTCCCTTTGGACACATATCTTGCAAGTAAACTATTAGATCAGGGCACACGAGTACTGCAATACTCTTCAATTATTTTATCTTTTTTTTTTTTTCCAGAGCATTTGCACAAAAAGTTGCTAACAGCAGCATTGTCAAGTCCAATAAGCATTGTCAAGTCCAATCAATCTCCAGTTTCACCACCTCTAAGTATTGTGCTTTTAGAAATCTCTGCTAATTTGATACCAGACATAGTATTCCACTGTTGTTTTAATTACTTAGTTAATGATATATGAAAATGTTTACTATATGGTAAGAAGTGACAGGGTAAAAGTCAGCTATACAAAGTAATAACCAACACCAATACAGTATATTAACCCATATATATGGAATTAGAAAGATGGTAACAATAACCCTGTATGCGAGACAGCAAAAGAGACACAGATGTATAGAACAGTCTTTTGGACTCTGTGGGAGAGAGGGAGGGTGGGATGATTTGGGAGAATGGCATTGAAACACGTATAATATCATATACGAAACGAATCGCCAGTCCAGGTTCGATGCATAATACTGGATGCTTGGGGCTGGTGCACTGAGACGACCCAGAGGGATGGTACGGGGAGGGAGGAGGGAGAGGGGTTCAGGATGGGGAACACATGTATACCTGTGGCGGATTCATGTTGATGTATAACAAAACCAATACAGTATTGTAAAGTAATTAACCTCCAATTTAAATAAATAAATTTATATTTTAAAAAAAGTAATAATCAGGTTGGGGAGAAATCATCGAAAAACTACACAATAGTTTAATATACTATGATAATTTTTGTCTCCTCTGTACTTTTTATTTGCTAATTTTACTACAATTATCAGAATAGAAGTAATGTTTATTAAATGAATGGTAAAATAGTATTCCAAATCAGTGAAAAGCAAAAGAATTATTCAATAAATAAGATTGGAAAATTGAATAGCCTAAAGCATAGTATACCTTTACTATAAACATTAATAAATTCCAGAATAACACCTGCATATAAATAAGTAAGTAAATAAATAAATCTCAATGCAATTGTGTTATAATAAAATGTCCAATTAAAACCAGTAAGAAAGAATTCCTTAAGCAGTATAAAAAACACAGAAAAGATCTGTTCTCATAAACCTTTAAAACAGTGTGGGGACTTCCGTGTGGTCCAGTGGTGAGAACCCCATGCTTCCACTGCAGGAGGCAGAGTTCAGTTCCTGGGGAACTAAGATTCTGTGTGCCTCACAGCATGGCCAAAGTAAATAAATAAAATTAAAACAGTAGATTAATAAAAGTCAACAGGTTAACAGATATCTGTTAATGAGAAACAGATAACAGAATAAGAAACAGAATAACAGAATGAGAAAATGTGTTAATATATGTTACATGTATAGAATTAGTGTCCAGAATATATCTAGAGTCTCTACAAATCAATAGACAAATGGTAAAAATGAATCCTGATATAATTAGCACAATGCAAATTAAAACTATCAACTATTGCTTTGGGATCTTTCCTACTCTTTTCAAAAAAAAGAAGATAACAAATAATGTTGGTTGCTGGAAATGCTGGCAAAGTCTTCCAGAAATTTAGCAGCATTTATTAAAATGTCATACACCTTCCCCAGCCCAACATTTCGCTTTTAGGTATGTCAATTAGAGATGCTGCCACATTACACACAAAAAAGTATACAAGAATATTTGTTGTAAGTTTATAATAATAAAAGACTGGAATCAACCTAAACATCCATGGATGTCGAATGGCAAAGTAAATTAGCATTCATTGATGCTATGGAATATTAGCTTGTAATTTTATTTTTTTTTATTTATTTTTTTTAAATTTTTTATTTATTTTTTATTTTTTAGTTTTTTATTTTTTAAATTTTAAAATCTTTAATTCTTACATGCGTTCCCAAACATGAACCCCCCTCCTACCTCCCTCCCCACAACATCTCTCTGGGTCATCCCCATGCACCAGCCCCAAGTATGCTGCACCCTGCGTCAGACATAGACTGGCGATTAAAAGTGAGTTATATCTCTAGGTAAGGAAATGAAAAAATATCCAAGACATATCATGAAATGGAAAAAAAAAAGTTACAAAGTGGTCTATCAGGTTTGTTCTCCTTTTCAATGTGTCAGAGCACAGAGGTGAGAGTGTGGGCTCTGGACCCAAACTGCCTGCGCTCCTATCCTCTGAGCATCAGTCACTGCTTTGGGCACATTCTTCAGCCTCCCTAGTCTTGGTCTTAATGTTTCTAGGACTGGTGCCATGACAGTGCCTATCGCCTAAGGCTGCTCTGATGATCAGATGAACGAAACACAGTCAGGCAGTTCAGTTGCTCAGTCATCCCCAACTCCATGGACTGCAGCCCGCCAAGCTTCCCTGTCCATCACCAACTCCTGGAGACTGCGCAGACTCATGTCCATCGAGTCAGTGATGCCATCCAACCATCTAGTCCTCTGTCGTCCCCTTCTCCTTCTGCCTTCAAACTTTCCCAGCATCAGGGTCTTTTCCAGTGAGTCAGTTCTTTGCATCAGGTGGCCAAACTACTGGAGTTTCAGCTTCAGCATCAGTCCTTCCAACGAATATTCATGACTGATTTCCTTTAGGATAGACTAGTTGGATCTCCTTGCAGTCCAAGGGACTCTCAAGAGTCTTCTCCAGCACCACAGTTCAAAAGTATCAATTCTTCAGAACTCAGCTTTCTTTATGGTCCAACATTCACACCCATACATGACAACTGGAAAAACCATAGTTTTGACTAGACAGACATTTGTCGGCAAAGTAATGTCTGTGCTTTTCAATACGCTGTCTAGGTTGGTCATAACTTTTCTTCCAAGGAGCAAGCACCTTTTAACTTCATGGCTGCAGTCATCATCTGCAGTGATTTTGGAGCCCAAGAAAATAAAGTCTCTCACTGTTCAGTGCTTACAAAAATCTCAGGCACGTTGCAAGTGTGTTAGCTACCCATTTAGTTAAAAATAAAAACATACAAACCAAGATAGAATGGTTTGCCCACATATACCATATACGTTTTTATAAATAGAAAGAAGAAAGTATGAGAGATTTAGAAATTGTGAACCTTGGTACCTTCAGAGCCAGAAAGTGAGCAGAGGATGAAGCCAAGAAATTGGCTTTTATTTTGTGTGAATTGTCAGCAAGGCTACCCAAAGGGGTGTATGTATCTGTTATCTGAGCCATCAAAAAATGCCAGTGATGGTTAAAATGTTTTAATTTAATGCATAGAATTGGTCTCCTCACCTATAGTTCTTTTTTTTTTTAACTTTTATTTTCACTTTATTTTGCTTTACAATACTGTATTGGTTTTGCCATACATTGACATGAATCAGCCACGGGTGTACATGAGTTCCTATAGTTCTTACTTCTCTGAAATCCTTTTATAACTATGTATATGTTATAGATATACCATTAATTTATTGCATGATCTACAGCATCCTGACTGATGTCTATCATTATGCAGTTGACTTAAGGAGCATATTCCTTTCAACATATTCAACTTTCCACTAATTTTTATTGAACAGCTCCTATGTTCCAGACACTGAAGTAGGTCATGGAATTAAAAAAAATTTTTTTGGAATAATAATAAAATTTTTGCAATATTATTAATAATAATAATAGTTGCTTTACAATGTTGTGTTAGTTTCTACTGTCCAGTAAAGTTGATCAGCTATACCTATACATATATCCCCTCCTTTTTGAATTTCCTTCCCATTTAGGTCAACACAAAGCATTGAGTAAAGTTCCCTGTGCTATAAGTAGGTTCTTGTTAGTTATCTATTTACTACATAGTATCAGTAGTGTATATAAGTCAATCCCAATTCATCTCACCACCCCTCTTTCCCCCTTGGTATCCATGTTTGTTCTCTACCTCTGTATCTCTATTTCTGCTTTGTAAACAAGATCATCTATACCAATTTTTTCAGATGCCTCATATATGCATTAATATACAGTGTTTGGTTTTCTCTTTCAGTAAAGGAATTTTAAAAGTTAATATAATCAAGTCAGGTTCTCAGCAAAATAGAAGGGTCTTGAGCTACCAACCTCTTGAAAGTGGGGTGCTTGGGACAGAGATGCACAGGGAACTCAGGGAAAGCCAGGAGAGTTCAGGCAAAAGCAGAGTCCTGAGCTCTTGCCCACCATCCAGTCCCAGCCCCAGACTCTGCTGAGGGCATGAAGATGTTGGGTAGGAGGCAGAGGTCTGGAAGACGAAAGAAAGTGAGGAGCAGATGGAGACAGGTGTGGGTATGAAGGCTGACAGCAGGGCTGGCCTCCATGGGGCAACCAGTCACTGCCTCCTTTCCTTTCACAGGGCTCAGGGGTCCAGATATGGCCCTTTCCAGGCAATTAACCTGAATAGATAAATAAAACTCACCATAACCACTCCAAAAAGTACATGATCAAAGGAAGTGCCTGGTATTAATACCTGTTTTGATGTCATGTGATCCTGTGAATAAGCCTGTTCTTATGTCAACAGTCTGAACCCTGGACAAAAATTAAAATTTGGGCCAAGTCAGTAAGATCAGATGTTGCCCTTTGTCATTTCACAGAGTTTCATGTGTGACTCTTGCTAGTATCTTCTGAGAAAGCCACCCCTACATGACTCAACAAAGAGATGGTGGTAGCTTCTGCCCAAAATGAAAACGGCAGGACTTCCCTGGTGGTCCCGTGGCTCCCAGGGCAGTAGGCCTAATTTTGATCCTTGGTCAGGGAACTAGATTCCACATGCCACAACTAAGAGTTTGCGTTCTGCAACGAAGATCAAATTTCCTACACATGCCGCAAGTAAGAATTCGTGCAGTCAAATTAATTAATTAATCAATTTTTAAAAAATGAAAATAGCATCTCCAGCCTACAGCTTCAGGAAGTAAAGTGTGGAAAAAATCCACACACATGGGTTTCTTTCTATAGTTAAAAAGGAGCTTACAGCCAAGTAGTGTTATATCCTCATTCGTGTACAACTCTGTGTGACCCCATGGACTGTAGCCCACCAGGCTCCTCTGTCCATGGAATTCTCCAGGCAAAAACACTAGAGCGGGTAGCCATTCCTTTCTCCAGGGAATCTTCCCAACATAGGGGTTGAACCCTGGTCTCCTGCATTGCAGGCAGATTCTTCACCATCTGAGCCACCAGGGAAGCCCCATGGTCAGGTAGACCACAGCCTTAAGAAAATACTCATCTGGTGTGTTTGTTGTTGTGTTTTTTTTTCAGATGCCAATTAAAATTAGTTTTCAGTCACTTAAAATTTTCTCTTCCTGGGGTAAGTGTACAAAGGTTGAAATGTCAAATGAGGTTAAATACAGCTGTCTTCATAGCACCATGTGAAGCTGCAAATACCCTGCTGATTGGACCAGCATGAATCATGTTGTGTTGGTTAAGCCTCCGGTGTAGCCGTTAGACTGGTTCACATGTAATTTTAAAATGGAATAATAAAAAAAAATACAGCAATATTTTAACACTGTGCAACACTATGTATTTTGACTTTTATTGTCAAAATACTAATTTGGTCAAGACTAAAACAGTCTTTAATTATATCTGGATTTTGTAGTCTTATTTAGGGATCAGCAATCTGTGTTTCCACTTTACAAAAGGAAGTGGAATTAAACACAACTTTATCTTCTGAACTACAATGAATGATTTCTTTAATTTTAATACTGAAATTAAAACTGAAATTATAAAATGAAGATAATAATATTATAATAACTGGACAAGAAAATCAATAACAAATTATATATATAATTTGTTAACATTGTATTTGTTAACAGATGGCAAGTACCAGTTCAACTAAAATTCACAGTGGATTTACCTTGTTACTATAGGTCTAAAATGCCTTTCTTTCTTCAAAAAGAGGCATGATCACTGTTGTTACCTCTTTGGTGAAGTCATTTAATAGCCAAAAATATATTAAAAATTTTTAGTATCAATGGAGTAACTTTACTCAATAACCTATTTATTTTCTAAAAGTGCAAAGTGATTTGTAAGGTAGAAATTTGCTTATGTAAAATACGTTTCTCACAAAAATGCTTGCTCGTCCCCAACTTGAAGCATTTCCTTTGAAAGTCCCCAACCGATGATTTTCAATCAATCATTCTCTTAAAACAAATTTGTCAATTGAAATGAAAACATTCAACGACGCCTCTACATGCTATTGCATGTTGGGCTAATAAGGACAATAGTCCACGAAGCATAGAAAAGTCCTTTCTCATGTAAAAAGAAAGAAAAGAGAAGAATCCCACACGTGCAGAAGGCACAGAATGACTCTTGGAAAACCAAGGTTAGAAATGTTCTCCAAATTTCACTTTTGCCGACTTACTCAGGAAAGGAAAGAACGGTGCAGCATGCTCTATGGAGTCTGGCCGACCGGCGTAGACCTCACCCAGAGAGATTGGACGCATATGGACGCCATTTGTAACCAGGGGAGAGAACCCAGGGGTCAGCCTAACCTTTGGTGTCTGCCTATCCATCTGTTTTCACATTAGTTGCAAATTATAGAATCCTCCAGACCCAAATGACCATAAATCAGTACTATGAGCATGTACACTTTTCCCGTCTGTCATAAAACAATGAATTAAATTCATGCCTGTCAAAATAGGCTGCAGCAAAATGGCCTTCTCCTGCAGCCCGAGAAGCACAAAGCTTCGCCTCATCGCTGTAATTTATGGTCTCCGTGGGGCTTCAGGGTGATTAGGCCTCGGCCCACCAACACGCAGAAAAACAGTAGGAACTCCAATAACTGCAAATGGAAATCTTGGGTCAAATTTATCAAACAAATCAGAGAGAAATCTCTTTCTGTTTGGAAAAGGAGGAGATATATTGCATGTTTAGCGTTCATGCACCGCTTTGGAACTTTTGGCTATTCGGTATTTGTGAGTTTTGGAATTTCTCGCTTAAAGAGTATCACCAAAGGACATGTAATGTATTAGACATGAGCCATTTTTAGCCAAATAAAATATACAACCGCAAGCAAAGAGGTTTTTCAATGTTAACATCAACATAGTTTTGCAAATGATGTAACTGAAAATCTTCTAGGTAGACCTAAAAAAAGCAGAGCTTTAGTGCTGGAAAAATACACCAGAAGAAAATGAAATATGTTTGCCATAGGAACCCAACAAAGGTAATAAAAAGGTGGGGGAAGTTACAGCGATAAGGTGGATGGACTTTAACTATCCCATGCTTCGGTTTATATCAATCCCACCACACAGCAAATGTTTCTTTGAAACTCGCCTTCTATTAAACTGCCTTCAAGTCAGATTTAGCTAGCGTCTGAACGTGAAGAGTCAGAGAAAAATCAGCACCGTGCAAGGCAGGCAAGAAACACTGATGTTTGCTGTACACAAATTATTGGTCACAGTCAGATGTGATGAAAAGTAAACGGAGATAATTTGGTTAGGAGGGGGAGCTGTGGGGAAGGGGTTGCTGCTAACTCATCTAAAGGATCTGGCTCTTGTCCTCCGCTTAGAAGCTGCAGTGCGCTTGGGCTGGTGTTTATCACGGAGGCCCGCAGGCATTCATTCAATCAGAAAGTCGTATTTCACCCAACACCCCTGCTGTATTAGAAACGTTCGGCAGGGTTAGAGCCAGTGAAATGAGAAGATGTGGCAGCCCCGTATGTCACAGATCTGGTTAATATCCAGCCGTGAATTATTGCGTCTTTAAGAGAAATTCCCCGGCCGGGCAGTATCATTTCCAGGGGACTGGAACCCGCGTCCAACAAGAGTTCTCAGGTCGGTGACAAAATATGATTCCTGCCATGGGTAATGATGTTCTGTCTTCATCTCTGATCCAAGGGCCGTGTCACCCCGTGGGTTCCCAGCCAGCCGAACCTGCAGAGATGGGGCGCGGCCCCGACACCCAGCACTCAGCAACCCTTTCTGGTTGAAATACCTTTGCTTTCTTTACTGCCTCTGCATGCTGAAGGGCTGGGGAAGAATATTGTGTTTCAGGCTGGCGGTAAGGTGCAACACAGGGCATTTTGGAAACAAGCTTTGGAAATGCTTTACTAGGAGTGCTGTGGTTTACTTGCCTTAAAAAGATAACTGAAGTTAGAAATACCTATTTGATACAGGTATTCTGAAAAGTCAACTTAAAGAGCTTGACAGAATCTTAAAATGGTAGGTTCCCAATAATTTAGAGCCTTCTTTCATTTGCTCCTTTGTCTTTCTCTTTTCTACTTTCTTTTTTCTTTTTTTTTTTTCTTTGTGTTTCTTTCTTGGTCTCTGTCTTTCTTTTCTTTTTTTTTCCCCCCAGTTACCGTTTTCTCTTTATTTTTTCCTTTATTCCTTCTCTCTCTTTTTTTTCTTCCTGCTCTCCTCTGCTTTCTTTCCATTCTTTTTGCCTTGCTTCTGTAATGGATACTAATTACCATGCATGCCTGCAGTAATTCAGCTGCCCAAACTGAACAGCTCTTGCCCTTAGGTAGAGTTTTATGGAAGACTGAGATATTAAACACCACATTATGCACTCAATTTTGGCTATGATCATCGCTGAGAGTAAAACCTTCTAGTTTCTGTAAGAACACAGAGAAGTGGAATTTCACTGCATACTGGTTTTCTGTACTACTAGGCTAAGAAGTCCCACCCCAAACCAAACACAGCAATCAAGGTCTTTTTCCTGTAAGGCACATCACAGGAGTTATCATTATAACCACTAGTTTATTACTTCATACCCAATAAAGTGACTCACGGTTTGTTTTATTGCAGCCTTGTATTTTTCTTTAATGGGAAACTGTAGTAGCTCCTATTATGTGAAACTGACCACCAATAACTATGGGCTTATTTTATTTGAGAGGGAATTTATTAAATAAGAACATATGTTTGAAAGAGAAGAGAAAGTGCCACTGAGTTTCTGCTCTCCTCCCATTTACTTCTCAAACCAAAGGTTATGGAAGCCGCTTGCAATTGATTAAACCAGGGCCCTGCCATCTGAATCCATTGCCAACAGCACTCATCAAAGTCAAGTGGCAAAATTAAAAAAAATTATTAAAACTTCTAAAGATAAAGTTGCAGATGGAAATAGTTTCAGGAAGGCTAGTGCAAAAAAAAAATTACTAAATGGGGAGAAGTCATTTCATTCTGTTTACTTTAAAATTAGTATACTATTTTTTCCAGTTCTAAAAATGCACACAGCCTCATGTCAAAAATCAGATCAGAGACATCAAACAAATGCATATCAACAGCTTCTAAGAACTTGAAGGAAATGACCTAATGTATCTAGATAGAATTTATATTGGATTCACAATAAGCCTGTTTTTCTTTTTAATCTCTGTCTTGGTAGAAGTGTGAGTCGATAAAATATGTTTTTTACTCCAATCACTTTTTTAAAATTTCTGTTTTTCATGCTGTTTCTTTTCCATTCGTGTTTGGTTTACTCTAACGGGCAATCTGGCTGAATTACTGGTAGAGTTTAGAAACTTTGAAGGGCAGGAGGAAAACTGTGTTTATAATTTCAGTCTAGATGGTGATTGCCAAGCCTGTGTGAACAAAGGATTCATGAGAATGGGGCTTGCCTGAACCTTCACAGCACCTACGGCAAAGGGGATGCCATGGGAGGGTACTAGAGATTAACAGCCTCAGGATTCTAACCAAGTATCTCCCCAAAAGTCTTTTTCACCCCAAGAAGCAGAGTGAAGAAAGACTTTCCGTAAGAAAACCACACACTCTAAAGGGCCCACTGGAAAGATTGCAGCCAGCTTCCACCAATTTGCCTCACAGGCGGGCCCGGCTGCAGGGTCTCAGTTGCCCATTATTGGAAATTATTTATTTTCCTCTTCTTGGATCCATAATATTTTAAATGTGAAGTTTGGCAATTAAACTGTGGCAAGTTATAGAGAGAACGCTCTGCAGCAGCGTGGAGCAGGAAACCCTGCAGGAAAGCAGTATAAATCCCGGCTGACGTGGGGAGACGTGAAAGCAGGCTCACAGCCACCCCCTTGGGAAGAGCAAATTGGGGAGCTGTCTTGGCCTGTGGCTTGAGGGGGTGAGGGGCCTGCAGGGCTGGAGCTGGATGGAGACCCAGGAAAGTTTAAAAAAAACGAAAAGGGGCTCCCTCAGTTAGTTCTAAATACAAATCAAATATTTGTGCATGCAAATAAAGCTAAATAATCCACGATGTATTAATATATGTGTGCTGCAAATCTGCAAAGAACTCAGCCATCCTGCCTACAGAGATGTTCTCGGCCTTATGTGTTGCTGAAGGCTGCCAGCATTCGACAATGTATGCTGTTTCCCTTTCCATCTGTTTTTGATCCAGGTAAACACGGGTGAGAACGACCTTGCCAATGGAAAGATGAAAGTGAAAGGAAAGTGAAAGTGTGAGTTGCTCAGTCTGTGTCCATCTCTTTGCGACCCCGTGGACTATAGCCCGCCAAGCTCCTCTATCTATGGGTTTTTCCAGGCAAGAATGCTGGAGTGGGTGGCCATTCCTTCTCCAGGGGATCTTCCCGACCAAGGGATCAAACCCAGGTCTTGTGCATTGCGGGCGAGTTATTTACCATCTAATGGAAGGGTGGGAGAGAGCTTCTTCCCTCAATGCCTCTGGGGATGAAGTTGTCTTACATGTTTATTTCTGGAATTAACCAAGTTGTAATGATAAAAATGTGTGGCATTTACCGATGGCCTCTTATAGGTGAAGTTAAAATGCCATACATATCTAGACATGTCTGCTGCTGCTGCTAAGTCGCTTCAGTCATGTCCGACTCTGTGCGACCCCATAGATGGCAGCACACCAGGCTCCCCCATCCCTGGGATTCTCCAGACAAGAATACTGGAGTGGGTTGCCATTTCCTTCTCCAATGCATGAAAGTGAAAAGTGAAAGTGAAGTCGCTCAGTCGTGCCCGACTCTTAGCGACCCCATGGACTGCAGCCCACCAGGCTCCTCTGTCCATGGGATTTTCCAGGCAAGAGTACTGGAGAGGGGTGCCATTGCCTCCTCCAGACATGTATACCATCATCTAAAAAGAAAGATAAGCACAAACCTTCCCCAGCCATCAACAAGGAACTGCCCACATTTGATCTGACGTTCAGCAACTGGGAGGTAGGAGTTCATGTGAAGCTGGTTTTGTAAACGATGCAATAGCCTTAATGACTACATGTGCCCAAGCTCCCAGACATTCACCCTGAGTCACAGAGGCTTTGATGCCATCCTGTGATGGAGCAGGGAAGCTGCTGGGGAAAGCCTGTTTCACTGACAGCTTGGCAGTCTGTTGTAAAGCTGCCTACTTCTTTCACTCTGCTGTGGTTCCTCTGCTCTGTCTACATCAAAGGGCATTTCTACTTAGAATTTCTATGCCAAAAATGAGTGAGATGACTTGATCATTTTATTTTATTAGATACGCTTTTTTAAAATTCAGTGGGGTCCCAGGTGTCTCAGTAGGTAAAGAATCTACCTGCGATGCAGGAGATGAAGGAGGCAGGGGTTCAGTCCCTGGGTCGGGAAAATCCCCTTCAGGAGGAAATGGTGACCCACTCCAGTATTCTTGCCTGGAGAAGTCCATGGATAGAGGAGCCTGGCGGGTTATAGTCTATGGGGTCGCAAAGAGTCAATCAGTCGTGTATGACTCTTTCTCTTTCACTTTTAAATTCAATAGTCCTTAAGACAGTATTTATTTATTTATAGATGTTTGGTCATGGCCCATGGCCTGAGGGGCCTGTGTTCCCAGACCAGGGATTGAACTCAGTTCCCCCGGCAGTAGAAGCTCAGAGTCTTAACCACTGGACTGCCAGGGAAGACTCTACTTAATCACTTCTAAAGCCTTTTCATGCACACTGTTTTGATCTAATCTTCTGCCATTAGAAAGCACCTCATCTACTATAGCAGAGCATCTCCCCCCTACCCTGTGTGTGATGGAATCCGCTATATTTCTACCCCCTTGGCTGGAGCTATGGTTGGATTTGATCCAAGGCAGCCTGGAGTGAGCTGTTGGGACAGCAGCCGAAGGGAAGCAGGCTTGCCCTGTGGTCCCTGCATGACGAGTGGCATCCTTGTGGGACTCAAGTCCATGCTCTCGCTCTGCCATCCACTCCTGGGGGCGAGGCTGTGCCCAGAAGAGAGAGACGGGGCAACCGAGGGAGAGGCTGTGGTCTGGGGGCCCCCAGGGCCTGGGGGATGCCTGTCTAGGGTCAATCTAGGCCACAGTCCCAAAGCCATGTCCTCTGGAGTATCAGAAACTGACATCTTTGTGGCTCAAGTGCCCTTTTCATCCAAACTACATGTACAACATGCCTGCTGTCACTGGGCTTGTGCATCCTGCAGAATAAAGCTCTATCACACTTTCAAAGTCCAGGTTTGACACATAGAAATCGAATGAATAAGAAATCTGTGCTTATTATCATGAGATTCCCTGGTGGCTCAGCAGTATAGTATCCACCTGCAACGCAGGAAATGCAGAGACTCAGGTTTGGTCCGTGGGTCTGGAAGATCCCCTGGAGAAGGACATGGCAAACCACTCCGGTATTCTTGCTTACTATCATACGAAATTGTAATAGCTTATTTTTCCATTAAGGAAAAGCAGAAACTTTGGAGTCTTTAATAGTTGTACATTTTTGAATGATGTACAATGGCTATTTTTTGTTATCTATTTGAGTGAACAAACTTTCTGATTCACAATGACTATAAGAAACTGGAATTATTGAGAAGGTAATCTCAGTAAGGTCCAAGGTGTCTGACTTTCTAGCCCTATGAGTCCTGGCAGAGTCAGTGGTGGTCACAGAGAGGCTGGGAGGGGGAATCAGGCTTCATACATGACTTTTTCTATGGATATGGTTCTGATAATGATCTAAACAGATTGTAAAACAAAAGGCCTTATATCTCCAAGACTCCAGTAATACACTATGGCTTTTTTCTCATTCTAAATAAATGCGAATTTTGTACCCTGTTTTATATTTGCAATTTTCTGTTCTCCCTTCCTCTCATATTATATAAGCTTCAGACCCAAGAAACCTGAATCTGTGACTGATGGGGAATTTCATAAAGCCACACCAAGCATAAAACCTGAAGAAGTTAAATTTAGATTATAGGGGCAAGTTCAAGTTTCTCATTAAAATGTGAGGTTGGGGGTGGGGAGGGATGGGGGAAAACTGTAAAATATTTTATGTAGAAGATTTATACAAATTCTATGTTTAAAAGTTTTCTAAAAGACTCATATTTTACTTTTCTTATCGTAATTATATAACATAAAGAACATATAATGAAAATCTCACCAAATACTCTATAAATGCCCCTAAATCTCCTGGTTGCTATGCTATATGAATGTGATGGTTCTCAGCGCTCTGTGATGTGAAAAGCAGAAGGAAACTGCTCTGTGCTGGGCAGTCCCTGGGATGCTCTGCTCTGATTCTGGAGCCAGAAGTCCAAGGGTGCAGAGTCCTGCAGGCTCTGGGGGCCACACAGATACTCACGAGCAGGTGCTCGGGCTGCAGGGCTTTGGTCAGCCCTTCATCTACAAGGTGACAGTTTACATCTGACAGGTTGCAATGCCCATCAAAGCTGTCTGCACTGTCTCATGTAGGATGTGTTTATGTGGATGTGTTTATGAAATGTGTTTATGAAAGTGCCCTTTGTGTTTCTTAATAAAGAGTGAGGATTTCCTTTTCTGAGACCCCATCCAGTTGTTAAGGCATTTAGCCAGTCTTCCTCTTCACAAACAGTTCAAACTCATGGAACTGCCAGGTTGCACGTTTGGAACAATTTCCCCTTCATTCTCTGTTGAGGTCATTACTGGCTTGTTGTAACGTGGTGACTTGGAGCTTTTGAAGATGACTGTCCTGTTCTGCTCTGGTGCACTCCTCCCTCTGGGTTTATTCACTGTTTCCTCAAGACTAGATGCAGTTTTTGCTTTTGGCAGGAAGGTGACAGGGGCAATACTGTGTCTGATAATATGTCCTTCTTATGATGTCACCTTAGGGGCTCCAGCGGTCAACTGGTCCCCATGTGGATGAGGTCAAATCTAGCAGGGAAGGATAGGATAAGGACTGCAGATTAGATATCAATATTGCATTAATACTAATTTCCTGATTTGGACATCATGCCATGGTTACCTATGAGAACTCTCTTATTTTTAGAAAGCCCACACTGAAGAGAGAACCAGAACAATAAAGAACCGAGTTAAAATGCTGAGTTTGGAGAATATGGGTGAAGATATATAGACATTATTTGTACTTTTTCAAAAGTTTCAAGTCCCAGATTATTTCAAGATAGAAAGTTAGAAAACAGTGCAAAGAAAGTCCACTGGACGCCACACCAGACCTGAAGGAAGGCTTCTTTTTCTGGCTGCTCGGTGCTGTTTAGATGCTGTGTTATCATCTGAGGGATTTTCTATCAAAACCATGTTTTGGATCCAGTTTTCAATCGGGAGTCCGTCAATCCAGAACAATTATTATAACGAAGTTTCTGTTCAAAAATTGAGGGATGAAAAGATTACAACTGCTTTTCCATCTCTTTCTGAATGCGTGGCTTTGGCTCAGTTTTCAGCTTTCAAAGATTGACTCAAATATGTCTAAAAACCATGTGCCAAAATACACAGCAGAAAAGACTGGTTAAAGGACATGTAATAGACATGTGAACGCTTTGCTTTCCATTTCACTGTCACTTTCCCATCCTCCGTCTGCCTTTGGGTGAAAGCTGCTTTCCAGATTTTTAAAGGAAAACTATGACTGGGTTAGGACGAAATTCCAGGACACCCTGCTGGGACATCAAAACCAGCAGGGATCCCTGAGCTGGCTTAGAGTTGTTGCCCTCATAGCTGATGAATGTTAAGGTCGTACTCAAGATGCTTGCTGTTTTTTAACAATTTGCCCAGTTGAATTGGTTGAGGGGACATTGTCCAGGGACCTCAAAGACCACAGTAACTTGTTTTTTTTTAATTGCAGTCTGTAACTTAAGACTTTTTAGTATCATGAAGTTTGGGCACATTAGCAAAACAGAGAATACGTACAGCTGCCCGAATGGAATCTTTAGATAATCCAATGGTGACTGCTTTTTCAAAAACAAAATGTACTCTGAACAGCTGAATAACTGGTCACAAATACCACATAGCAAGAGCTATAGAAACCTCAGACTGTTGGCCTCTTGACCTGATCAGAAGGTGTTTTGAAGTAGCTGAAGGAGCAGCAGAATTGGAGTTGACTACATTTGGATTTGTTAACAACCAGCTCTGACATTTACTTTGGGTTAAAAATCACACGTAGCACAACAGCTGTGTATGGTTAACCAGGTTGTTGACTGCAAAAACAAGGCATATGGTCAAGGAAGTGGGTGCACAAACCTAGCTCACACCCTGCTCACTCCACTTTCTATCTGGCAAGGCTGTACCAACCCTAGCAAGGGACCCTCTTCTCTAAATGGTCCTTTCCAAGGAGACAGATCCACCCAGAAAGGCACCTCTTGGAAGTTGCTAGGGGGACACAAATGTGCCAACAGCAGCCTAAAGCGGTCTCTGTACATGTCCCAATTTCAATGCCCTCATCCCTAAGGAGGGAGTGAGCTAGTAGAGGCTCAAAGATGGAACCTGGGGTGTTGATGGTCCCAGTGATTGAGATAGTGAAGAATTGACCAGTGAAAGTAAAGCCAATGATAGGGAAAGAGCTCAATATGCTATGATGTGTGAGATGCATTAGGCCATTAACATCACCTTTTCAAATAATATTTAACAATATGGGAAAATGCAATTAACAGTAAGTAATATTAATAAAAGAAGCAGAAACATATGTTCACAAAATCATACGGGATTATAGATGTCACAGTTCTGACAGTAGTTTTCTCTAGGTTACAGGAATATTTATGATTCTTATGTTATTCATTTTATGGGTTTCTTTCTTTGTATTTTCTATATTTTAACATGACAGTATATCATTTTCAGAGAAAAGTGTTGCAATGAGCAAACACTAACCAAAAAGTTCATGTTTTTTGACCAAGGTCTTTGACTTCAAACTGTTTCTCCTACGGAAAAAAAATTAGAAATAGAGCCAGGCATTAATGAGAGAGTTACAAAAAACCTGTGAAAGGAGGGAAACAATTGAGAAAAATGGTTGAGAGAGTCAGTTCCTATAGATGCCACCATGTAATGACATTTTTATTCCTGTTGTATTCTTATCCCTCTTTTATGTTCACGGGGCTCTTGGAGACTGTGTGTGCTGGCTGGAGGAAGAGCGAGGCCTGCTTATCTGGTTCTGGGTATAAAGCATAATATGGGCATCTTCACTTTATTTTTAGACTTATTTCCTGAGAGTGAAACATGACAATCCAAAATTACTGAAAGAAAAACAAGACACAATCTGCATATACTTGTCGGCTATGTCAATACAAAAATTATAGGATGCAGAGCCAGCATTAGAGACAAAACTGGAAGGAAAGCCTAAAATCTCACAAAGATGATCCCTGTGAGGGATTACAGGCAATACGATTCTTACTCATTTTTTTTTAATTTTTTGACTGTGCCATGTGGCTTGTAGATCTTAGTTCTTCAGCCAGGGACTGAAACTGCGGCGCCTGCAGTGGAAGCCTGCAATCCTAACCACTGGACCATCAAGGAAGTCCTGACTCTTATACTTTATAGCACTTTCTATGTTTTTAAATTGTTCTACAATTTGGCACATATTAACTATGGGGACTGGAGCAGTGAGGGCAGGGAGTATATTTTAAAAACAAAACACTCCATATGGTTTATCTGACTTTGTGACATTATTTCAACCCTTTTCCACAATATCTCAATGGGTGACAGCTTAGAGACATAAACGTGGTTGTTTTGGGAGAATATCCATCCCTCTGAACCACTGAGGAAACTTCTGGAATATTGCACAGCTAGGTTAAAAAAAATTTCATTTATTCCATATAGATATCCTTCCTCAAACCTTTTCCTCTCCTTATCTTTGAGTTGTAATTCTGCCAAAATCCTTAGGTCTCGTATGCTGAGAAGATAACAGTGGGGCTTCCCTGATGGCATGGTGTGAAGGATCCACCTCCAGTGCAGAAGACACAAGAAACGTGGGTTCAATCCCTGGGTTGGGAAGATCCCCAGGAGAAGGAAATGACAACCCACTTCAGTATTCTTGCCTGGGAAATCTCATGGACAGATGAGCCTGGAGGGTGATAGAGTCCCTGGGGTCACAAGCAGTCAGAACACAACTTAGAGACTGAAGAACAACATAGCAGTGAGCAGATATTTCGAGGGACTTTTGGCTGTCTGTCTGCCTGGTCTGTTTGGTCTGTGAGAGGGTATGAAAGTTTGCTGGTAACTCATGTTTATGTCAGTGTTATCACTTTTCTGGAGCAAAGTGTGCCTTTCTCCAGCCTTGAAAGAGGGCAAGGATGGGAGACTGTCCAGGCTGGCAGTGTGGAGGGAAGTTAGGGGCTTTCACGGTCAGGGACTGGAGGGGGCTGCTCCCAGGGAAGATGCCACCACAGAGAAGGGCAATGTGGCACTGAGGGGAAAGGCCGGATGACTTCAACTCCCACCCACACCTGTCAGTCCCATGAGGTGGGGTCCACATGGGTGATGGAAGTACAGCGCCCAGCAGCAAAGGGCTCAGGGTGTGGATATGACTTCCAGGGAGCTGACCAGCCTCAGATGAAGTAGGGAGCCTGAACCAGGAGCAATGGCAATGACGTGAAGACCTGGACTCCCCCATTTCCACCGACTGAGTTATCCCCGAGGTTCTCTGAAACTGGGGGAGAGGATGGAGGAAGGGTCCCCCCAGGACTCATAGATCCTGGATTTCTTACCTAGGCTGCTGAGTGGGAGCTCAAGCTGAATTTAATTTGGTACTTTTTTTTTAAGTGGAGAACCATGGTATGTTAGACCCTAAATGTCATGGGAAAATTTATGCCAGTTTTAATAAATAAAAAGCACTTCACAACATAAAATGATTTCTAAGCTGTAATTAATAACCAAATAGCATAAAAAGCAATCCCTGAAAATCCTAGTCAAAGGACTGTGCTGAACCGTTAAAATCAGTTGATGGGCTCTGAAAGCATGGTTTCTACTCCCAAACCAGAGTTTAGGGGCTGAGCTGAACTGGCGCCTCGCAGGGCTAGGTAATGCCTGTAGGGAGAGCTCGTATACTCCCACCAATTCTTCAGGGCATGTTGGAATTTTCAAGGAATGAGGGTTTTCTTGCTGAAAATTCCACTGAAACTTCTAAGAGTGATCATGACATTTCCAAATCCATGCCTTTCTCCTTGTCCCCTTCAACATCCAAGTCCCAACTGTGCCTCTCCAGAATTATCCCTTCTGCTTACTTCTAGACATTGCAGAAACCCACAGGTCCTCATGCAAAACTGAGGGGCAGGAGAGAGAGACAAATAGATTTCCATCTTGGGAATTCTAGAAAATTCATCTGGTGTGCATGCTGAACCCCAGTGGTGTCTGGGGGTGCACCCTGTGAGCACACACAGGTCAATAACTCTGCTTCCAAGGTATGAACAGTCCCAGAAGGATAAACTAGGACTGGCTCGTTTGTTGGTTTATATCTGTCAAAAGAGTTATGAAAAAAGTTCCATTTCTTGGAGACGTATGGATCCTTGAATTGTGAATGACATAATGGACCAGTGTCTAATCTGCCCATTGGAAATCTGGGCCTGATTGACTAAATGTTATCTCAAAATTGATATCTATACAATAAATCCCCTGAACGTCATCCATAAAAACCCTCACTCACATTCCTCATCTCATTTCTTGGTCTCTTTACCAGCCAGGTTCTGAAGGCTGAAACCCTCCCTTCTCTCATCCCAGATGTTGACATCACCAGCCAGTCATGTCAGCTCATTGCCCATCACCTCACTGCCTCCACCATGGTTCACATCACCATCAACCATAACTAGGGGTTGGGCTATAGGACTTCCTAACTGGAGGCTCTTCCATCATCTTGGATTGCAGATAGAGGAATCTTTTAAAATAGTAAATCAGCTCTTGGAGCTACCCAGCTTTCAGCCCTTCTGTGCCTCCCATGAACTCTGTCCCAAGAACAACCAAAAACCCAAGCAGGTCTTCCCAGTCCAGCCGGTCACTGCCCTCCAGTGACACTGGCCCTGGGGACCCCTGCCAAACTGTCCCACCTCAGGGGATGGCGCCTGCTGTTCCCTCAGGGTGGCCCCTCCTTTCCATCTGATCTCAGCTCAGGTGTCATTTCCTGAATATTCTGTCTGAGGCAGACCCACCCTCCACCTCCACTTCTCCTCATCACATGACCAAGTTCTGTTCTGCCTTTGTGCCAATCTCATTGACAGAAGTCAATGTTACTGTATTCAGTTACTCACAGCACTATCATTATTATCTTCAGGAGGTCAGGCCCTTGGGCTTGTAGGATCCGCAAGGGCCCCAGTGAATGGGGGCAGGGAGGGCTCTCTCCTCCATGCTGCCCACTTCAAAATTCCAGGTAGAGTTGACCCCTTGCTGTCGGCTTGCCTTCCAAAGCACAACGACTATCAAGGAGTTTAATCTATGAGTCTTGGGGCTTCCTTGAAGAACTCTGGGGACTTTTAAGTGGGTAATTAAATCTTGAGAGATTGGTCTTGGGCATTTCATTCAGTTCAAAAAATATTATATTCATTGATACTCACCATAAGGACCTCAGAAGAGGAATTCATTGCTTAATGATTAAACTTCACATATGTTACATATTAAAGTCCATATATCCCATGACATATTTAGATAACACGTTTTCCAATTCTTCTGCTGTGCAAGCCCACGTTTCTTTTTTTAAAATCAGATTAGTTATCATCTTGACCTACTATATGTTGCCTATTCATCAATTTTTAAAAAATTCTATCCAGTAGAAAAGATGAAAAAGTCATAAGGGTTTCTTTGTTTTATTTAAGGTAGAACAGAGTGATTTCAGATTTTTTAAGTTTTATCTGAAAGAGAATTAAATGAATACACTACACTTATGGAAGAAACTTTGCATTGGCTTAAAAAAGGGAAAGATA
Source organism: Ovis canadensis (assembly GCF_042477335.2). Classification (NCBI taxonomy): domain Eukaryota; kingdom Metazoa; phylum Chordata; class Mammalia; order Artiodactyla; family Bovidae; genus Ovis; species Ovis canadensis. The sequence goes on along the minus strand of NC_091257.1, from coordinate 56,118,281 downwards.
CATTTCCAGAGACTGTTATTATGTGAGATAATTTAAAACACATATCAAAACTACTTTCCTCTAATACAAAGGATACAGCCTTTTTAAAAATGAAAAGGACATGAAAGATATGTTTCTCATGCCATTTGATGAAATGTTTGACAGAACATAAAACCCCTGAGAATTTTTGGATTTGATGTTCTTGGAGGCCATTCACCATGATTTCTGCTTTTGTGGTTGCTTCAGGATAGAGTAAATTATGAGCATTCACCTAATGTGAAAAGTCAGATTGGACCATCTGGCTCGATTTCAACATGATCTTCTAATTTTCCTCTCAGAATTAAAAAAAGAAGAAGAAATAAAAACCACTTACTGAGTAGATTTATTAATACACTTGAGATCTGGGAGGATGGAGCAAAATGTATTTACTTGGAAAATATTTGAGAAACATACCTTCAATCACAGTTGTGGAGCAAATCCTACAGTCAATATTCAGATAAACTTAGTGATCTTAGAGGGTCTCAGGATACTCCCATTCACCTTATTAAATGAATCCCACTGATTCAGAGTTTTTAAAAATTATTACCTAACTGGGCTAGAGCTTTTTGTATTTTTGTTTTTAAAAGCTAGTTTCAAGAAACAATATGGTTACTGTAAATAAGACTTCAAGTAATGTTCCCACATTTCATATATATTTTTTTTGCATTTTATTCACCACCATTATATCTGGAATCATTTGTTCGGAGCTCACTCTGAGCATATATGTCCTTTCAACATCTTCACAGCAGTTCTGCTAGCTGGGTATCAAGGTCACCATTTTATACATAAGAAAACAGAGGTTCACAGAGGTTAATTAACTCTTCAAGAATCACACAACTAGAAAGAAGAAGGATTTTTATTCCAGGGATTTTATTTTCATCTAGTCTTGAAAAAACATGCTAACCACTAGCTTGTGTATCTATATGCAAATTTTAGAAATTAAACCACATTTTAACATCTGCAATATAGGCTGTTCCCCAGTTCAAAATAACTTTTCCTGAACAAAAGAAGATTCACACATTTGAGTGTCTCCATCATCCATTTAGCCCTGTTTTCTTAATTGTACTTTTAGAAATAACAATATCAAACGATGCCAAACTGTTATCTTTTTCAATCTGTTTTTCAGTCTAACAGACAGTGCAGTTTTCCGGGTGCTAAACCAGCTATCAAGACCCAGGTCAACCCCTTCAGAATGATCCAAACTCAGACACCTGTAGATTCCAGCACATCGGCAATTGTGCCCTTGGACTTCATGGTCAACCCGACATAGCAAGTTGATATGTTGCCTCTGAATCCCCATGAGTGGCTGCTTCCATTATATAAAGCAGTGGTCACCGATGACTGGGATTAAACCTGGACTTTCTTGAATCCTATGGACTCTTTTTCCCACAGAGAGAGGCTGCCTAATGCAGCATAAGTAAGACATGAACCATCCATGGCCTTTCTTCTGTGTTGGGCATGGTGGCTGCTACCCTTCTGAGAGATCTAAAGGTGGCACACACACACAAAAAATATATATATGTGTGTGTGTATATATTCACAGATGTTGTTTTACTTTTGACCAAGGTCTAAGAACAGCCGTACCATGATTCATAAATCTTTCCATGGTGAAACTCCTTTATGACGTTTATGGTGAAAATATTGCCATATGAAATCCAGTTGAAGGTTGAGTCATTTGGTTTAAAGTAACCCAGATTGCTGTGTGATAGTTCTTTGGTTATATAACTACAAAGAGCCCAACAGATAGTTATGACCATATTTCAAATGCAGAATAAATTCAAGACACAGTAGCTTTAGAAATTAGGGAGTTAGCCTGAGTCCAAAAAAACAAGGGAAAGCTATTCACTGGCTCTCAAATATAATAACAACCCCCACCACCACCCAGCAAAATTTCTAGGTTCTTCCATGGTTTTCCTGGCCCTTCACCCTGATGCAGTGTAGTAAGAGATTACCTTAAAACTAAAAGGTGAGGGACTACCTTGGTGGTCCAGTGGTTAAGGCTACACAAGGAACATGAGTTTGATCCCTGGTCAGGGAGCTAAGATCCTATATGTCACACAGCATTGCCAAAAATTTTAAAAATAATAATAACATTTTTTAAAGAGATAATTAGCAAGATAATTTTTTAAAATTCCAAAAGTCAGAGGTGAAATATGTGTTATTTTACCTTATTCAGCGACTGTTAGTTGGATCCTTCAGAAAGCTAATGCCAAGATAGAGTTGTTAGTGCAAAAGGTTTATTGGAGTTAACACCTGTGAATGGTCAGGGAGGGAGGAGGAGAAGGGAGTGATGTCTTCAGATCATTCTGCTGCTCTTCTGTGATGGGAGGCATGGAAGGAAAGAGGACCAGATAGGAAGAGCTCAAGACTGCGGGTCAGTCCTGAGAAACAGAAAAGAAACTCGAGGGATTGGTAGAAACAATTAGACCCCAGGATGCCCCATCGCTGACCGAGGGCTGCCTGCTCCACTATAAATGCTTCAGAAGATTCCAGAGGTGCTGTCTCTCCTCCTCCCGGCAGGTCGGCAAGTTCTTTCTTAGAGAAATATCCAAACATGACATCTCCATGAATGCTGAAGTGGTTTCAATTAAATTACATGTAGGTACTCAGTCACTCGCCCATGTTCAACTCTTTGTGGCCCCATGGATTGTAGCTCACCAGGCTGCTCTGTCCATGGGATTGGACATGGCAAGAATACTGGAGTGGGTTGCCATTTCCTCCTCCAGGGGATCTTCCCAACCCAGGGATCAAACCCGCATCTCCAGCATCTCTTGCACTGCAGGAGGATTCTTTACCTCTGAGCTACCAGGGAAGCCAAGTTAACAAATATGTAAACCATTACCATTTGGTCCTACATTTTAATTCCACCTCTGGTTTTTCCAGTAGTCACGTATGGATGTGAGAGTTGGACCATTAAAAAAGATGAGAGATGAAGAATTGATGCTTTTGAACTGTGGTGTTGGAGAAGACTCTTGAGAGTCCCTTGGACTGCAACAAGATCAAACCAGTCAATTCTAAAGGAAATCAGTCCTGAATATTCATTGGAAGGACTGATGCTGAAGCTAAAGTTCCAATACTTTGGCCACCTGATGCAAAGAGCTGACTCATTGGAAAAGACCCTGATGCTGGGAAAGATTGAAGGCAGGAGGAGAAGGGGACAACAGAGGATGAAATGGTTGGATAGCATCACCGACTCAGTTGTCATGAGATTGAGCAAGTTCTGGAGTTGGTGATGGACAGGGAAGCCTGGCATGCTGCAGTCCGTGGGGTTGCAAAGAATCAGACATGACTGAGTGACTGAACTGAACTAAATGGAACTGTAGGGTAAGGGAGTTAGAGAAGGCGAGGTTTGGAAAAAGAATGAGACTGGCACTTCACAGGAACAGATCACCTTTAATGAGGTGAGAAGGGGCAACAGTCAGATTAGCGAGCTGCTGCACTAACTCAAGAAAAGAGTATAGGCATATATGTGAAAATCTACTGTTTTAAGGGGGCCTGTTTTTCTCCGAGGTTGTTCGGAGTAGTTATCTCTTAAACAGCTGGGGCAAGGAATTCTGGAGATAAGCCAGAGGCTGGACTGGCTGGGCACTGGACATAATCAACCTTAATGTCCATTTTTTTCTTCGGGTGGAGAGTTCTTTATTTTACATAGAATGGTGGGGAGGACCTGGAGGGGAGTTTTAACTCCAGGCTATTTTGAGCTACGTAACTTTCCTTGAGGAACTACTAACAGAGTAGTAAGTAGAAAGTCAACTGAGTGAGTAAGACCATGCTTTTTATTAACAAAGATGTGATGATGTGATGGCCTCAGTTGTCACGAGTTTCATACTCACATCTCTGCTGATAGCAGCAAATAATCAGCTGGCATCCACGTGTTTCCATAGCACAATGGCAACTTACTAGTCTTTCAACTTTGCTTTTGTAGAGATTTTATTTTTTATGCTGACTGTTGTTAAAGTCTTTACTGAATTCGTTACGACACTGCTTCTGTTTTATGTTTTGGTTTTTGGCCTTAAGGCATGTGGGATCTTAGCTCCCCATCCAGGGATGGAACCCGCACCTCCAGCATTAGAAGGTAAAGCTTTAACCACTGGACCATCAAGGGAGTCTCAGTCTTTCAGCTTCTTGTTGCTACTCAAAATAGAAGCCTGTTCCCATGAAGCAAACTGCAGTCTCCAAATATGTACTTGATTCAAACCATTCTGTTTGGTCTCCTATAGTGATCGTTTGATCTGGCCCCAAGGTATCTTAAAGTAGACATCAGGAGGAAACATACAGAGCATTTTGATCTCTTTACTCTCTTGAATGAGTCATTCAGTATCTACACATCCCCAGCCTTGTCAGAAACCAGTTCCACGTTGAGGGATCAATGTCTCTATAGCATGTTCCCGCTTACAGCTCAGCCAAAGGGAAGGTCTTTGTATCAGCCAAAGGGAAAGTCTTTGTATCATTTTCCAGGCAAGCGTACTGGAGTGGGTTGCCATTTCCTTCTCCAGGGGATCTTCCTGACCTAGGGATCGAACCTGGGTCTCCCACATTGCAGACAGATGGTTTACCATCTGAACCACCAGGGAAGCCAACTTAATGTCATCAGGGATCTCAAATGTCTTCAAGTTGAAAAGCACTCCCACTCCACCAAATGCGTAGTTTGCGGGATTCTACCCAATTGATTTTTTTTTCTAAACGATATAAATTTTGATTCATGCAAAGTCATGGGAAAAAAAAAGGTTTCAAAGAAAGTTCCAAAATAGCAGAAGAGATGAAATCAAATTCATACACACCTCATTCCTTACCCTACATGATGATAGAATTCAGTTAAAAAAAAAAAATCAGATGGATATGTGTTAGCCTGCCAGGGCTGCCATGACAACTACCACAGATGGAGTGGCCTGAACAAAAGTTTGTCTTTTCACAGTTCTGGAAGCTAGAAGTTCCAGATCATTTAACCTTGATTACTTCAGTAAAGGCTTTATCTCCAAATATAGTTTGGGGGTGGGGGGAGGGCTCCATTCAGTCCATAACAGAGTGCAGTCCAGTTAAGTACTGCGCAGAACATGGAAAACCAAAATATCTGAAATCTATGGGTACTGTGACCAGTTACATTGATGAATCACCGATAATGTCAGGAATTAAAACCAATAACACTTCCTCAGTTTTATGGTTGTGTATATCCTAAGCGGAGCCTTGAGAAGAGCATACCTCAACATCAGCCCTTGGCTCAGTTACTAAGATAGTAAATACCTCTCCTTTGTCCTGCCCACTGCTGAGGACCACATGGGCCAGGCTCTTGGTAGAAAGATGGAAAAAGGTCTCCACCAGCCACTCAGCAGGTTTGTAGACTTCATGGTGCCAGGACCCCAGAAGGAAAAGATAGCTCTTACATGGCTTGTCTAGAGAAGAAGAGGATTAAACATCAGGAAAGCATGAGGCTCAGGTTACTTCTGTAATTTTGATGTCTTTGACACATGGGGAGGCCAGAATGAGAGCACTTTCCTCTGCAGCAGCTAAGACTGTTTGAGCGACAGATCATTAACTCCACTACCCTGTTGGTTCAGTGATTAAGACTCAAGCTTCCAGTGCAGAGGGCACAGGTTCAATCCTTGCTCATGGAACTAAGATAATTAACTTGAGCCATTTATTAGATGTTCTTCTCTGATGCTGCTGTGGCACCTAGCGAGCACAACAAGGCGACCTAGAGTTCCTGTCCCTTCTTATCATGAGCAAGAACCTGGATTTGCAGGCATGAGGGCAGGGTTACAGATGCAAAGAGGAGATGGGTCAGTTTCCCTTACCACTGTTCAGCCATCCCTGCTGGTCATGGCTGTCCATTTCTTGTTAAGTAAAGGGGCAGGCATGCTGAGTCAGGGATGGGAAGGGGATGATGACAGAGGAAGATGGGATGATCTTTCCACAAGGGATGCTTTTATGTCTCCATGGTCCTTTGATGACAAGATCACACACACACCTTTAAGGATAAAAGGGGAGGGAACACAGGAGGAATCTAGGGATACAAAAGGTATTCTAACTTACCAAGTTGCATTTCCTTTCATCCTTTTCTCCTAGTCGGGAAGCACGGGCGAAATAATTGTGAAGGATTGTCTGTGATGTTAGGATAACAAAATGAACAGAGCCAGTGCCTAATTCACTGTGAGTAAGGCACACATCATACATGATGTAACCGTTTGTGAATCTGTTTTACCAGATAGGTACATGTTTTTGCACACAGATTCTATGTTCTTGCCTGGCATCTCTCCAGAACAAGTAGTGCATGATTACAAACCAAAGGGATCTGGTTTGGGGTACAGCAGTCTGTTCCTACAGAATAAAAAGTTCACAGTAGATTCACAGGAAGATTCTGACTGCACCTCAGCCTCACACCAGTGTCCTCTAACCACCCTAAGCCAGCTCTGGGGATATTCGGCTCCTGTCAGGCAGATAGGATTGCTCTCATTCCTTCAAAGGAGAAACTTCCTACTGCCCCACACTTACACTCTGTTAGCAAACAGGGAAGGCTAAGAGATGACCCTTGTTCCCCCAATCTGTGTCTCCGTCTGGTAGGCCCGCTCCAAGGTGTGTTCTGCTCCATTTCCCGGGGCTGTCCCAGGTGTGTGCCCTAGGGCCCACAGTGGGATGCTCTGTCTGCTTTCTCCTCTTCCCTGTCTCTCCTCCTGCCCCCTCATAGATTCCTGGGATTCAGTTCAGTTCAGTTGCTCAGTCATGTCCGACTCTTTGCAACCCCATGGGCTGCAGTACACCAGGCTTCCCTGTCCATCAACTCCCAAAGCTTACTCAAACCCATGTCCATTGAGTCGGTGATGCCATCCAACCATCTCATCCTCTATCATCCCCTTCTTCTCCTGCCTCCAATCTTTCCCAGCATCAGGGTCTTTTCAAATGTGTCAGCTCTTTACATCAGGGGGCCAAAGTATTGGAGTTTCAGCTTCAGCATCAGTCCTTCCAATGAATATTGAGGGTTGATTTCCTTTAGGATTGACTAGTTTGATCTCCTTGCAGCACAAGGGACTCTCAAGAGTCTTCTCCAGCACCACAGTTCAAAAGTATCAATTCTTCAACACTCAGCTTTCTTTATAGTCCTACTCTCACACCCACACGTGACTACTGGAAAAACCATAGCTTTGACTAGATGGAACTTTGTTGGCAAAGTAACGACTCTTTTTTAATATACTGTCTAGGTTGAGCATATTCCTGGGATTACCTGCCAATGAACTACTTGTGATCAAATCCTTGTCTTAGAGTCAGTTTTTGGAAGATTCCAACCTAATGCAGAATGAATTCATCTTTCTTCATATTCATTCCTCTTTTCCAAACCATCAGAGATTTTCTCTCTTTCTCTGTTCAGTTCTGTTTAGTTCAGTCACTCAGTCGCATCTGACTCTTTGCGACCCTATGGCTTTTTCTGATCGGTCTTTGTAAATTCAAATTCCATTCAACAAGATGGACATTCATAATTGCCTGGTTATGCAAGGATGTCAGGATGTAGTTTCAGAGAAATCTACTATCTAGAACCAGGATGCCAGAAAAATTGAATGAGAAGGTTCATAATCTGCCCTCCAGCCCCAGCTCTGAGCCTGAGGCTATGGGTTGCAATTGAGGAAGATATGGTTTCATGCCATCACTGACTTTTCATTGGAATTATCTTTGATCAAATGTTTTGTGCTTTATTTTTTTGATTCATTGCCTCTAGATAACATTTTGAGTCAACCCTTTCTATAAATAATATTTCTTTGCAATTTGAAAAATCACAGGATAAATAATGCAATCTGATTTTTTTTATTTCCCCCGCAGAGTTCCTATCTCCAAACATTTTGGGAATGACTTTCATATTTCTTCTCTTTATAGTTAACTGTGCCCAAAAGCATGCTTATAACTCAGTGTAAGACACTCTTTCCTTTATAAGCTTCAGTAATGCAACCCAATCATACAAATAAGCCCCAAGATTTATAATCAATTAAGCCTTTGTATCTCACTTCTGGCTTTGTTTATGCTAGCTTGGTCTCCATCAAAATAATGTTCAAGTTAATTCTGAAAAAAAGGCATTTTCCCTAATCTACCAAAAACTTCACTCCACTATGGACATATAGCTAACGTATTTACCTCACACACACACAAACATACACTTAAACACACGTGGTGTTGCGGGTTTATTGTTTTTCTGTAGAGAGTCTGTGCCTTATTTTACTCATAATGATTTTTGGAACTTTGTTTTGAAAATCCCCTTGTCGATTACACACAATGGCTTTATACCTATCTCTGGTCTGAAACTTTACCTTGAAAATAGGCTAGCTCTGACACTGAAGGGAAAATCTGGAGGAAAGCAGTTGGAACCACACTATTAACTTGACCTTCTCCACGCCATCCCCTTGTATTCTTGTGAGCTAAAAGTTCCTGCCTGAGTGATTCTGCATCCCATGCCTCTCCAACTTTCCTGCCCCCAAATAAGGAACAGAGCCTGTTAAAATGTGGAAAATTAAGAAAATGCAGAACACATCATTAACTCATATAGTCAGGAAGCTGTGGCAATCTTTCCCTCTCCTCACATAAGGCCCACTATAAATGAAATATATATTTTAATTATTTCCAGTTTAGATATTCCCAGTGCGCTATACACAACCTCAGCGGCTCGCTGTAGAAGAAAGGCAAGTTGGGCGGCGAGAAAGCTAGAAGAAAGTTGCACTTAATGCAGAACAGTTGCAAGGCATCGTCACATCGCCCTGAGCAAAACTCTTCCTTTTATTTTGTAGGAAAAGCAATTGATTTCCCCTACGAACTGCGTCTGTATTCAGATTCTGTTTACTCATGAGCTGTGACAGGTTTACCCAAAGCAGCTTTGCAAACCAGCTGCTCCCTCACAACCTCTGTGGTTATAATTCTTTTAAGTGGCAGGGATAACTTAAAATGTCCACGTTCCTCCGAGATGCAAGGCAGACCGCAGGAACTGTTGACATTTTTCTTTTTTTAACGGAGCATTTTCAATGCCAGAGAATGGCACAGCCATGAACCTTCATTCAGGGATGCCCTCACTTGACAGTCGTTGGAAAACACAAAGCATCAAAGTCCCTTCAACCCAGCCTCTCTCCAGAGAACTCTGCCAGCTGGCCAGGGATGACTCTCCTGACTCCGTGAAAACCAAGCTGGAGCCCTGAAAGCGCAGTTTGTGCCTGTCCAGCGGAACCACAGGAGGGTCACCCCTGAGAGGGACTCAGTGCAAATCACCGTGCAGATGTGACATCACTTTCAAACTCTTCAAGCTACTCAGCCAGCTTCGGCCTGCCCTTAAAAAACAAAAGAAAACTGACTTCTTCAAAAGTTCTTGTTACTTGTTCTTGTTTTTCAAGCTTACTAACTCTCTACTCTAAACTTTTATCACAAGAATCACTTATGTTAGATTCCCCACATCTGCTTTAGCCGTGGCGTGGTGGGGGTACGTTTAACGTGCGTCTCGTGCAAGACAGATTTAGTACTTTGAAGACTCTGAGAAGGTTCTCCTGGTTTTATAAAGGTGTTTACAAGCCCTGCTTTGGCCTGCAGCCAACTCGTAATTATTAAATAAACTTCTACTGCTCTTCTACCTAAATATGCCCTGGGGGAAACCTATCCTGGAAATTTAAACTGTCAGGGAGTAGAAATGAAATGGTCACAAAGCATCACAAAGTGTTTCGGGGTGGAGGGGAATGTTTTTTTAAGATTGATGGAGGCTTAAGACAGCCCCCTCCCCCTCAGGAGTGGCGCTTTCTGGCTGCAGGAATACCCACCAGGGTTCCCCAATTTTCATTTCTCTCCATGTGTCTGAGTCTTTGCACAGACTGTTCAGGAGCCTAGGGTGTTCGCTGTCTTTTCCTACCCTGGGGAAAGCTCGTGAGCTCATCCCAGCTCATCCTCCAAGCCCTGGATCAGAAAGACCGCTGGCCAGCCTCACCTTGAGACAGTGCCCTGCACAGCTGTGGTCCAGCTGAAGCATCCTCGGTCCTCATCCATGACTTCCTGTGGCTCTGTTCCTGCATCCTTTCCCCCACCAACCAAGCCCTCAGCAAATGTGCTTGTCTGCACCTCACTTACTTTAGTGTCACAAGCCCTCTGCCAGGTCCCAGGTGAAGAAAATGTGTTAAACAAATAAAGATAGCATAACAATAGAAATACATACATGCCTATCTGTGTATATACTCATATCCCACTTTTAATACTTGGGGTGGGGAGGGAGATGGGAGGGGGGTTCAAGATGGGGGGGACACATGTTTATCTATGGCCAATTCATGTTGCTGTATGGCAAAAGCCATCATGATATTATAATTATCCTCCAATTAAAATAAATAAAAACTTTTTAAAAAACTAAAAAAAAAAAAATGGTTTCAAATCAGCTTCAAGAAGAGACCCTTCCAGCCTATGGCTCTCAATTCACCATGAGAAGCAATCACATTTTTCATTTTTCTGGAAGAAGACCAACATTTTTCAGAAATATATTTGCCTCAGAGATAAACATTATGGTGTCAAAGTTATTTTTAAAATATTCATTGAATTTTGGGCACCATTTGGTTGCTTGTGTATACCTTTTTTACTTGGTTTATAGACTCTCTGTTGGAAAAAAATGTCCATTTGGATGTGTGTATGTGCTCGTGTGTGTGTGTGTGTGAGTGTCTGAAATCATCAACACTTTTCAAATAACCTGGACAAAATGGGTTCGATTTCATAGAATAAATAAAACATAACATATGGAGGTTAATGCTCAAGTCTGTTATTAAAAAAGAAAAAGGAGAAGGGGGAAGAAGAAAGAGGAAAAGGGAAGAGGAGAAGGGAGGAAGAAGGAAAGACTTGGAAATTCCCCTGATCCCAGGTACAATTTTCACTAAAGCTAACATTTATTAAGCCCAGGTGTTTTTTAAAGCACTTTTCACATACTGTCTTCTGCAAGCCTCAACTACATTCCATGAGGCAGGTTCTACATTGTCCCATGTGTCAAAGGAGTCACCGAGGGTGATTCCCCCAAGGTCACCAGCTAATAAATGGTAGAGTCAAGATTTGAACTTGGGCTCCTGGCTCCCTTGGAAGAGTGCTCCGAACATTCCATTTCAATTTCCTCACCTTTCACTCACCGTTCACTAACTCCGGACTGGCCTCTGACCCCATTAAGCTAACAGAACAGCCCTGGGGGGTGGGGGTTAGTAGTAAGTTCCATGTCAAAGGGGATATTCCTCAGGCCTCATCAGACCTGACCTCTTGGACCAGTTCAATCCTGCTCACCTTCACATTCTGTGTGCTTTTATTCTGGGGCACAATGCTTCCCTGTTTTCCTTCTGTATCTCTGTTGGCTCTTTCTCTGGATCCCATCCTGGTGTCTTCTTTTTTTTAATATTTATTTATGTATTTGGCTACATTGGGTTTTAGTTATGTCATGCAGATCTTTTGATGTGGTGCACTGACTCTTTAGTTGTGATTCATGGGCTTACTTGCCCCTTGGTGTGTAGAATCTTAGTTCCCCCACTAGGAATTGAACCCATGTCCCCTGCATTGCAAGGCATATCTTTAACCACTGGACCACCAGGGAAGTCCCTGGTATCTTCTTTTTAACAGGTCCAGCTAAAAGTTGATGTTCCTCAGGGATGGTCCCAGGGACTCCTTTATTTTTTCCTCTTATGCAATGTCCTCACCCTAGAATCTAAGACTCAAGTTATTTCACCTAATTCCCAGCTTCCATTATCACCTACATGTAAACAACGCATAAATGCAAAGTTGTAACCCAGACCTCAGACCTACTTCCTAAGTTCCAGGCCATGTCAGTCCAGGTCCCTACCCAATTGGCTCCTCTTGGATGTGGAGAAGATACTTCCAACTTGCCCATCAAATTACATATTGTTGAGCCTAGCACAATGCCTGCCACATAGCAGGCAATGCATTCATTCTTGGTGAAGGAGTTAAGAAATAAATGGATGAAAACTCAAATGTCCGAAAGCAAGCTTATAATTCCCTATTCCCTCAAACCCATACCCTTCCAGGTTTCCTTCTTTCCAAATGGCACCACCTTTGAAAACTCCATATTCCTCTGTCATCTCAGCACTGGATTTCTGTCAATTTCATTTTCTAGTCATGTTTCGTGTTGACCCACTTTGTCCACCTACACAGCCACCTGGGCTTCCCAGGTGGTGCAGTAGTGAAGAATCCACCTGCCAGTGCAGGAGACGCAAGAGATGCAGATTCAATCTCTGGATCAGGAAGATCCCCCGGAGTAGGAAATGGCAACCCACTCCAGTATTCTTGCCTAGGAAATCCCATGGACAGAGGAGCCTGGTGGGCTAGAGTCCAGGGGGTTGCAAAGAATCAGACACAACTGAGCCACTAAACAAAAGCAACAAAAGTCACTTAAATGCCAAGCAAAGTGGGGGGGGGGGAGAGAGGAAGGTGCAAGGGGAGAATGGAGGGAGGAAGGGAAGAAGAAAGGAAAAAGAAAGAATAAAAGAAAAGAAAGGAAAGGAAAAGTAAAGGAATTGCTACTGATAACAAAGAAATATGAGAATCTGAAATTAGAAAAGCCATTTCCTCCCCTTTCCCTCATGCTATGAGACCCAGATACCTACTGAGCATCCTTTAGAACTAGGGAGCTTGCCCATGACCCTGCTCTTATGATGGAGTCAGAGGCTGAAGATGCTGCTCCGTCCTCTTTCTTCCTTCTCCCTTGAACAAGGACCCCATGGCCACCTTGTCCCCATCTTGGAAAGGCCAGAAGAAACCTAGAAAATATAGTCCCGACAGACTTGAGCTAAATACAGGACACCAACATCCATCTACCTCCTGACTCCTTGTTCTGTGAGGGAAAAAAAAAGTATGGGTGGAGAGACTGAAAGCATTCTTCACTGGCAACAGTAAGTAATAAGGTGAGGACAGGGGTCATATCCATAGGATGGATCTGAATTAACACATAGATGCAGGTACAAATGGGAATTTATTTTAGGATGAGGATGTATCAAGACAGTGATGGTAATTTAGGACAGCTTCACAGCCAGTTGGAGTAAAGAAAAGAATAAAGATGAAGCCTTTCCCAAGTTCTTACAACAAAATATAGTCTAAAGGATCAACCTGGAATGTTGCCAAGCAAAAGTGGATGGACACAGAGTCTGTCATACAGAGTGATGTCAGAAAGAGGAAAACAAATATCGTGTATTAATGCATATATGTGGAATCTAGAAACATGGCACCGATGAACTTATTTCCAGGACAGGAATACAGACACAGATGTAGAGAATACACATGTGGACACAGAGGGGAAGAGGAGGGGGTGAAGAATTGGGAGAGTAGCATTGACATCTATATACTATCATGTGTAAAGCAGATCACTAGTGGGAAACTTCTGTAAAATAGATGGCTAGAGGGAACTCAGCTCTGTGTTCTGTGATGACCTAAAGGGATGGGATGGTGGGAGGGTAGGGAGGTCTAAAAGGAAGGAGTTATATGTATCAGTTCAGTTCAGTTCAGTCGCTCAGTCGTGTCTGACTCTTTGCCACCCCATGAATCGCAGCACGCCAGGCCTCCCTGTCCATCACCAACTCCCGAAGTTCACTCAGACTCACGTCCATCGAGTCTGTGATGCCATCCAGCCATCTCATCCTCAGTCATCCCCTTCTTCTCCTGCCCCCAATCCCTCCCAGCATCAAAGTCTTTTCCAATGAGTCAACTCTTCCCATGAGGTGGCCAAAGTATTGGAGTTTCAGCTTTAGCATCAGTCCTTCCAAAGAAATCCCAGGGCTGATCTCCTTCAGAATGGACTGGTTGGATCTCCTTGCAGTCCAAGGGACTCTCAAGAGTCTTCTCCAACACCACAGTTCAAAAGCATCAATTCTTTGGTGCTCAGCCTTCTTCACAGTCCAACTCTCACATCCATACATGACTACTGGAAAAACCATAGCCTTGACTAGATCGACTTTAGTCGGCAAAGTAATGTCTCTGCTTTTGAATATGCTATCTAGGTTGGTCATAACTTTTCTTCCAAGGAGTAAGTGTCTTAATTTCATGGCTGCAGTCACCATCTGCTGTGATTTTGAAGCCCCCAAAAATAAAGTCTGACACTGTTTCCACAGTTTCCCCATCTATTTCCCATGAAGTGATGGGACCAGACGCCATGATCTTCGTTTTCTGAATGTTGAGCTCTGAGCCAACTTTTTCACTCTCCTCTTTCACTTTCATCAAGAGGCTTTTTAGTTCCTCTTCACTTTCTGCCACAAGGGTGGTATCACCTGAGGTTATTTCTCCCGGCAATCTTGATTCCAGCTTGTGTTTCTTCCAGCCCAGCGTTTCTCATGATGTGCTCTGCGTATGTTATGTATGCATATGACTAATTCACGCTGTTGTGCAGAAACTAACACAATGTTGTAAAGCAATTATACTCTAATAAAAAAATAGCTAATCAGAAAAAATAAAAATATTAGTACATTTTATTCTGTCCTGAAGCACTCCTCCCAACATTTGGAAAGAAAGTGAAAGTCACTCAGTCATGTCTGACTCTTTGCCACCCCATGGACTATACAGTCCATGGAATTCTCCAGGCCAGAATACTGGAGTGGGTAGCCTTTCCCTTCTGCAGGGGATCTTCCCAACCCAGGGACCAAACCCAGGTCTCTCGCATTGCAGGCAGATTCTTTACCAGCTGAGCCACACGGGAAGCTCAAGAATCCTGGAGTGGGTAGCCTATCCCTTCTCCAGTGGATCTTCCTGACCCAGGAATCAAACCGGGGTCACCTACATTGCAGGCAAATTCTTTACCAACTGAGCTACCAGGGAAGCCCCTTTGGAAAGAAATCCCTTCCTCAATGTCCATTTCTTAAATAGTTGTAACTGCAGGGTGAGCACAGAAGAAGTCGAGTGGAAGTATTACACTGGTTTATTGCACTTTTAGAATCAGAGCCCCTTTAAACTGTATTAACCACAAAGATGAATTTGTATTAACTGCAAAGATGACTCAGTGTTTCACTGAAGTGAACCCAGCAAGGAAATAATTTTTTTCCTGCTGTATTTATGGTTCTGAAACAAAAAGCATGCATCTTTGTGTTTTTAGTTTTCTTAAGAGTATTCTTCAATCCTTAGAAAGTGACTCATGCTGTACGACTTTAAAAGATTTATTTTTTTCAAGAAACAGTTAAGACATAATGGAAACTACGTTTCTTAAATTTATGCTAATAGTTGCTAGAAAAACCACCTGGGCCTGAGTCTTAGGGGATAAGATATCATGAACCCCCATTCCAATTTTTATCATTACATTTTTATGTGAACCTTCTTGGTAATCTTCCTCTAAGACCAATTTGACAATAACAGTTTCCTAAAAAATCATCTTATTTCATGAGTTTTTAAAAAATTTATTGGTGTAAAGGTTTTCAGATTGACCCTGGTAATTTTTAAAATGACTTCTGCATAGTTTATGTTAACATTATCTGTTCCTAGTATTATTTATATGCTTACTTTCCCTCTCTCTGTCTGTCTGTTTTATTGTTCTTTTAAAAATAGCATTTGACCTTACCAATTAACTCTCCTTTTTGTTTATTTGTTATTCAATTAATTACCTATTTATCTCCTTTCTGCTACTTGATTTAGGTTTTCGTGTTGTTCCACTTCCCACCTTTAGTATTTGAAATATTATGCAGCTGTTTAGTAGCTTAGTCATGCCCCACTCTTTTGCAACCCCATGAACTGTGGCCCACCAGGCTTCTCTGTCCATGGAATTTTCCAGCCAAGAATGCTGGAGTAGGTTGCCATTTCCTTCTCCAGGGGATCTTCCCCACCCAGGGATCAAACCTGCGTCTCCTGCTTGGCAGGCAGTTTCTTTACAACTGAGTCACCTGGGAAAGCTGTTGGACTTATTTATTATAAATTTGTCCTTGAAGTACAGCTTGGGATGCACACCACTGGTTTTTTTTTTTATATATAAGGTGCTTTTGTTTGAAATATTTTGTACCATTTCCTTGGTTTTCTTCCTTAATGATTTTTAAGGGAAATATACCTTATAATCTCTCAAAGGTGTTCTTGCTATTATTTGTTGTATTTTGATTTTATGTATTTTATGTCCCCTTCCTGGTGGCTCAGACAGTAAACAATCTGCCTGCAGTGCGGGGGACCTGGGTTAGATCCCTGGGTCAAGAAGATCCCCTGGTGAAGGGAATGACTATCCTCTCCAGTTTTCTTGCAAGGAGAATTCCATAGACAGAGGAGCCTGGTGGGCTACGATGCATGGGATCACAAAGAGTTGGACACTACTGAGCGACTAACACCACTCCCCAAAAACTTCAGTTTAATGGTGAGGAATGACCTCTTGGTCTAGTCATGAGAAAACATGAAACACACTCAAATGCAAGAGTATTGTGCAAAATTCTGCCCTCAGAACTGTCAAGTTATCAAAAACAAGGGAGCTCTGAGAAAATATTCAGAGGAAACTAAGGACCCGTGACAACCAGATATGATGTGACATCTTGGATGGAATCCTGGGATAGAAAAAAAAATATTAAATGGGGAGTGGTGAACTTCCAAATAAATGTGGAGCTGAGTTAGGTGTAATGGAACCACGCTGGCTCCATGTGACCAGCACACCATGGTGACATGCGGTAATCAGCAAGGGAAACTGGATGGATGTTGCATGGGGCTATCCGCACCAGCTTTACAACACTTCTGCAAATATAAAACCATCCTAAAGTTTGAAAGTTTGTTTTCATTTCAAGTTGAACAAACCAAACAAAAACCTCTGTGGCTTGCCCTTCACTGGCCTATCATAGGTTCACATCCTTTCCATGGCCTTGACGGCCCAGCATGGTTGGCTGCCCACCCCTAACTGTTGGACCTCCTGGCACCTGCCACCTCACTGCTCCACCTGCTTGCCCACTGTGGGGTCTGCTCTGTGTCCAGGTCCCACATGGCTTACTCCCTCACCCACTGCATAGTTTACACCAGTGTAAATTCTTACACAATGTACACTTCTTTCACGAAGTGATGCCTTTCTGACTATTTAAAAGTACAGCTTTCTCATGTTTCCACTTTATCCCCTTTTATTTTTTTCTCCATAACACTTCAGTCAGCTCCATGTAAGACACACACACACACACAATTGTGCAGGCATACACAATTTTTTTTTATGGTCTAGTTCCACTCCTGAGAATATAAGCTGTCTTTGTGTTTTATCCACAGAGGTATCCCTAATACCTATCAAACATCTGCCACAACATAAGAACTCAGTAAATATTGATCACGGACAATTAATCAGATAGGATCCTTTAACAGTAACTCCATGAGACATAGCGACATATTGGGCAAGATATATGGCAGAAGAGATGGCCAGAGGGGTCAGCTTTGGGACCACTTTGAGTACCTTGGGCTTCCCCAATAGCTCAGTTGATAAAGAATCCACCTGTAATGCAGGGGACCCTGGTTCAATCCCTGGGTTGGGAAGATTCCCTGAAGAAGGGAAAGGCTACCCACTCCAGTATTCTGGCCTAGAGAACTCCATGGACTATAGTCCATGGAGTTGCAAAGAGTCGGACACAACTGAGCGACTTTCACTTTCACTGTCCCAGTTTGTGTACCTTGGGTTGAGCAAACAGATACAGATAGACACACATCTAATACAGATAGATTAGATGCAGGTTTTCCATGAATGATATGAGTGAAGGATGATCTGACGTATGTTGAAGGTGGTACCATTTAATAAGATGGGAGAAACTTCAGAGGATGTTTGGGAGCACAGAGCTATGTTTGAAACATGATGGATTTGACATGCATCTCAAACATTCAAATGGAGATGTTACACAAGAGTTAAAGAGAAGACAAAGGATTCATCAAAGAAACCTTACCAAGTAAATGACAGAGACCAAAGTATTAATTTAATAAATAGGCCAAAATGGGTTAAATACTTTTATTAATATAAAAGTTTCTCAGTTTAGACTGAAAAACTGCTTTATTCAACTTGATGATCTATAAAAGCAAGGCTGTTGGAAACCAAATGATGAATAAAGAATAGTATAGAAATGTGAACTAACAGAAAGATGGACTCTCAATAACGTCCTTCTAATAATTTTACCTCCTGGTTGGTGTTTGAGACAAAGGATAACCAAATGGAAAATACTAACCTTGTTGGACCCCAAGCTTCAGGACAGCAGAATCCACACGAGCTGGGGACGTAAGGCAGTGGGGGTGAAGGTCACGGCCACCTTTGGTTCTTGTCAGTGGCAGCTATCATACTTGATTTGAGGTTCCAGAGAATCCTAAACCTGGACACCTCAAAACCCTAAACACAGGACATGTCCTTCTTTGGTTGTAGGTTCTGGGATTGTAAGATGTATATAGTAGGAAGTGGAGTTGAGATGTGTTTGGGAGATAAAATTTATAGGAAACACAGTATTTACAGTATATCTATTTATAATCTTAAACTCAATGCAAGATTTTTTATTTTCAATGTCCATAGAACATTTATGAAAATATAAAATTAGGGAATTTCCATGAAGAATCTTCACATTTTCCAAAAAGTAGAAATTCTATAAGCACAGGTTTATAAGTGCAACCAGCAGTTACAAACATTAAACATACAAGTGATGACAATAAAATCTAACCCCTTGGAGTTTGAAATAAAAAATATGGAAATTAATGAGACAGACAAAAAAATAAACATTCAATTTACTCTCCTCAGGAATAATAATGGCCAGAAAATAATAAATCCTAAGTCATGCCATGTGGCAAACACTGTATTCAAAATAAAATTTATGGCCTTTTTATGAATAAAAATAAAGAACAAAGTCAAATGACATGAAATTGTAACCTGAGAAGCTAGAGGGGATAAATAGCCTAGTAAAGGGAAAGGAAGGAATTAATAAAATATACCCTGAATTTGGTGGATTGAAGAACAGTAAAATTCATATATGAATTCAGGTGAGGATTCTGTGAGAATTTCATGGAATTAAAGAAGAACCACTGGCATCAACCTATAGGGTGCATGGAGGTGGGATGTGGCAACCACCATCCATGGAAACCACTATCCATGGCAACCACCACCCATGGCAACAACTGTGCAGTGAGCTAATGGGAACCAGGGTTCCCCACCAAGGGCCACTATGAGATAAGCTGTGTCCTGGCAAAGTCTCAAAGAAACCTACATTCCTCCCTACCCCAGCCAGTCCCTGAGGCCATAATGGGTCTCAGTTCAGTTCAGTTCAGTCGCTCAGCTGTGTCTGACTCCTTGCAACCGCATGAACCGCAGCATGCCAGGCCTCCCTGTCCATTACCAACACCCAGAGTTTACCCAAACTCATGTCCATTGAGTCGGTGATGCCATCTAAACATCTCATCCTCTGTCATCCCCTTCTCCTCCTGCCTTCAATCTTTCCCAACATCAGGGTCTTTTCAAATGAGTCAGCTCTTCGTATCAGGTGGCCAAAGTGTTGGAGTTTCAGCTTCAACATCAGTCCTTCCAATGAATACCCAGGACTGATCTCCTTTAGGATGGACTGGTTGGATCTTCTTGCAGTCCAAGGGACTCTCTTCTCCAACACCACAGTTCAAAAAGATCAGTTCTTCAGCACTCAGCTTTCTTTATAGTCCAACTCTCACATCCATACATGACTACTGGAAAAACCATAGCCTTGACTAGACAGACCTTTGTTGATAAACTAATGTCTCTGCTTATTAATATGCTGTCTAGGTTGGTCATAACTTTCCTTTCAAGGAGTAAGCATCTTTTAATTTCTTGGCTGTGATCACCATCTGAAGTGATTTTGGAGCCCCCCAAAATAAAGCCTGACACTGTTTCCACTGTTTCCCCATCTATTTCCCATAAAGTGATGGGACCAGATGCCATGATCTTAGTTTTCTGAATGTTGAGCTTTAAGCCAATTTTTTCACTCTCCTCTTACACTTTCATCAAGAGGCTCTTTAGTTCTTCACTTTCTGCCTTAAGGGTGGTGTCATCTGCATATTTGGAGAAGGCAATGGCAACCCACTCTAGTACTCTTGCCTGGAAAATCCCATGAACAGAGGAGCTGGTAGGCTGCGGTCCATGGGGTCCCTAAGAATCGGACACAACTGAGCAACTTCACTTTCACTTTTCACTTTCATGCATTGGAGAAGGAAATGGCAACACACTCCAGTGCTCTTGCCTGGAGAATCCCAGAGACGGCGGAACCTGGTGGGCTGCCATCTATGGGGTTGCACAGAGTCAGACGCAACTGAAGCAACTTAGCAGCAGCAGCAGCATTTGCATATCTGAGGTTATTGTTATTTCTCCTGGCAATCTTGATTCCAGCTTTTGCTTCATCCAGCCCAGCGTTTCTCATGATGTACTCTGCATATAAGTTAAATAAACAGGGTGACAATATACAGCCTTGACGTACTCTTCCTGACCTGCATACAGGTTTCTCAAGAGGCAGGTCAGGTGGTCTGGTATTCCCATTTCTTTCAGAATTTTCCACAACTTGTGGTGATCCATACAGTCAAAGGCTTTGGCATAGTCAATAAAGTAGAAATAGATGTTTTTCTGGAACTCTCTTGCTTTTTCGATGATTCAGCAAATGTTGGAAATTTTATCTTTGGTTCCGCTGCCTTTCCTAAAACCAGCTTGAACATCTGGAAGCTCAAGGTTCACATATTGCTGATGCCTGGCTGGAGAATTTTGAACATTACTTTACTAGCATGTGAGATGAGTGCAATTGTGTGGTAGTTTGAGCATTCTTTGGCATTGCCTTTCTTTGGGATTGGAATGAAAACTGAACTTTTCCAGTCCTGTGGCCACTGCTGAGTTTTCCAAATTTGCTAACATATTGAGTGCAGCACTTTCACAGCAACATCTTTCAGGATTTGAAATAGCTCAACTGGAATTCCGTCACCTCTACTAGCTTTGTTTGTAGTAATACTTTCTAAGGCCCACTTGACCTCACATTCCAGGATGTCTGGCTCTAGGTGAGTGATCACACCATCGTGATTATCTGGGTCGTGAAGATATTTTTTGTATAGTTCTTCTGTATATTCTTGCTACGTCTTCTTAATATCTTCTGCTTCTGTTAGGCCCATACCATTTCTGTCCATACCATTTCTGACCTTCTGTCTGAACCCATCTTTGCATGAAATGTCCCCTTGGTTTCTCTAATTTTCTTGAAGAGATCTCTAGTCTTTCCTAGTCTATTATTTTCCTCTATTTCTTTGCATTGATCGCTGAGGAAGAAATAATGGGTCTAAGCTCCCAGAATCTTGGGTACCGCCTCAGGAGAAGAAGAGGGACTGAGCCTCTTGAACAAAATGAACTGAGTTTACATTACTGAATTAGATAGAGAAATTATACTGATTTTGATGTCTAAAAATGAATTCATTGGGCTATAGGAACTAGAGAACTAAATAAAGTTTTAAATATACATATATTTAGAGCTAAATAGATCTAAAGAACTAGATAGATAAATAGATAGATAGATAGATAGATAGATAGATAGATAGATAGATACATGTATAGATAGATAGATAGATAGATGGGTTTCCCTAGTGACTCAGATGGTAAAGAATCTACCTTCAATATGGGAGACCAGGGTTTGATCCCTGGATTGAGAAGATCCCCTGGAGAAGGGAATGGCAACCCACTCTAGTATTCTTGCCTTGAGAATTCCATAGACAGAGGAACCTGGTGGGCTACAGTTCATGGGGTCACAGAGTCAGACACAATTGAACAGCTAATATGTGTGTGTGTGTGTGTGTGTGTGTGTAAATTGGTTTTCCTACCTATGTTAAGAGGTCCATAGGTTTCACACCCTCCATAGATATAAGACTAAATGTTCAACTTCTATAATAATAAAGGAAGCACAATTTATAGTCTATGACAGTGGCACTTGTTTAACCAAGATCTGTCTTCTCCACTTTCTCATGAACTTCACAGAGGCAGAGTCATATATGTTTACATAACATTGTAGGTGAGGGGTAGGGGATTTAGCAGTGTTCACTGAGCATGTGCTAAAAAAAATTTTTTTAAAAGGAGAGAAAGAAGGAAGAGATGATGGAGGGAAGGAGGCAGAGACAGGAAGAGGAAGACAAGAAGAAAGGATGAGAGGGAGGAAGGGAGAAAGGAAGGAAAGGAAGGAGGGGAAAGGAGGGAGAATCAGGGGAAAGAGGGAGACAAAGGATGGTTCTGTGGAATACCATTTGGAAAAAAAGGATTGTGTTTTCTGAGGTCCTTTGCCCTATGAATATTTATATTGGAATGCTTGCATGTGTGTTACACCCAGGAGAAAGTGGGTGGGGATTCTGGACTGTAGCGTGGAGCATTGGAATACTCACTTAAGCATCTGGGGTGATGGAGAAGCTTTAAGCCTTGACAACCACAGCTGATGGCTTGTATCCCAATGACGCAGTGGTGGGACCATCACCAGCCATATCTACTTCTCCTACCCTCCGTATGCTTATCCCCTTTCACAAGTTCTCTGCTCTCCCTTTCAGCTTATCCATCTCCATTTCTGAAATAAAAGTTCTCTAAATCATAACCACATGTCATCACATGCTCTGCTCATTCCTTCCCTCCCTCCCCACCTCCTTTTCCCTCACCTTGTTCTGCCTCTCCCCCTTCTTTCCTTGAACAAATATTTATAGCAAGTCAAGTCCATGGCCATTCCTGGTCTGTTTCCCCTCATCTGCACAGTTTTTTTTTCATTGTGTCTCTGTCCTATCTGAATCTGGAGAGTTCCCAATGAAGGTCCTCCTCCAGATGTGGTAAGCCAGCCTGTAGAGTGGGGCAGTCATGTTTCTGGGCCTGAATATTAGGTTTTCATCAATCCAGGCTAGAAGTGCATTTGTGTTGAGGCAGCCCATAACATTTTGGCTCAAGACATGCTCACAATCAACTGACCCCTCTTGGGTGTTTATCGGGGGCCACATTGCTCCCATTCTGGGTTCATAGGACCAATCGGTGTCATGACAATGCTCAGATGAGATATTCATCCCTCTTACAGTTTTCTCTGTAGCTTTCAGTCTCTCTTTGACATCAACAAAATCCTTTGCAATCTCATAGTTTATTTGCCTAACAACAGAATGATGTGAGAATTAAATTTCATAACCTGATAAAAACAGGACTTAAAGGGTGGACATATTTTATCCACCTAATTCCTTTATGGATTCTATTAGTTTTCCAATGCATTTGTGGAAACTCCAGGCTTTGGAAGGTAAAACTGGGGCCACTTCCAAGCAGAAGAGACTGAAGATGGGTGTTTCCCTCATTTCAACAAGACCAGTCTTGAGCTCATATTTTTCCTATTTCAATATTCTGCATGAGATATGGGGTAGAAAAAGACAAAGGACTGCATTATTCTTAAAACATTTTAAAACCAGTAAATTTTACAATCCACTCCCTCTTGTTTACTTTGAAATGTTAAGGTCATCTCACACATTCTAGTCTCTTCATGTGGGCTCGGGGGTGAGTTTTCCTTCTCCTCTCCTGGATGAATCTCCTATTGATTCTCCCAGCTGCTTACCTTCCAACCTCTGCTGCATCTGAAGTTTCTTCCTCTCAATCAGCAGCATCCTCCTCTCAGCCAGTGGACTGAACACTCATTCTACCCTGGCCCTATCCCAGGCTGCCTCTGCTTCCCCACCCGCTAGCTCCCTCTGGCCTTTGAGTTGTATCTGATATTTGTGTCTCTGGTCACAATAAACTGTGGAAAATTCTGAAAGAGATGGGAATACCAGACCACCTAACTTGCCTCTTGAGAAATCAGTATGCAGGCCAGGAAGCAACAGTTAGAACTGGACATGGAACAACAGACTGCTTCCAAATAGGAAAAGGAGTACGTCAAGGCTATATACTGTCACCTGCTTATTTAATTTCTATGCAGAGTACATCATGAGAAACGCTGGACTGGAAGAAACACAAGCTGGAATCAAGTTTGCCGGGAGAAATATAGATAACCTCAGATATGCAGATGACACCACCTTTATGGCAGAAAGTGAAGAGGAACTAAAAAGCCTCTTGATGAAAGTAAAAGAGGAGAGTGAAAAAATTGGCTCAGAGCTCAACATTCAGAAAATGAAGATCATGGCATCCGGTCCCATCACTCCATGGGAAATAGATGGAGAAACAGTGGAAACAGTGTCAGACTTTATTTTTTTGAGCTCCAAAATCACTGCAGATGGTGATTGCAGCCATGAAATTAAAAGACGCTTACTCCTTGGAAGAAAAGTTATGACCAACCTAGATAGCATATTCAAAAGCAGAGACATTACTTTGCCGACTAAGGTCCGTCTAGTCAAGGCTATGGTTTTTCCAGTAGTTATGTATGGATGTGAGAGTTGGACTGTGAAGAAGGCTGAGCACCGAAGAATTGATGCTTTTGAACTGTGGTGTTGGAGAAGACTCTTGCAAGTCCCTTGGACTGCAAGGAGATCCAACCAGTCCATTCTGAAGGAGATCAATCCTGGGATTTCTTTGGAAGGACTGATGCTAAAGCTGAAACTCCGATACTTTGGCCACCTCATGGGAAGAGTTGACTCATTGGAAAAGACTTTGATGCTGGGAGGGATTGGGGGCAGGAGAAGAAGGGGATGACTGAGGATGAGATGGCTGGATGGCATCACTGACTGGATAGATGCGAGTCTGAGTGAACTCCTGGGGTTGGTGATGGACAGGGAGGCCTGGCGTGCTGCGATTCATGGGGTCGCAAAGAGTTGGACACGACTGAGCCACTGAACTGAACTGAGTCCCTCTTCCAGAGAAGGCAATGGCAATCCACTCTAGTACTCTTGCCTGGAAAATCCCATGGGTGGAGGAACCTGGTAGGCTGCAGTCCATGGGGTCGCAAAGAGTCGGACAGGACTGAGCAACTTCACTTTCACTTTCATGCATTGGAGAAGGAAATGGCAACCCACTCCAGTGTTCTTACCTGGAGAATCCCAGGGACGGGGGAGCCTGGTGGGCTGCCATCTATGGGGTTGCACAGAGTCAGACACGACTGGAGCGACTTAGCAGCAGCAGCAGTCCCTCTTTACCCTAGGGCACCACGTCTACTTCTCCAGGCTTATTTCCTTGATCCTTCTGCAGCATTTCTTAAAATCCAGCCATCAGCCCTGTTCTCCTGCTGCAAGAGTCTCCCAGGAAACCTCTTCTCTCCCACAACCAAACCCACATGCGTCACCACTGTCATGGCCCAGGTTTCAATGTTGCCAACGTTACTTGAATGCTTTACAAATTTGGGATATATCCACATAACCTAATCCAGTCAAACTTGTGGTTTTTGGCATCCATCTATAACATATTAGGTTGAATCCCATAAAATCGCCATTTTGCACATCAAAAATGTACTATAGCTTTGCAAGATGTTACCATTGGGAGAAACTGGGTAAGGCATCCATAAGCTCTTTCTGTATCACTTTTCACAACTTCACATGAATCTATACTTTTTAAATAAAATTTTTAATTAAAAAATGGTCAAATAATTTCATAAGATTCAACCTAATAGCAGCCAAACTGGTAAAAAACAAATGAATTATTTATTTTCCCCTTCGGGATTTCTCCATGGGCTACAAAGTGCTAATTCAGACAGCCACACTTTATGACTGTTAAATAATTTATGAAGTAGAGAATTTTTCTAGGAATAATTAAACTTGATCATACAGTAATTAAGTTTAAGCATTTAATAGAAATGCAGTCTTCACACAGTGCCAAATTCTTTGCACAAAGAGCTGACCTTAAAAGATTTTTATTTTTTTTATAAATACATTTTTTCATGTGTTACATAATTTTTAGAACAAATGAATCTAATGTCAATTGTATGACCTTGGACTTGGGTTTGGATGAAAGAATCAAAACAATTTATGTTTATTCATTTATTTGTTCAGAATTTAAAGATTAAAAAGTTGACCATGGATTAGGTCAAGTTATAGATTAAATGCTAAAGGATCTTTAAATTACAGATCTCAGTGTAAATGGGGTACTAAGGTCACAGGACCTGGTCGCACATACCTTTTCTGCAGCTCTACCACTCAGAGCATCCCAAATCATCCTTGGACAGTCCCAGCTGCTAGAAATGTGTTTTATTTTTCATAATAAGGTAGCACTTACACCTCTGAAACTTCATCTTCACTACTGTTAGTTCTGTGCCTGAGTCAAAGAGACTCGAGTTCGGACTCTCTGTGTCGGACTTGAAAATAGTTGTGCACGGCCATCTTGCCCCCTTTAGCGAAAGTTGCTGAGTCGTGTCCGATTCTTTGCAACCCCATGGACTATAGAGTCCCCATGAAATTCTCCAGGCCAGAATACTGGAGTGGGTAGCCTTACCCTTTTCCAGGGGATCTTCCCCAGCCAGGGACTGAACTCAGGTCTCCTTTATCTTGACTCTTTTCCAAGCCCAGTGCTTCCTGGACTCCCAATCCTTCCTCATGGGCATGACGTTATCTCTGCTGTGTTGGGTTCCTATGTGCATTTGTTCACAGTAAACGCAGTGCCTGGAATACCAGCTGCAGTCTAAGCATTCACCTGACCCCTCCATCCATCTAGACAGCAGATATAATTAACGAAGATCTAGATGATTGTCACGCTGATCGACTTCCCTGATGGCTCACAGCTTCTCGGGTGGCTCAACGGGCAAAGAATCCTCCTGCAATGCAAGAGACATCAGAGACATGGGTTCAGTCCCTGGGTTGGGAAGATCTCCTGGAGAAGGAAATGGCAACCAACTCCAGTATCCTTTCCTGGGAAATCCCAGGGACAGAGGAGCCTTGTGGGTTACGTCCACGGGGTTGCAGAGAGTTGGACACACCTGAGCACATTCTCCACATGATCGTCTTGGATATTCTCAGTTTTGCCGTCCAAATTCACTGTTAACTCTTCCAACTCTTAACTCCAGAACCAAAATCCCCTTCTCCTCTTTCCCTTCTCTCCTCCACTTCCAGACCAAGTTTGAGCTCTGGTGAGTGAAGAATGGCCAACAACAAGAGAAGAATAACTCAGTTCAAACACGAATGTCATCAGTTGCTCTCATGTCCTCCAACACTTGAAGGAATACTGCAGAAACAGGTGGTGAAACAGAAAGCACAATGGACCTGGGCCGTCCCCTTGATCTGGTATGATTTTTCAGGTTCAGACTTCTGATTAGCAGAGAGAAGATCAAAAATCTCTTTGAAGGAAATAGTCAGTGACCAGCTCAACTGGAAGATGACAGGGATCATTCCAGAGTGTTTTCCATGGTGGGAGGGGAATGCCAGGCTTTCTCTCAAATTATAGAGCGAAACAAATTCTTATTATTTCCAGACAAGCAATGAGGCAAATGCTGGACCAAGTTAAAGTTTACAAGGAACTATGTCATAAGGAAGAAAGGAGAGTAAGTGGTGAGAGTCAGTGTTGGGTGGCTGTAGCAGGACCAGTGAGGGCCGGATACCCTCCCCCACCTGCCCAGGGTATGTCAGATGTTACCTGGTGGGGAGCAGGGAACTGCAGGCCTGGAGTCTTCCATGATTCGGAGGGTGTGTGGGGCTCTGAGGAACCGAGCTCCTGTGACTGAGAAACTGAACTCTCGTTGCAGTGGTTCAGGTTTACTCTTTTAGTTGTAGTCCATTGTGCTTGCTTCTCTTCTTGTGGAGCACAGGCTCTAGGGCCCTCAGCCTTCAGCCATTGTGACGCACGGTGCTGCTTGGCATGTGGGATCTTCCCGGACCAGGGATCCAACCTGTATCCCCTGAATTGGCAGGAGGATTCTTGACCACTGCCCCACCAGGGAAGCCTTAGAAAAGAGTTTTATTTGAGCCAAATGGAGAGCTAGCCCAGGAGCCGACTTCCCAGATGACTCTGAGGCACTGCTCTGGAGAAGCACAGTTTCCAGCATGGCTTTATATCTTAACAAAACCAAAGAGCATCAGACAAGTCAGGGATCTATTTTAAGGAAAAAGATACATCTGCACAGCAAGTCAGCATGACCTTGCACTTGGAAAGGGAGTCTTATCCTCAAAGGTGGAGCAGTATGAGAGTCCCAGAAAGGCAGGCATTTCATCTTTATTTTTAACATGGATGCTCTTTACTTTTGGCCAATGCATGTTTTTCTCTGCTAATTTAAGCAAATGTGCCATGTATGTTTGACTGACCAAAAACAAGCTATTGTAGTTGCATACAATTCAAGTTAACTCATGTATAAGACAGAATGACTTCCCTAGATCCCAACACGTGAAAGTTTCTGTTATCAGCTTCCGCTCAGCGTTTCCCTACAATTTCCCTCAACACTTCAGCCCAAGCTCCATTATCTAACTATATCTCTGAAAAGGTTAGATGTAATCTTAAGTAGCATTTGGAAGAGGCTTCCCTTGGGGCTCAGCGGTAAAGAATCTGCCTGCCAAAGCCGGAAACGCGGGTTCAATCCCTGGGATGGGAAGATCCCCAGGAGAAGGAAATGGCAATCCACTCCAGTATTCTCACCTGGGCAATCCCATGGACAGAGGAGCCTAAGGGACTACAGTCCATGGGGTCATAAAAGAGTAGGACACAACTGAGCGACTAAAGAACCACCACCACCACAACAAACGTTTGGAAGGCATCAAAATATAAGCCCATTATCTGCTGCTGCTGCTGCTAAGTCGCTTCAGTCGTGTCCGACTCTGTGCGACCCCATAGACGGCAGCCCATCAGGCTCCCCGGTCCCTGGGATTCTCCAGGCAAGAACACTGGAGTGGGTTGCCATTTCCTTCTCCAGTGCATGAAGGTGAAAAGAGAAAGTGAAGTCGCTCAGTCATGTCTGACTCTTAGCGACCCAGTGGGGTGCCATTGCCTTCTCCGAAGCCGTTAACCAGGGACTTGAATTCTAAGAAACGCTTCCTTTCTATCAGCAGGTGGCGCTGTTGCATGAGGCTACGTTTCTTCTGCTGAAGTTCATCGGAAGGACCAGGTCTGAACCAGTGTATTTAATTCATGGATCAGATTTACAAAAATAGTAACCACCTTAACAGAGTGATCGGAGAAGGCGATGGCACCCCACTCCAGTACTCTTGCCTGGAAAATCCCATGGACGGAGCAGCCTGGTAGGCTGCAGTCCATGGGGTTGCGAAGAGTCCGACACGACTGAGCAACTTCACTTTCACTTTTCACTTTCATGCATTGGAGAAGGAAATGGCAACCCACTCCAGTGTTCTTGCTTGGAGAATCCCAGGGACGGGGGAGCCGGGTGGGCTGCTGTCTATGGGGTCGCACAGAGTCAGACACGACTGAAGCGACTCAGCAGCAGCAAGAGTGATGAAATGGTCGCCCCTAACATGGGACACAACTCTGCATCTCTCCTGGCCGGATGCACCGTTAATTAGGGGGTATTTTTGCCCAAAGTGCATAACCTGAATTTAACTCTTGAAGCTGAGAGACAGTCACTCAACAGCCAGCCAGGACCCTTCAAAAATATCACAGTCGGGAAGCCAGCAAACGGTGAGGAATTCTTCCTGATTAAATGAAATTCAAGAGACATAACTAAATGTCCTGTGTGGCCTCTGGACCAAGAGACTGAAATTGCTGTGCCAGACATTAGCAATTATTGGCACATCCAAAGGTGGGTTACAAACCAAACACTAGTGTCATGTCAACGCTGAATCTCCCAGTTCTGGTCATGGTACTTTGGCTATGTAAGGGGATATATACGCCTGGTTCTTAGGCACGGCCTCCTGAAGTACCTGGAGGAAAAGGACATCATGAAGTCATCTTAAACTTATTTTCAAATGTTCAGTTGAAAAAATATGGCTTGGATACTTTACATATGTCAAAATTATATCAAAATTAAAATTATGCAAGAAGTTATGTTTTCTCATTTCCTGGACCAGCTTCTCCTCCCAGCTACTGAAACCATACACCCAAAGCCAATCCTGCAGAAAGCACCCCTGTCCTCTGTGTTTCAGCCAGTGCATCAGTTGTTTTAAGTTACTTACCATTGCCCTTCCAGCTCCCAGCTTGTCAGTGTCTTCGTGGAAGACCCTAGGGGAGGTGTTACCTAATGATGTCATTCCTCTGAGATCTCATATTCTTCAATACGCTTTGTAGATTCCCTTCAAATAATCAGTTGATGAGGACATGTTTAGAAATTCTGATCAGAATGTGGAAAATCAGTCTTACCGTAAGCAGCACAGAAGCTTTAGAAGTCATCATTGAAACACTGTATCCCTCTCCCCACCTCTACCCATCTTCAGAAGATGAAGAAAAGGAAAACAATAGGGCTTTGATGACTGTGTCAAGTTTACAGAGCCACTTAGTTGCAGAACCACGTAAAATTGCCCAATTCCTGCCTTTTGTCAGGGACATAGTTCCCTCCTTTACTCCTCATGCTGGGGACACTGAAGGTGCAAGGTCAGGTGCCAAGGACATGGAAATGCAGAACAACCCAGTGCTCTCATGTCTTACAGCAACAAATTCAGAATATTGTAGTACACTAACATAAACATATGTAAAATCTACCTCAATTTTCAAAATTTGAAAGCCCGCAATTCCAGTCCTGGCTATGTATCTGAAAAAAAAAATCCACTAATTCAAAAAGATATATACACCCCAGTGTTCACAGCAGCATTATTTATAATTGTTAGAGTATGGGAGCAACCTAGGGCTTCCCTGGCTACTCAGCCTGTAAAGAATCTACCTGCAATGCAGGAGAGCCAGGTTCAGTCCCTGGGTGGGAAAGAGCCCCCGGAGCAGGAAATGGTCACCCACTCCAGTATTCTTTCCTGGAGAATCCCTATGGACAGAGGACCATGGCGGGCTTTGGGATGCAAAGAGTCAGGCACGACTGAGCGACTCACATAACACATGGAAGCAACCTAAGTGTCCATCAGCAGATGAATAGATTAAGAAACTGTGGTACATATGTACGCAGTGGAATACTACCTAGCCATAAATTGGATGAAATATTGCCATTTCAGCAACATGGGTGGACTTGGAGGGCATTAAGTGAAATAAGCCAGAGAAAGACAAATACTGTATTGTATCACGTATCTGTGAAATCTAAAAAGTACAACAAACTGGTGAATAAAACAAAAAAGAAGCAGACTCGGGATCTAGAGAACAAACTAGTGGTTACCAGTGAGGACAGGGAAGGAGGGCAGGGCAATATAGGAGTAGGGGATGAAAAACAAGTTTATTATAGGGTTGCATGAAATCATGCGTGTGAGATTTTAACAATTGTAAAGTACTATGGGATTTAATATTTCATTCCAAAAAGTTTTAACAATTAAAAAATAATGACAAAGTAATACAGAGAAAGGAAGCAGGCTTGAAAGACACTTTGCACTTGTCAGGACTTTTGGGAACTGTCCCCTGGGGGCTCCCCGGAAGCAGAAAATCTCTGTTTTTCCGCAGTGGTGGACGCTCTCAGTTAGAAACACTGAGAGGCCCCAGGAACAACAGAGCTGACCAATGACTTAGTCAGCAGAGCAGCCTCTGGGATCATCTCATCAAGGCCCTGCCCAGTTTCCATGGCAGCAGCAAGAGTCTGTTCCGCTGCTAACAAAGCAGACTCCTCGGTGATCAGAAGCCTCGCCTGCATAGAACCTCCAGGTGCTGGTGTGGCCAGGGACACACACATAGATGGGCCTGGCCTGTGGTTCCCCTGTCTGGCCCGAGGTGTTTAAAGCCTGGAGCTTGTCAGGCTCCGCACTTTGGAAATCCAGAGGGGCTCCCCTGTTAATCTTTGGGCAAATATTTTCTCTGCTCTGCTGGCTTCATGGTGAGTTACTGGCCTGTGCCTCTGTGGCAAATTAATGGAGCCCAGTTGTCCGCTTGGTGGCAAGGGGACCGAGACTTTCCATGAGCAGGCAGCTTCTGCTCGCAGGGGCGGGGTCTGTCCTGGTACCAACCTCCCAGACGGGGAACGTGAATGTGGTCCTGCTGCCTCTAAGGGGAGCCAGCCCAGGACCCATGCGACAGGGCTGCCCTAGAGGACGAGGGTCCCCGTTTCTGAATGGGAGACCCTGGGGCTGGCCCTGGCCCCTGCCTGGCCTTGCTTTTGCAGCATAGGAAGCTGCCTTTGCAGTCCCTCCTGGAGACTCACTCAGTCTCAGAGGCTGACCACACGGGCTTCTGAACTGGCACTCCTCACTCTGAGCGTATTGCGTGTTTTAACTTCACTCTGAGTCTGAAATGTCCTCTTACCTTTCCACTGTGGGAAACCCTACACACACACACACACACACACACACCTGTCCTCCCTGCCCCACACCTGGATGTCAGTCTACCAGCTCAAATTCTCATTCCCTTACCCACCCACACAGCCACCCACACTCCCCTCCACAGCGGGAACAGGTCTTAAAAATCCAAGCAAACTGTCCTCCCTCCAGGGGTTCTGCTGAGCAGGTGTGCTGCCATCAGAGGCAGCACTTCCCTGAAACAGGGTTTAATCTGCATCAGCGACACCTGTTTCTACCATATGCCTTCCATGCCCACAAACCCCAGTACTTTTGATACAGGAAAACGGGGAGGATGGCACGGCCATGTGTGTCTGCAAGACCCCAGAGTAGGAAATGCTGTGTCTTAGGTTGGGTGAAAAGTGACCCTGTAGCAAGGACTTGGGCACAAAAAGCTGCTTAGAGGCATGATCTCAGGACTCTGGAGAGAGTGACCTGGGGAGCCAGACAAGGAAGGAGGAAGAAGTGCCAAGAAAGAGGCTGTTGACCTGCTAGGGGTGCTGGGCCTCAATCCCATGGATCCAAACACAGCTCAGAGCAAGTAGAAGACACTCGGCTGTCCCTGGAGACCTCCAGGGAGACAGGCAGTTTACCCCACCTCCATCCCCACTCCACCTGCTGGTGGTATAGGGCTGCCGGTGGCCAGCGTGGAGCAGACATTAACTGTCCTTTCCACCAGCTGGTGGGAGGACTTGTTGGCAACAGGAACAGAGATCAAGAGAGATGGGAGAACAGAATTGCCTTGTCTGGCAAAAACAAAAACACTAATTCAAAAAGATACACACATCACACTGTTCATGGTAGCGTTATTTACAGTTGTCAGATATGGAGGCAACCTCAGTGTCCATTAGCGGATGGATGGCTAAAGAAGTTGTGAACTATGTAATGGAATATTACTCAGCCATAAAGGATGAAATCTTGGCATTTGCAACAACATGGATGGACCTGGAGAGTATTATGTTTAGTGAAATAACTCAGGCAAAGAAAGACAAATACTGTATAATTTATGTGTGGACCCTCAAACGAACTAGTGAATATAACAAAACAGGAACAGGCTCACAGATATAGAGAGCAAACTAGTAGTTACCTGTGGGGAAAAGGAATATGGGGAGGGGCAAGATAGGGGGAAGGCATTAAGGGGTGCAAAGTATTATGTATGAAATAAATAAGCTCAAGGATATAGCCAGGGAACATATGCTCAGGGAACACAACCAACATTTTATACAACTATTAATGCAGTATAATCCTTAAAATTTCTATGGTCACTATGCTGTACATCTGAAACTATTAATAATAGTATATTGTAAACCAACTATACCTCAATTCTAAAAAAGGAAAAAAGATGGCTGAAGGTGATATTCAAATAGATGGACTAATGAGGCTCACCCAGAGTCTCCAAGCATCCCAGTGGTCCTGATGGCAGCCAATTGTTTTCTCACGTGGCTGAGGACACTTGGGGGTTAACTGATGGAGGCGAGTTTGAAGAAGCGCTAATGGCAGGAAGTCTAGGATGGAGCTGACCCATGTAACAGGAAAGCTGATGTCCAGATGGAGCTGTGGGCCTCCCACCCAGCCTGTGTAAGGACAGCTACTCGTGCCTTTCCTTGCTGGACCCTTCTGCAGAACATAACACTGACGTCCACTCACCTGGAACTTTCTCTTCCTGTACATTCAGGGACCTTGTTCTCTACTGACTCTCCTCCCTCTATGCCGCCCTTCCAGGGACCCCCTGAGCTGTTCCAGCGTCTCTGCCTGACCCAGGTCCTTACCAGGGCTTTGTCCTCACGACTTACCTCTTTCCTTGACGTTTTCTCTTTGGTCTCTTTGCCCCATTCACACCTCAGGTTACAACTAACACCACAAAATATCGACCTTCACTTTATCCTCAAGCCAGGGTGATGCTTCGAGCTGCCCACCAATGCCTCCCACATCAATGTGCAGTCCACTTTGCTCCCTTGCCCTCCACACCCACCTGTCCCCCCTGCATCTCCTCCCCACCCTGCATGGCCCTGCCTCTCGTCTCATCAACAAGACTGAACACTGTGCTCACACCACTGGCTCCCCATTCAGCCCCACAGGTCCACAGGGTAAAGCAGTGAACACAGCCGTCCCCCATTCTCTTCTGGCTCTGGCTGCATCTTTGTTCCAGTTCATCTTTCACATATTTCCAGGCTCTTCCTAAAATGTGATGATAATGTGCACCTACTCTGCTTCAACTTGATGGTGACTTTGACTTTTCACCTCCAGTCCATCTGCTTCTGATTCACTACTTACTGTATAGGAGGGCATTCCTTTCTCTGCTGCTCTCTCTGTCTCCCTGTTTCTCTGTCTCTCTCTCTTTCACACACACACACACACACACACACACACACACACACACCTCTACACCATTGTCCCCGATGCTCTCAGTCAAAGATGTTCAACCTTCCCCAGGCCACTGTTCCAAATCCAAACCTCAAGGCCGGTCTCACTTGTCCCCCCTCCTCAGAGATACACTTCCCGAATAGGCTGTTACCCTCCAGACTTACTGAGACACCTCTTTTATGATGCTGCCATGAGTCCTCGGCATCCCTTTAAAGAATCCTCATGACTCTACATTACCATGTGGCCTTGTTGGGCACACAGGCCATGTGTTTTCATCTTGATAGTCCCAGCCTAGAGCTAAGCACTTAGCACCGGGGGGAGCCCCCAAGTGTCCGATGAATACATGGAAGAATGAATGAATGAGGCCTGATCGTGCTAGACACGTGCACGTACAGTGTGACAACGGGCAACAGTCATGTGCTCTCCCCTTTTCTCTTCCCCAAGCATCTCCTAGAACCGATGCAGAGCCGCCAGCCCCCAGCCACCCCAGGTCCTCCCGGCATCCCCAAAGCCAGATCTGAGAGGAAGAACAGAGAGGAATTCTGACTGTGCCTTGACCGGCAAAGACTTTACAAGTTCGACAAAATTGATTTTTCCAGGCCTGCATGGCTTGGCATAAAAGCCAGACAGATTTTTATTGAATCTGGCCCTAGGTGGTTAGATTTTTGACCTTAACAATGTGGCCAATAGATTCAACCATGAATACTTTTTGTTTTCTCATTTTCACCGCGTAGGCTCACTTCCCCACACGGGCCAGTAGGTTCAGACACCCTGGTCCCTTCCCCGGGATCTGTGGTCGTCAGTAAGTGGTGGGCGCTTTTCTGAGCAGCAGCGTGATGACTGGAATGGCAGGAAATGAGGACCCGCTGGTGCTTAGTGGCTGTTTGTGTTTCTCAGTGGCCCCTATAATTGGAAAGCTGTCTTGCCTTCCAATTATGCGAAGGGTAATAAAAAGAAAATTAGGGAAAGCATATAACGGCAGATCTAGACCACTGATATTTTGTAATTTTGCACAAATACAATACAGATTTCCCTCCCTCCAAATCCACTCAAATGTAGTGAATACTGAACAGAGAGAACTCAGAAAGCTCCACTTGAAAATCCAAGTACAAATGAGTATCTAATGTTGCCGTCTTTGAACATGATCCAGTCTACCGTGAGCACCAATTCAATTAAGGCAGGAATCCAAGGTTGTTGTTTCTTCTGATGAAAAGCATTCATCAGGAGGATGAAAACACAGCGTGCCGCAAGGAAAACGGGTCCCTTTTATAATCCGAGGATTCTACCACATCTTCATGAGACTGTCTGCAGTGACCTTACCCACTCATTCACATGCTACTCTACCTATCTTTAAAACAATTCAAAAGGAAAGGAAAGGAACATTCCCCTTCTGAGAAGAAGAAGAATGCAAAGGTACATTTTCTGGAAAGGAGGACACAATCTGAACATCCCCCTTGTTTCCAAAGGAAAACAAAAAATTAAAGTTTCTATCCACAGCCTGCTTCCTGTAGATTCAGCAAAATGACATTATTATTAAAGGGATTATTTCTTGAGAATGAAATCAATCTATATAAATAGTCTAGTAAGTCTTATTTTATTTTTTACCTATTTTTGGCTGTGCTGGGTCTTCATTGCTGCCTGCAGGTTTTCTCTCGTTGTGGCGAGTGGGGCTGCTCTCTAGTTGCAGTGCGTGGGCTTCCCTTGTTGCAGAGCACAGACTGTAGGGTGCAAGAGCTTCAGTAGTCGTGACACATGGGCTTAGTTGCTCCACAGCATGTGGAATCTTCCCAGATCAGGGATCGAACCCATGCTTTCTGCACTGGCAGGCAAATTCTTAACCACTGGGCCACCAGGGAAGTCCCACTTAGTATGTCTTAATGTAAGCAAATGGTAAGGATTTTTTTGTTTGTTTGTTTTATTTCACTTGGTACTCCTTTCTATTATGAAAAGTGAAAGTGTTAGTCGCTCAGTCCTGTCCAACTCTTTGCAACCCCATGGACTGTAGCCCACCAGGCTCCTCTGTCCATAGAATTCTCCAGGCAAGAATACTGGAGAGGGTTGCCATTCCTTTCTCCAGTGATCTTCCCAACTGAGGGATCAAACTCGGGTCTACTGCACTGCAGGCAGATTCATTACCGACTGAGCCACCAAGCCTTTGCATTAAACTTTCTCTAAAACACCCTTAAAGGGAACAAGTTACCTAGACCCATCCTCACGGTTCAGACTCTTGCTTGGGAGACAGCATCTCACAGCCTGCTTACAAGCTCACATGCTTTTCCGATGCACCTCCAGCTTGTTTCAATATTTTTTTTTTCTTGCCACACAACTGTAGGGCATGAAGTGCAGTTACATAACTAAGCACAAAAACAAAGCTTGTATATACATGGTGCTTTGTCAGTAATACTGGCCAGGGTTTTAACATGTAATTTATTTACAATGTTGATGGAGCAAGAAATAGCCTCTGCTATTACTTATGCATTTGTTGATATTTGAGATCTTTATTTTTCTTAAAGTAGCGAACTTCTTTGCACTGATTTATTGCTTCCTTGGCTTTCTGTCTTCCAGGGCGGCACGTGGAACCCGGAAAGGTGGCTGTCTCTGGACAGCAGGCTGCTTCCTCCAGGTGTAAGTCTCTCTCTTCTGGAGGAGGCACTCTGGACCTCTTTGATTTCCACTCATATCTTTTCCAGAATGTTCCTTGTGTGAACAGAAGGAGGAGAAAGGGCCAGACTCCCAGGGCCCAAGTTTAGCTCTCGATCTTTACAAGCAAGTTTGTTCCTGCTCTCAGAACCAGCTGGAAACAGCCAAGATGAAGTACGACCCTAACATTTTTCTGGCAGTCTACGAGGTTTCTGAGCTTCTTTACTTAACGCACTTAGCATCTGGACCAGCTTAACTTTCCCGCGGCGATGTTTTGGATACTTTAATGGATAGGAAGTGCCTTCTCATTTTCTCTCCTTTGGGGGAACCAAGACTCCTGCACAGATTTTCCTCTCAGGTTTGAGTGAGAGGTCTCAAGTCAAAGCCAGAATTTTTTCCTCCTCTGCACATGCCGTGTGCCCAAGCCCGAGGAACGTCCTTCTGGGGGCAACAGAGCGCACTCTCAGAGGCCCTGCGCAGGTGGCAGGCGGAGACAAGGGCAGAAGATTAGACTTCCTGCTTCGTTATAATTATTTTTAAATTTATGATTCTTGTCCCTTTCAGTCTTGAAGGGGCGTTCTTAAAAGTATTTTTCTTGGCTACCAGCTAAGGTTTGTTGAAAACTAAAGCCAGAGTTAGGGGAAAATTTAGAGGACAGGGAAGCGGATGGCCCCCGGGGAACAGTAAGCTTCATTTCCCGGCCTTGTACAGGCACTGAAGGCCGAGGACCTCGCAGGGCTTGGAGTCCTCAGCCAGCAAAGCAAAGGCCGGTGTTGACAGATGGACCACCAGAGCTCATGGTGAAGCCAGCAGCAGTCAGATGCAGAGAGTTGTGTACGTGTGTGTGTGTGTGTGTGTGTGTGTGTGTGTGTAGCATGTGGTGTGTGTTAGTCACTCAGTCATGTCCGACACTTTGCGACTCCATGGACTTTAGTTCACCAGACTCCTCTGTCCATGGGATTCTCCAGGCAAGGATACTGGAGTGGGTTGCCATTCCCCTCTCCAAGAGATCTTCCCGGACCAGGGATCGAAACCACATCTCTCACGTTGCAGACAGATTCTTTACCATCTGAGCCACCAGGAAAGCCCCAGACTCAGAGAAGACTCTCCCCTATTTTACACGGAGACAGCTCCAAGATGAGGAGTAAAGGCAGCTCAAAAAGTAACATGAAATCTGGTTTCTCCAAGAAAAACAAAAGCCTTAACAAACCACAAAGTCCCAAAACCAGGGGCCAGTATCTTATGTGGAGAGCTGTTCCATAGTGAAGACCCTTCCCCAGGGATGGCTCAGCCCCTGGAGCTTCTGACAGCTCTTTGAAAACTTCCCTGCACGTGAGGTAAATCTCATCAACCCAAAAGGGGCCTCTGAGGGAAAGATTCAAGTTCTGTCCTTAATTTCTCTGTCTTCAATGTCAGGAGCAGAGCCATACAGCTCAGGGTTTATAGTTACCAGTGGAGCCCTCTGTCCAGCACAACCTGCTCCACCAGCTGGAAGGTCAAAGGACAAAGGGCAGCCCCATTTTGGAGACTGCTCAAGAACTCTAAAATACTCAGGGGTGAACTGGATGGAAAGGAAAAGGAAAAAACTGTGTAGAGTGGAGTGGTGGGAAATTCATTTCCAGAGGAAGCAGAATTGAATGACGGGACTTTCAAAAGGGAATGAAGCCTGCCTGCCATCCTAGAACAAACTAAGGCTGCCAGAAACTCATGTGGCTTGCTTGTCAGAACACTTTTAATTAGAGTCGCATTATAATAATTATAAATTTAGTTGGACAACTCACATCAATTCCCGCTTCTGTTATTTTAAAGATACAGTCTCTGTCACAGCCTCTTAATTTTTAGAACAACATTCTCTTTGGCAAAATCAATGTATTGAGTTTCATAGTTGTATTTTTGGATAAATTGTGGGGCAACAAATTTCCATACTGTGAGAAACTTCTCAATTCATGTTTATATTTTATATTTATTTGTATAGTGATGTTTTCTACTTTTTTTTAATTACAAAATGAGATTGGGCACATGAGAACTACTAGCACCTGGCTGAATGTGGTATAGGCTTGAAATCACTCCCTAAGCTACACACAGATCTACCAGCAAAGGACAAAGAACTTACAGTCTGGCCAGTCACTGGCTGAACATTAAG
This sequence comes from Ovis canadensis, assembly GCF_042477335.2. Classification (NCBI taxonomy): domain Eukaryota; kingdom Metazoa; phylum Chordata; class Mammalia; order Artiodactyla; family Bovidae; genus Ovis; species Ovis canadensis. The sequence goes on along the minus strand of NC_091257.1, from coordinate 56,078,989 downwards.
TTATGCTGAGCCATTGGTGACTTCTAGGAATCCAGGATTAAAAATAAAAACAAGGCAATGGGCACAGGGGCAGCTGAGCAGTGACCTCCAGGCAACACACTTTGAAGAAAGTAGATTTTGTAGAATTGGTCCAAACAAACCATTAAACACATAGACTAACAAAACTAGCAATAGCAACAAGTGCCCAAGGAGGAGACGGGATCACTGCTGAAAATCCAGAGTTGCTACAATTTAAGATTTCTTTTTTTCTTTTTTATTGTTGGAGGCTTATTGCTGCTTTACAACATTGTGTTGGCCTCTCCATACATCAACATGAATCAGTCACAGGTATACTTAGGTCCTCTCCTTCCTGAAACCCCCTTTCATCTCCCATTTCATCCCATGCTTCCAGGTTGTCACAGGGCACTGAGCTGAGCTTCCTGTGTCACACAGCAAATGAGGTAGATGAACCTAGAGTATATTATACAGAGTGAAATAAGTCAGAAAGAGAAAGACAAATACAATACATGAATTTAAATGCCCAGCTTTCACTGGGAGAGTGAGAGATTGAGGGAAAGAGAGAGATGCAAATAAACAAGACAATGTGACCTTTACCCATTTCCTTTTCCCTGTGACCTTTTCCCTTGTTTTTCCACCAGGAAAATGGTGGAAAATAGCAACTGCCTTTGATGAGGGCCAGAGGTCTACGGAAGCAGATAAAATTTTCAAAACAAGTCTTTCAACTAAGAATCTCACAGCCAGCAAACTATCTTTCAAAAATGAAGGCCAGAATACTTGACTGATCGAGAGTTGGGCGTTTGACCTAATTTAGGCCAATCTTTTCTTAGAAATTTTTAACTTAGAAATAAAAAATGGAGTCAAGAAGTTTCCAGTAAAGGAAACTCAGACAGCCAAGATTCTTTTTCCTGGGTTGAGGGAAAAGAATGAAGCTGACAGAGAAGCAGATTTTTTTTTAATGCCTCAGTAATGTCATCTGTAAAATGGGGGATAATTATATAGCTACATCCTATGGTTAAGTGAAAGTCGCTCAGTTGTGTCCTACTCTTTGCAACCCCATGAACTGAGGTCCGTGGAATTCTCCAAGCCAGAATACCGGGGTGGGTAGACTTTTTCTTCTCCAGGGGATCTTCCCAACCAAGGGATCGAACCCAGGTCTCCCGCATGGCAGGCAGGTTCTTTAGCAGCTGAGCCACAAGGGAAGCCCAAGAATACTGAAGTGGGTAGTCTATCCCCTCTCCAGACGATCTTCCCAACCCAGGAATCAAACCAGGGTCTCCTTTATCTCAGATGGATTCTTTACCAATTGAGCTATGAGGGAAGCTCTCCTATGGTTATGCAGAGGCTAAATAAGTCAGTATACAAAAAGTGCTTAAGAGAGTGCTTTGGACATAATAAATGCTACATAAATATAAGCTGCTTATTATTATTAAGTGAAATTCTAGTTTTAAGCAGGAGTAAGTGAGAGAATCTTGGCAGCACTGAAGTCTCTATTTCTAGTTATTTCTGAGATTGTGTATCTCGGGAAAGTGACATTTCAAGAAATTCTTTTTTTTTAAACTTTCTTCAATATACCCTCATATTTCTAAATGAACAAAGTGTCCAAAAATGGGGGAAAAAGTGAAGGCCAAGGGAAATCAACTCCTCTCATGAGAATATAAGGAGCTCTGATGACCTGCTTTCCAAGGAAACTGATGAGAATTATCTTTTAAAAAACCAATTAAACTTCTGGATGTAGTCCTAAGGGCAAATAGCAAATAAAGAGACATCTATTGAAGAAAATCCATGAAACTCCAGTAAGAAAGCGTACGGTAAATGAACCATGACCCTTCTCTCTTCCCCTCTCCCAGTTCAGCAAGGTTCAGACTCCACTCCAGAAAGCTGCCACAAAAAACACAGGTTCCCTCCCCACACCAGCTCTCAGGCAGAGGGCTTTCTTCCCAAAAGGAGCAGGACACCATTTCTCATCCTGCCTCAGCTTAAGAATTTGAATTCATACACACACACAAAAAAATAAAAAAGCACCAGTAAAGGGAATTTTGTCATTATACAAAACAGTATAAATGCATGCCTTTCTCATTTCTTTATTATTTTTAAAGTAATTATATAAAATAATATGAATATAATGTATCTGGCTTAGCAGATATAGAAATATAATATACATGTAATACACTGGCCAATAATAGCACAAAAGGGGTGGAGAATATAAAGCCATTTCCTGAACTTAAAGAAGAGACTGCAGATGATAAAGTCATAAGTATAGCTATGAATTCTTGAATTTGCAACATTAATAAATATAATAGATATAATGGCATCATGAAAAAGGAAGGAAAAGATCTATATAGGAGTACTGTTTCTATGAGTGTGTGCTAAGTTGCTTCAGTCATGTCCGACTCTTTGGGACCCAGTGGACTGTAGCCCACCCGGGTCCTCTGTCCATGAGATTCTCCAAGCAAGAATACTGGAGTGGGTTTCCATGCCTTCCTCCAAGGGATCTTCCCAAACCATGGAACCCATGCCTCTTACATCTCCTGCATTGGCAAATGAGTCAGAAAATACTACATTGCTACATCAGAAAATGCTCAACAAAATAGAGCAGTGAAGACAGAATAGAGAAACAAAAGTATATGAAACAAAAAAACAATAATGAGACATTGAAATAAAAAACTAAAATGGTAGATGCAAGTCCAACTATATCAATAATACAATTAAGGGTGAATGGATTAAATAGTCCAATCAAAACTCAGACTGAATTTAAAAAAAACATGTCCCAACAATATGCTGTCTAAAAAAGGTGCACTTTACACTCAAAGATAAAAATAGATTTTTATCTGGATTTCCCTGGCTGTCCAGTGGTTAAGACTCCATGTGCTGACTCCAGCGGTTACAAGTCCACAGTTTGTGAGGTTCGGCAAAAAAAAAAAAAAAAAAAAAAAATTAAATAGTTTTTTTTAAAAAAGGAGAAAGAAATAAAAACATGTAAAAAACATTGTCATTGTGTGGGTAAAGGGATTAAATGTTACATGTAAACAGTACCAATTTTTCACTTGAGCAAGGGAGATTAGAAGAAGTCCCCAATATTACAAACAAACCAGCATTACCAAGCACTGGCTACCTCCATCCCAGCATGACCCGTCCATCTTGAGGGTAACACAGCTCAGGCCCCAGGCAAGTGTTTCTCTGAATTTCATGCATTATAGCCTCAAAACAGGGGTCACAGCAAAGGAAGCCTGTGGCCTGTGCTTCTGCCAACCTCAGAGACAGACTTGGCTTCAGAGGACTTGGAGGTTTTAATCTGTGGAAGCACTGAGGCAAAAAAGTAAGTGAATAAAGACAAATGAATTCTTCCTCGGAAGGCATGAAGACAAATTCTCAAATAACAAAGCACTATTTCCCAGAGGTGCCAGCCATCCTTTTTCTTCCTTCTCTCTCTGTTCTGATTTGTGTTTCCAGAAGCATTCTTGAATTTTCATGGTATTTTCAACATTTCCATTTTTTCTCAGAGAACATTTACAATATTAAATAATTCATAGAACCTTTAATTACATATGTATAAAATGTATGTGCATAAAATGTATTTTTATTAAATCTGTGTACAATGTATATAAAGTACCTACATTTTATACATAGATATGTATGCACGTATATATATATACATATATGTATGCATGTATGCTGCTGCTGCTAAGTCGCTTCAGTCGTGTCCAACTCTGTGCGACCCCACAGACAGCAGCCCACCAGGCTTTCCATCCATGGGATTTTCCAGGCAAGAGTACTGGAGTGGGTTGCCATTGCCTTCTCCGTATGCATGTGTATATATATATATATGTATGTGCATATATATATATGTATGTATCAGTACGGACCTAACATATGATTCCTTACATTTAGGAACTAGATGGACATTGAAGGTATCTATTATAAGAATTGAAAGTAACACAATCAGGTTGGACAAAGGATGCATATGTGACCTACATTTTTGCTTAATATGGTAGTATGAACATTATTTACAACCGAATTTTAATTAATCCCCCATTTCTGGACACCTATATTGTTCCCAGTTTTTGCTTTTAAAACCAGGGTTGAGATAAATAGCATTACCATCAAAGCTTTGCAAACCGTCATGGGATAATCCTCTGGAAATTACTTGCTGAGGGACTTCCCTGACAGTCTAGTGGTTGGGACTCCAAGTTTCCAATGCAAGGGGCGCAATTTTGATCCCTGGTTGGGGAGCTAAGATCCTACATGCCACGTGATTCAACCAAAAAAAAAGTTTTTTAAGAAATTATTTGCTGATTTAAAGGTAATTAAAAATGTTTAGCATAAACTATGTTATTTTGCAGTGACCAGTAATTATGTTAGTTTAATAAGTTAAAGTATTAGTGTCTTAATTATAAAAAGTCTGTGTATAATACTTGTCTTTTTCAGTTTTTTCACATACATAAGCAAATTTAATTAATCACAGGAAAAGTCATGAATGGCAGGCAATCAAATTATATCTCAGAAAATACCCACTGCTTTAGCTATTCTAAAAATGGGCAATCTTAGTAAAATTGGAATTTTTTAAAAGAGACATCTTACTCCCTCAGGGAGTGAGAATAAGTAAGCAGGTACCACATGTGTATGTATTTGTTTGTGACATTTTATTTATTTATATATTTATTACTAATTATCACAACACATATGTTTTACAATGACATTTGAGTGAGCAACCATACCACAGAAATATGCTGTGACTTGGAGCATTTCTTCAATCTGTAGTTCAGATGGAACTTTGGGCAAATAGTTATTCAGAAAAGAAAACTAACAGGAACAAACTTTCTTTTCATTGTTTTTAAAGTCAAGTTTACTTTAAGTGAATAATATTTGTTAATAAGGAGCAGAACCAAAGTTACTGAATAAAACCTACTTAAAAACAAAACAGTCAAAGGAAAGCTCAAAGTATTTATAGCATAAATACTTAAAGTATTACTCAAAGCTTAAAGTATTTATATCATAACCATCTTCCCTGGTATGAAGGCTTGTGTGTGCTATCTCCTTCTCCAGGTTATTGCTACCAACACATTAATCCTTCTGTGCTATTTTGAAGGAAACTATTCAACCAAAGAACTATATTCTCATCTATTAAACTTTACAGTTCACTGACACAAAATATATTTGCCAAATTGTCCAAAATCTGATCGATAGTCATATTTTGCTACTATTTTTTGAAAGAAAATATTAATACAAATCTTCCTTGATGTATAATGGGGATATGTGCATGCTCAGTTGTGTCTGACTTTTTGCAACTCTGTGGACTGTAGCCCACCAGGCTCTTCTGCCCATGGAATTTTCCAGGCAAGAATACAGGAGGGGGTTGCCATTTTCTACTCCAAGGGATCTTCCAAACCCAGGATCAAACCCAAGTCTCCTGTGTTTCCTGCATTGGCAGATGCATCTTTATCACTGAGCCACCTGGAAAGCCCCACAATGGGGATACATCCCCGTAAATCTATCTTAAGTTGAAAACAGCATCAGTTGAAAATGCATTTAATACATCTAAATTAACAAAAATCACAGCTTAGTCCATCCCACCTTAAACATGATCAGAATGCTTAGATTAGCCTATAGTTGGGGGAAACCATCTAACACATTTTAAAATAAAGTATGGAATACTTAGTGCAATTTATTGAATACAATACTGGACGTGAAAAGCAGAGCAAGTGTCTAGGCACAGACAGTTTTAAGTATTGGGTCATTTCCTTCGTGATAGCGATGATGAGGCTGACTGGGAGCTGTGGCTGCTGCCACTGCCAAGCGTCACAAGAGGACTGGACCCCATGTCTCTAGCTGAGAAAAAGATCCAAAGTCAAAGTATAGTCTTGACTGAATGCCTATCACTTTCGCTCCCTGGTAGTCAAAAAGTTGTAACTTGAACCATCATTAAGCTGGGGACCCATCTATATACTTATCTTCATGTGTGTGCTTGCTCAGTTGCTCAATCATGTCTGACTCTTTTGTGGCTCTTTGGACTGTAGCCCTCCAGTCTCCTCTGCCCATGGATTTTTTTTCAGGCAAGAAGACTGCAGCAGGTTATCTTCATGTGAAAGTGGAAGTTGCTCAGTCATGTCCAACTCTTTTTGACCCCATGGACTATACAGTCCATGGAATTCTCCAGGTCAGAATACTGGAGTGGGTAGCCTTTACCTTCTCCAGGGTAAACTTCTCAACCCAGGGACTGAACTCAGATCTCCTGCATTGCAGGCGGATTCTTTACCAGCTGAGCCACAATGGAAACCCAAGAACACTGGAGTGGGTAGCCTATCCCTTCTCCAGGGGATCTCCCTAACCTAGGAATCAAACTGGGGTCTCCTGCATTGCAGTTGGATTCTTTACCAACTGAATTTGTGACAGCATATTAAATAAAATTAATGAACACTCACCAAAACTTTCAAATTGAAGTATACATTAGACTGAATAGCACTAAGTTGAATTCTTATGAAAGTGTGAGGATTCACAGCTCAGGTAGTTTATATCAGTTCAGTTCAGTCACTCAGTCATGTCTGACTCTGCGACCCCATGAATCGCAGCACGCCAGGCCTCCCTGTCCATCACCAACTCCTGGAGTCCACCCAAACCATTGTCCATCATGTTGGTGATGCCATCCAACCATCTCATCCTCTGTCATCCCCTTCTCCTCTTGCCCTCAATCTTTCCCAGCATCAGGGTCTTTTCAAATGAACCAGCTCTTCACATCAGGTGGCCAAAGTGTTGGAGTTTCAGCTTCAGCATCAGTTCTTCCAATGAACACCCAGGACTGATCTCCTTTAGGATGGACTGGTTGGACCTCCTTGCAGTCCAAAGGACTCTCAAGAGTCTTTCCAACACCACAGTTCTAAAGTATCAATTCTTTGATGCTCAGCTTTCTTTATAGTCCAACTCTCACATCCACACATGACCACTGGAAAAACCATAGCCTTGACTAGATGGACCTTTATTGACAAAGTAATGTCTCTGCTTTTGAATATGCTATCTAAGTTGGTCATAACTTTCCTTCCAAGGAGTAAGCATCTTTTAATTTCATGACTACAATCACCATCTGCAGTGATTTTTGGAGCCCCAAAAAATAAAGTCTGACACTGTTTCCACTGTTTCCCCATCTATTTCCCATGAAGTGATGGAACAAGATGCCATGATCTTAGTTTTCTGAATGTTGAGCTTTAAGCCATTTTTTTCACTCTCCTCTTTCACTTTCATCAAGAGGCTCTTTAGTTCTTCTTCACTTTCTACCATAAGGGTGGTGTCATCTGCATATCTGAGGTTATTGATATTTCTTCTGGCAATCTTGATTCCAGCTTGTGCTTCCTCCAGCCCAGCATTTCTCATGATATATTTTGCATATAAGTTAAATAAGCAGGGTGACAGTATACAGCCTTGACGTACTCCTTTTCCTATTTGGAACCAGTCTGTTGCTTCATGTCCAGGTCAAACTGTCGCTTCCTGACCTGCATACAGTTTTCTCAAGAGACAGGTTAGGTGGTCTGGTATTCCCATCTCTTTCAGAATTTTCCACAGTTTATTGTGATCCACACAGTCACAGGCTTTGGCATAGTCAATAAAGTAGAAATAGATGTTTTTCTGGAAATCTCTTGCTTTTTCCATGAGCCAGTGGATGTTGGCAATTTGATCTCTGGTTCCTCTGCCTTTTCTAAAACCAGCTTGAACATCTGGAAGTTCACGGTTCACGTATTGCTGAAGCCTGGCTTGGAGAATTTTGAGCATTACTTTACTAGCATGTGAGATGAGTACAATTGTGCGATAGTTTGAGCATTCTTTGGCATTGCCTTTCTTTGGGATTGGAATGAAAATTGACCTTTTCCAGTCCTGTGGCCACTGCTGAGTTTTCCAAATTTGCTGGCATATTGAGTGCAGCACTTTCACAGCATCATCTTTCAGGATTTGAAATAGCTCCACTGGAATTCCATCACCTCCACTAGCTTTGTTTGTAGTGATGCTTCCTAAGGCCCACTTGACCTCACATTCCAGGATGTCTGGCTCTAGGTGAGTGATCACAGCATCATGATTATCTGGGTCGTGAAGATCTTTTGTGTACAGTTCTTCCGTGTATTCTTGCCACCTCTTCTTAATATCTTCTGCTTCTGTTAGGTCCATACAATTTCTATCCTTTATTGAGCCCATCTTTGCATGAAATGTTCCCTTGGGATCTCTAATTTTCTTGAAAAGTTCTCTAGTCTTTCCTAGTCTATTGTTTTCCTCTATTTCTTTGCACTGATCACTGAGGAAGGCTTTCTTATCACTCCTTGCTATTCTTTGGAACTCTGCATTCAGATGCTTATATCTTTCCTTTTCTCCTTTGCTTTTTGCTTCTCTTTTTTCACAGCTATTTGTAAGGCCTCCTCAGACAGCCATTTTGCTTTTTTGCATTTCTTTTTCTTGGGGATGGTCTTGATCCCTGTCTCCTGTACAATGTCATGAACCTCAGTCCATAGTTAATCAGGCACTCTGTCTATCAGATCTAGTCCCTTAAATCTATTCTCAGTTCCACTGTATGTCATAAGGGATTTGATTTAGGTCATACCTGAATGGTATAGTGGTTTCCCCCACTTTCTTCAATATAAGTCTGAATTTGACAATAAGGAGTTCATGATCTGAGCCACAGTCAGCTCCTGGTCCTGTTTTTGCTGACTATAAAGAGCTTCTCCATCTTTGGCTGCAAAGAATATAATCAATCTGATTTCGGTGTTGACCATCGGGTGATGCCCATGTGTAGAGTCTTCTCTTGTGTTGTTAGAAAAGGGTGTTTGCTATGACCAGTGCGTTCTCTTGGCAGAACTTAAATATTTACGTGTTAATCTGACACTCATTACTCTGACCTGAGCACCATAAATATGCAGAAACCATGCACATTAGACAACATGGAGACATCATTTTCTCCCACGGGCACCTCTTCTATATCTTCTCTTCCAAAATCTCCTTGTCTGCTACAATCTAAATGCTCGTGTCTCCCCAAAATTCATATGTTGAAACCATAATGTGATGGTAATAGGAGGAGGGGTCTTTGGAAGCTGATGAAGCCATGAGGGTAGGGCCTCCAGGAATAGAATCAGTGCCTTTCTCAAAGAGAACACCCCTTTCTATCATCTAAGGACATAGTGAGAAGGTGCCTGGTATGAATCAGTAAGAGGCTCCTCACCAGAACCTGCTGCCATGACTTTGGACTTCCAGCCTCCAGAATTGTCGGAAATAAATCTCTGGTGCGTATAAGCCACCCAGTGTGTGGTATTTTGTTTATGATAGAAGCTCAAACAGACTAAGACCCTGACTGTGTGTGACTCACTGAGAAATCCTGTGGTTGAATGAAGCTCTGGTGGGTCCTTAGGAGAGGACTGCCAGGTGACAGGCTATAGTGTGACTATTAGCCTCTTCTCAGACTATTTCCAAAAAAAAGGAAAAAGTGCTGATGATGAATGTCTCAGGTCTTGCCTGAGGCCATGAATTGAGGAGTCATGCATCAGTAGAATCCCCACGAGTTATGACTTCAGTCAGGGAACCCACAACTGTAACCCGAGAACTGAGCTTAGGCAGGCCCAAGCGAGTCAGTACTGGAGTGAGAGGGAGCCTCTGAGGGCGGGACCAGGCTCTCTGTGAATATTCAGTTCTCAGGTACCCAGGATTTCCTCTGAATCCTAAGACATTACTCTGCAGAAGAACCTTGGTTTCTCAAAACAACTCAAGAAGACATACAGTGGCCCCCAACAGCTGTCCTGAAAATTAGGATCTTTTCTACCCTGGCTCCTCTGAGGCCAGAGTCGCTTACCTCGTCCTTGGTCTTCAATTTATTTTCTTCTGGATTAACTTCCGGCTACAGTAAAATCAGAAAAGCACTCTGACTCCACCTGCCTCCCACCCCCCTTATTGGAAGCTGGACAGAAATGTCACCCCCTTAAAAGAATGGCTCTGCTAGAGCTTTCAGCAAGGTTCCATATATTGTTTTCATTAGGCAGGGCTATATAAAAATTCTTTTTTCTTAAGGCAGGACACTAATAGAAAAGGTGATTTGTCAGGAAGTATAATTGTTTTTTGATTCACTACATATTGTTGCATCTTCAGGAAAGTGGTGCAATAATTACATCTCTAGACATTTCCAATCTGTATTTTCATGAAGCACATGGAGTTTTATGGAATTGTATGGCAAAGAAGGCAAACCAAAAAAAGAAAAAAGAAACCCACAAGATGGACATGTTCATTTTTAACTTGTAACAGTCTGAAAGCATTTGAAGCTGCATAAACGTGACTATGAGAAAGCGGAGGTTTTTCAGGCTTCCTTCGGGGCTCAAACAGCAAAGAATCTGCCTGGAATGCAGGAGACCTGGTTTCAAGCCCTGGGTCAGGCAAATCCCATGGAAGAGGCATAGCAATTCACTTCAGTATTCTTGCCTGGAGACTCCCTCGGACAGAGGAGCCTGGCAGCCTACAGTCCATGGGATCGAAAGGAATCTAACACACACACAGCATGTTTTGTTGGCCTTAGTTGTGTGCCTCCCATAATAAAGAGAAGAAAGCGTGTTGAGAAGTTAAGCTGCTCCTTATTCACCGTGATTCATCTGTGCTGCCCAGCCCCTCAGCAGGGAGATGATGGTGTAGAAGCTGCAAACCCAACTTAGTCTCACTGGCAGTTTGACCTGGTGAGTATGCCCGGCATGGACTCTGCAACCTAGAAGCCATCATACCGGTCATTGCGAGAGCATTGGAAGATGGTGCTCTCTCACTGGAGATAAGGAGACAGACAGTGATAAGAGCCCAGATTTGTCTGTCCTTTCTTCCCTGTGACTGCTGAAGACTGGGCCATATCACAGGGAAGGGGCAGAAAATAATGCATGTATAACAGAACCTTGGGCTTCCCTGGTGGCTGAGAAGGTAAAAAAATCTGCCTGTAATGCAGGAGATACAGGTTCAATCCCTGGGTCAGAAAGACCCCCAAGAGAAGGGAATGGAAACCCACTCCAGTATTTCTGCCTGGGGAATCCCATGGAGAGAGGAGCCTGGCAGACTACAACCCATGGGTCACAGAGAGTTGTACATGACTAAGCAACTGTCAATTTCACTTTTAATCAGAACCTTAACAAGTGGACAAATATATATATATATATATATATATATATATATATATATATATATACACCCACACACCAATTAACCACAGATAAAAAACAGCAAAATATTTTACTAGTCAATTAATCTGAAAAAAAAAATAGTAGTATCAGTGGATAATAGGAATCCAATTCTGGGTGTAGTAGTGTAGTAGCATGCAAAATTGTTGAATGCTTTTGAGGGCCTGAAGCGACTTAGCAGCAGCAGCAACATGAATTAAAATTCGTCACTTGGCTTGGAAGTCACCAATTCCTAAAAGGCTTTTAATCTTAAGTGACATAAAAATGGAAGTACATAGTTGTTACTGTTGTTCAGTCAGTAAGTCCTGTCTGACTCTTTATGACCCCATGAACTGTAGCACAGCAGGCTGCTCTGTACTCCACCATTTCCTGGAGTTTGCTCAAACTCATGTCCATTGAGTCAGTGATGTTAGCTAATCATCTTATCCTCTGTCTTCGCCTTCTCCTCCTGCCTCTAATCTTTCCCAGCAACAGGGTCTTTTCCAATGAGTTGGCTCTTTGCATCAGGTAGCCAAAGTTTTGGAGCTTCAGCTTCAGCATTAGTTCTTCTAATAAATATTCAGGGTTGATTTCCTTTAGGATTAACTGGTTTGATCTCCTTGCAGCCCAAGGACTCTTAAGAATCTTCTCCAGCACCACAGTTCGAAAGCATCAATTCTTCAGTGTTCAGCCTTCTTTATGGTCTGACTCTCACATCCATACATCTGACTATCACATCCAACTATTGAAAAAATCACAGCTTCAACTATATGGACCTTTGTCAGCAAAGTGGTGTCTCTGCTTTTTAATATGCTGTCCAGATTTGTCATAGCTTTTCTTCCAAGGAGAAAGCATCTTTTAATTTCATGGCTACAGTCACCACCAACAGTGATTTTGGAGCCCAGGAAAATAAAGTCTGTCAGTGTTTCCACTGTTCCCCCACCTATTTGCCATGAAGTGATGGGACTGGATGCCATGATCTTAGTTTTTTGAATGTTGAGTTTTTTTTTTTTTTAATTTTAGTTTTTTATTTTTTAAATTTTAAAATCTTTAATTCTTACATGCATTCCCAAACATGAACCCCCCTCCCACCTCCCTCCCCATAACATCTTTCTGGGTCATCCCCATGCACCAGCCCCAAGCATGCTGCATCCTGCGTCAGACATAGACTGGCGATTCAATTCACATGATAGTATACATGTTAGAATGTCATTCTCCCAAATCATCCCACCCTCTCCCTCTCCCTCTGAGTCCAAAAGTCCGTTATACACATCTGTGTCTCTTTCCCTGTCTTGCATACAGGGTCGTCATTGCTATCTTCCTAAATTCCATATATATGTGTTAGTATACTGTATTGGTGTTTTTCTTTCTGGCTTACTTCACTCTGTATAATCGGCTCCAGTTTCATCCATCTCATCAGAACTGATTCAAATGAATTCTTTTTAACTGCTGAGTAATACTCCATTGTGTATATGTACCACAGCTTTCTTATCCATTCATCTGCTGATGGACATCTAGGTTGTTTCCATGTCCTGGCTATTATAAACAGTGCTGCGATGAACATTGGTGTACATGTGTCTCTTTCAATTCTGGTTTCCTCGGTGTGTATGCCCAGAAGTGGGATTGCTGAGTCATAAGGTAGTTCTATTTGCAATTTTTTAAGGAATCTCCACACTGTTCTCCATAGTGGCTGTACTAGTTTGCATTCCCACCAACAGTGTAGGAGGGTTCCCTTTTCTCCACACCCTCTCCAGCATTTATTGCTTGCAGATTTTTGGATCGCAGCCATTCTGACTGGTGTGAAGTGGTACCTCATTGTGGTTTTGATTTGCATTTCTCTAATAATGAGTGATGTTGAGCATCTTTTCATGTGTTTGTTAGCCATCCGTATGTCTTCTTTGGAGAAATGTCTATTTAGTTCTTTGGCCCATTTTTTGATTGGGTCGTTTATTTTTCTGGAATTGAGCTGCAGAAGTTGCTTGTATATTTTTGAGATTAGTTGTTTGTCAGTTGCTTCATTTGCTATTATTTTCTCCCATTCAGAAGGCTGTCTTTTCACCTTGCTTATATTTTCCTTTGTTGTTAAGCCAACTTTCTCACTCTCCTCTTTCACCTTCATCAAGAGGCTCTTTAGTTCCTCTTTGCTTTCTGCCACAAGTGTGGTGTCATTTTCATATCTGAGGTTGTTGATATTTCTCCCAGCAGTATGTATATATACACATATTTATATGTTCCAGGCAATATTTATAGATGAAGATATATGTAATACATATTATATATATGAATATATATATCAGGCATATATAATATATTCATAGACATTCCTCCAAAGTATATACACAAATGAACAATAAGTACATAAAAAACAGTCAATATTCTTAGTCATTATGGAAATGTAAATCAAAACCACAATAAAGTACCACTTCCCACCCACTAAAATGGCAATTATAAAAATAATTAGAAAATAAATTATCACAAGAATCTGAAGAAAATGAAATCCTCATACATTGCTGGTGGGACCATAAAATATTTCAGCCACTGAAATATTGGAAGACAGTTTGGCAATTCCTCAAAGAGTCAAATGCAGAATTTCCTTATTATTCATCAATTCCACTCACAGGTATAACACATAATAATAGTCAAATACATGGACACACATGTTCACAGAAGCAGTATTCATAATAGCTAAATATCTCTCCATGGATGAATGGATAAATACATTGTGATATATACATACAATGAATTATTCAGTTATAAAAATGAAGTACTGAAACATGCTACAACATGAATGAAACCTGAAAACATTATGCTAAATGAAAAAAGGACAGATACAAAAAGTTACATATTGTATGATTCCATTTACATAAAATATCCAGAATAACTAAATCAGCAGGCACTGATTGCAGACTGGTGGAGTTGAGTATTGGAAAATGGGGAACAACTGCTTAATAGGTGTGGAGTTTTCTTTTGGAGTGTTAAAAGTGTTTCAGAGCTAGAAAGAAGTGATTGTACAACACTGTGAAAGTGCACAACGGCATCAGATTGTTCACTTTAAAATGGAAAGTGTTACTTTTATATTATGTCAATTTTACCTCTATTTTAAAAAAGAATATCTAATGGAGAACTAGTGCGGGAATCTCCCAGACAGCTAAAATAAATCAGGGCATCAGAATTTGGGGCTAATCTTTGTTCTGTGCTTCCTGGTAACAGAAGTAAATCGTCTCAGTCTGTTGATTGTTTGTGTACATGTTTTCATGCCTCCTCCTGTCATGAAATGATAACTGAACAGATGAGTCACTTACTCTTTGTAAAAGCACCATTATCTTCACTGCTTAAGGTGTCAAAATGCAGTGAAAATGCATCAAAGCAGCTCTTTGGTAGACATTGAAAATTGATTCCAAAATTCATTTGGAAATTCAAAGGACCTAGAATAGCAAAAATAACTTTGAAAAGGAAGAAAATAGTTGGAAGACTAAAACATGCTGATTTCACAACCTGTTATAAAGCCTATAATGATCAAGACTATAGTTGGTGCAAAGATAGACAAATGGATCAATAGAACAGAAGAGAGAATCCAAACATAGACTCAGGCATATACAGACAACCAACATTTTAGGTTCAAAGGCAATTCAGTGGTGAAAGAATTTTCAACAAATGGTACTGGGACAATTGGATGTATGCAAAAAAGAATGAATTTCAATTCGTACCTCACACCATATAGAAAAATTAATTCAGAAAGCATTGCAGATCCAAAGGCAAAACCTAAATCTATAAGCTTCCATAAGAAAACACAGCATAAAACCTGCGTGGCTTTGAGTTAAGCAAAGATTTCTCAGCAGACACCACAAGCAAGGTCCATGAAGAACAAATCAGTAAATGGTTTGCATCAAAACAAAGACTTGCTTCTGGACCTACGTTGTTTCATTCATAAACGAATGAAAAGGCAAGACTCATACTGGGAAAATATATTTGCAAAGTATATATCTGATAAGGGAGCTGTATCCATCATACAGAACCTTCAAAACTCAGTAACTTAACAATGGGAAAAACAGCTATTGCACCAGTGAAGATATATGAATGCCAAACAATCACAAGAAAAGATTTTCAACATCATTGGTCACTAGGGAAATTTGAATTAAAACCACCATTTAGGTATCTCATGGCTAAAGATAAACATTGACCATGACAAGTGTTGTCAAAGACGAGGAGCAAATGAGGAGCAAATGCGCACTGCTTGTGAGGATATAAGATGGTACCTCATCACTTTGGAAAACAGCTTGGCAGTTTCTTAAAAAGTTAAATATTCACCTTCCATTTGATATAGTAAAAATGAAACCACACATCCATATAAAGACTTATACATGAATTCAACCACAGTTTATTTGTAATAGCCTAAAACTGGGCTATTACCAAATATCCATCCTCAGGTAAGTACATAGACAAAATTAGGTATGTCCATTCAACAGAATATCACTCAGTAATAAAAAGGAATGGGGCTTCCCTAGTGGCTTGTTCGGTAAGGAATCTGCCTGCAGCACAGGAGACCAGGGTTCAATCCCTGAGTCAGGAAGATCTCCTGGGGCAAGAAATGGCAACCCACTCCAGTATTCTTGCCTGGGAAATCCCATGGACAGAGGAGCCTTGTGGGCTATAGACAATGGGGTCTCAAAGACTTGGATACAACTTAGTGACTAAACCATAATAAATAGGAATAACGTCATGATGCATGCAACAGCAAGGGTGCAGCTCAGAAAAATGATAGTGAGTGAAAGAAGCCCAACTAAGAAAGCCCACAATACATATGATTCTTATTTAAATAAAATTCTAGAAAATGCAAGCTCATATGTAGATCCATAGTGCCAGAAAGCAGATAGATAGGTGGTTGCTTCTTATGGAGTGGTAGGAGGTATTTTCATTATAGGGAACTGGAATGCAAAAGTAGGAAGTCAAGAAACACCTGGAGTAACAGGCAAATTTGGCCTTGGAATGCGGAATGAAGCAGGGCAAAGACTCATAGAGTTTAGCCAAGAAAACACACTGGTCATAGCAAACACCCTCTTCCAACAACACAAGAGAAGACTCTACACATGGACATCACCAGATGGTCAACACCGAAATCAGATTGATTATATTCTTTACAGCCAAAGATGGAAAAGCTCTATACAGTCAACAAAAACAAGACCAGGAGCTGACTGTGGCTCAGATCATGAACTCCTTATATGCCAAATTCAGACTTAAATTGAAAAAAGTAGGGAAAACTGCTAGACCATTCAGGTATGACCTAAATCAAATGCCTTATGATTATACAGTGGAAGTGAGAAATAGATTGAAGGGACTAGATCTGATAGACAGAGTGCCTGATGAACTATGGAATGAGGTTCGTGACATTGTACAGAAGACAGGGATCAAGACCATGCCCATGGAAAAGAAATGCAAAAAAGCAAAATGGCTGTCTGGGGAGGCCTTACAAATAGCTGTGAAAAGAAGAGAAGTGAAAAGCAAAGGAGAAAAGGAAAGATATAAGCATCTGAATGCAGAGTTCCAAAGAATAGCAAGAAGAGATAAGAAAGCCTTCTTCAGTGATCAATGCAAATAAATAGAGGAAAACAACAGGATGGGAAAGGCTAGAGATCTCTTCAAGAAAATTAGAGATCCCAAGGGAACATTTCATGCAAAGATGGGCTCGATAAAGGACAGAAATGGTGTGGACCTAACAGAAGCAGAAGATATTAAGAAGAGGTGGCAAGAATACACAGAAGAACTATACAAAAAAGATCTTCATGACCCAGATAATCACAATGGTGTGATCACTCATCTAGAGCCAGACATCCTGGAATGTGAAGTCAAGTGGACCTTAGGAAGCATCACTATGAACAAAGCTAGTGGAGGTGATGGAATTCCAGTGGAGCTATTTCAAATCCTGAAAGATGATGCTGTGAAAGTGCTGCACTCAATATGCCAGCAAATTTGGAAAACTCAGCAGTGGCCACAGGACTGGAAAAGGTCAGTTTTCATTCCAATCCCAAAGAAAGGCAATACCAAAGAATGTTCAAACTACCACACAATTGCACTCGTCTCACATGCTAGTAAAGTATTGCCCAAAATTCTCCATGCCAGTCTTCAGCAATACGTGAACCGTGAACTCCCTGATGTTCAAGCTGGTTTTAGAAAAGGCAGAGGAACCAGAGATCAAATCGCCAACATCCACTGGCTCATGGAAAAAGCAAGAGATTTCCAGAAAAACATCTATTTCTACTTTATTGACTATGCCAAAGCCTTTGACTGTGTGGATCACAATAAACTGGAAAATTCTGAGAGAGATGGGAATACCAGACCCCCTGACCTGCCTCTTGAGAAATCTATATGCAGATTAGGAAGCAACAGTTAGAACTGGACATGGAACAACAGACTGGTTCCAAATAGGAAAAGGAGTATGTCAAGGCTGTATACTGTCACCCTGCTTATTTAACTTATATGCAGAGTACATCATGAGAAACGCTGGACTGGAAGAAACACAAGCTGGAATCAAGATTGCTGGGAGAAATATCAATAACCTCAGATATACAGATGACAGCACCCTTATGGCAGAAAGTGAAGA
Source organism: Ovis canadensis (assembly GCF_042477335.2). Classification (NCBI taxonomy): domain Eukaryota; kingdom Metazoa; phylum Chordata; class Mammalia; order Artiodactyla; family Bovidae; genus Ovis; species Ovis canadensis. Next base: position 56,061,244 of record NC_091257.1, on the reverse strand, counting down.
GGAACTAAAAAGCCTCTTGATGAAAGTGAAAGAGGAGAGTGAAAAAGTTGGCTTAAAGCTCAACATTCAGAAAACGAAGATCATGACATCCAGTCCCATCACTTCATGGGAAATAAATGGGGAAACTGTGGAAACAGTGTCAGACTTTATTTTGGGGGGCTCCAAAATTACCGCAGATGGTTACTGTAGCCATGAAATTAAAAGCTGCTTACTCCTTGGAAGAAAAGTTATGACCAACCTAGATAGCGTATTCAAAAGCAGAGACATTACTTTGCCAACTAAGGTCCCTCCATCTAGTCAAGGCTATGGTTTTTCCTGTGGTCAAGTATGGATGTGAGAGTTGGACTGTGAAGAAGGCTGAGTGCTGAAGAATTGATGCTTTTGAACTGTGCTGTTGGAGAAGACTCTTGAGAGTCCCTTGGACTGCAAGGAGATCCAACCAGTCCATTCTAAAGGAGATCAGCCCTGGGATTTCTTTGGAAGGAATGATGCTAAAGCTGAAACTCCAGTACTTTGGCCACCTCATGAGAAGAGTTGACTCATTGGAAAAGACTCCGATGCTGGGAGGGATTAGGGGCAGGAGGAGAAGGGGACGACAGAGGATGAGATGGCTGGATGGCATCACTGACTCAATGGACGTGAGTCTGAGTGAACTCTGGGAGTTGGTGATGGACAGGGAGGCCTGGCGTGCTGCGATACATGGGGTGGCAAGTAGTCGGACACGACTGAACGACTGAACTGCCTGAACTGAGAAGGTATTTGCAAGACGGAGCAAGGGAGGTATTTATCAATTTGCACAAGGAAACTGTGTATTATCTTGATTGTGATGCTGACTTCATACAAAAAAGCATATCCCATTTTATACTTTAAATAAGTATGGTTTGCTACCTACCTACAACATCTCAATGAAACTCCTGAAAGCATTTATTACTCATCAGACGTTCACTAAATTTCTGTTCATCTGTTTCTTGCCCAATTCTTCTCTGTTTTCTATTCAAACCATGAATAAATAGGGTTAACCCTCTTACTTTTCATTCCTTGTTATGATAATTAGTGATATTTAGTTTTATTTCCTATATTTTGGTCCAAATAAGATATGCAGAAGTTAGACACACCTAAGCTTCTAAAGATGGTTAGGGATCCAGGTGCAGTAGCTATCAGCATCAGTATTCTTATTGTGTAGGACTGTGTGCTCAAAGCATTGCTAAAAATGGGTATTTATGGACCTCAGCCCTACTGCCTCAGAATCTCCGGGGTGGGCTTCAGGGTGAAGGGTTTTAGATCAGCGTCCCAGGGGATTCTTGGGTGCTCTAAAACTTGAGAGCAGAGGGACCCCCTTTGCCTTTTACCATGATTAATTATTAATTTAGATACCTTTCCATCTTCCACATCATAGCTCAGCAAACCTTTTTTCCATAAAGGACTAGATAATTATTTTAGGTTTTGTGGGCCTATGGTCTCTGTCACAAATTATCCAACTATGCCATAGGAGCAAAAAAGCAAGCAGAGCCAACACATCAACAAATACTGTGGCTGGGTCCAATAAAACTTTATTTACAAAATAGGTGGGGTTATGAGCCACTGGGCCACAGGTATCATTTTGTGGGCTCCTCGTCTAGACAGTAAATTACTCAACAGGCAAGAGTGTTGAGTGGGGTTTGTGCTCCATTCAGGTAAGAACAAGAGTGGACCTTCTGAGGCTCAGGTTTGGAAGCAGTTCTCGGCTGAATCACTAACACAGAATTCTGAATACAGATTTCTGGACCCTCTTCTCATGTTCTGACCCAAGAGCTCAGGGACCAGGGCTCTGGACCTTCTTAGGCCCCTGATGGTACAAATGCACAGCCAGGAGTGGAGATCCTGAAAAAGGATGCTGCATGTGGTCAATGGGGTCACCTGAAGTCCCCTACATTTCCTTCCAGGAGACTGTCCATGTTGCTGTCACTGCCAGCACCTGCTCCTCCATCCTGAGCTGTCACTGGAGGGGACTTCCTTTTTGATCTTTGTGGGATGAAATCTAGAGCTGACCCGGACCCCAGCCCTTGGGGAAAGCAGAGGCTGAAGGAGCCTCCCCAGGAAACTCCGATGGCCCCAGATGCCCAACACAGAGCGGCAGGGTCCACACAGCCTATTCCCACCAGTCCCTCCCATTTTTCCCAACCTCTGCTCCATCCCTAAGGCTGGGATTCTGGGGAACAAGTGGGGAACTGAAATAAACATGTGCTTTAGAGTCAGACAAACAAGGTTCCGATCACAGCTCTGCTATGTTTGACCGGGGGATTTTAATCAACAAATAGGAGATTGTTCTCTCTGGACTTCAGATTCATGCAAACTGGATTCGTGAATGATATTTGTACACATAGTTTTCTCATTCAAAGCTGTGAAGTGGGGAGAATAATAAATGTCTCATAAAGTTGCTCTAAGGATTTGAGGAGATGATGGAGGTAAAGCCTGACATGACCTAAACACTCACCTGTTGCCAGCGTTTCTAGTGACATTTCCATTGCGGCTGAATGGACGTGACCTCAAAGGATTATATTTAAGACACTTTCAATTTCAGAATACTTTCAGATTCATAGAAAAGTAGTGAAGATATTGTGTCTTCCCTGGTGGCTCAGCGGTAAAGAATCCGTCTGCAATGCAGGAGCCGCAGGAGATGCGGGTTCGATCCGTAGGTTGGGAAGATCCCCTGGAGGAAGACGTGGCAACCCATGTCAGTATTTTGTCTGGAGAATCCCAGGGACAAGAGGAACCTGGCGGGCTACAGTCCATGGAGTCGCAAAGAGTCGGACACAACTGAAGCGACTCTGCATGCACCCAGTGAAGGTATCAGTAGTAAAGAAAGTCCACAAACACCCAAAACCCAGTTTCCCTGCTGTCAACATTGTAAAACATTTTCCCTGCTGTAAAGAGGGAAAACCCCATTTCCCTGCTGTTTACATTTTACATTCATCACAACTCATGGATCAGCACCGATCCGTCATTAGGAACTCAGTCCCACACATTATCTAGGCTTCCTTGGTTTTCCTCTCCTGTCCTTCTCCGTCTCGGGACTCCATCCAGGGCCCCACGTGGCATCCGTTGTCATGTCTGCTTTGCCTCCTCTAGACTGTGACCATTTCTCAGATTCTCCTTGTTTTCTGTGACCTGGCAGCCTTGAGGAGTGCTGGCCAGGAATTTTGCAGGAATGTCCTCCTGTTTGGGTTTGCAGGATGTTTTTCTTGTGGTCAGAGGGCCTATGGGTGGTGTTCGTATTTGCCTTCTCTCTGTAGTTTCTACCCCAGTCAATCAGGTCTTTAGTCATGGCCCACACTGATGGGTGTGACTGTCTTAGGTCTCCCAGAAAAACAGGGCTGGGAGGGGGAAGATGCCATTATTCCCAGAACTAAAGCAGCAACAGAAAGGCATAGAAGAACAGTGCAATATCTCTATACAAAGCTCAGGTTAGCACACATAATATGGTTCTCACTCGTTCCACATGTGCTTGTAGTAAAGTTCATTTGGGATTTTCGTCTCAGGAATGGGTCCAGTATAACAGTCCTTATTAATCCCTTAACTCCAGGCAATCAATATTAAGGAAAAGTCCTCACTCATTGTTCATCACCATTGTGGTGCATAATTTGCAGGCAGTTTACATCTCTGTGTCATAAAATTTAAACAACAAGCTACTCTTTCAAGGTCAATGAGCACAAACTTGAAAGATCTGAGTCAGGCCATCAATAAAATGTGGCAAAATGAAATCCAGGTGGACAATCTGTCGGGTTCAAAAGTCTGAAATGAAATATGATCACCAAATGATACAGAAAATTTCAGCAGCTAAAATACAGCTACATGACTTAGAAAAAGTTGCCTGCACCAAAATAGCATCTGTTATAAATGCCAGAGATGCAGTCACTATTAAGCTGTATAAAGTGTCCCTCAAGCAAAAGCATTACACATCTTCCCCAACGATTGCCAGGAGCCAAGGTATTTGCATACAATTGCAAAGTGAGTGTGGTCCAGAGGATGGCTCTAACAGGTTTTGAGGAAGTGAAAGCCAAGCTCAAGCATAACTAAATAGGAGGGACCTGTTTGGCGGGTCTTTTACCCCCACACAGAACTCCCAGCAAAGGCAGGGTGCACGTGCCTATCAAAAGCTGGGTATTTGCTCAAGTTGTTAAGAGTGAAAATACAGTTTCCTCATTTGTAAAGTGAGCAGGCAGTGCTAAATCATCTCCAGGGACCCTTCCAGATTGGACATCCTAACGTCCTGTAATTCTATTATCCCAGCCTTTGATATGGAACCCTCAGTGAGAAGTCACTCACTGAGCTGACTCAGATCAGGCCTGACAGCCAGGATATCATGCGAGCATCAGCCTTCGTACTTCCAGTGCACTAACCGAGTTAACTGTGTAGGAGGAACACACGACTCACCCTGACAAATTCCATGCTGAATCTGGTATCAATACCGGGCTGGGGGTGGAGTGAGGGGGAGGAGAGTTCACTGGGAAACAGAGCCACACGCGTCCACAGCCGTAATGCCTGGTGAGCACAGTTTAGAGAGCGCTAAGTTTAAAATCGGCCTGGAGTTTTAAAGAAAAATACACATCGGGAGGTTTTTTTTTTCCAGGAGATTAGTTGGCTTTTTCCACACTTGCACTTTGGGAATTTGAAAATCAGCCCAAGAGCTCAGAAAGTGCCAGCAAGAGGCAGGAGAGAGCTAAGGGTTGAGCAATCAGACACTTTCCCAACATCCAACACAAACCAGTGACACCATAGTCAACACAGCCTGGTCTGCCACCTGCACTACCGGCTGCAGTTACTAGTAATACAATGAAAGATGCAGTTATCCAGGCCCTGCCCCACCACATCAGACACTGAGATTCACATCTTACACAGCTGCCAGCTCCCTGAGGCCAGCATCCCTGGTCCTGACAGATCCCTCATCCTTGACTTAGGAGATGCCTGAGGATGGTCATTGAGCTTCCTTGCCCCCTCACTCCTAGAGATGGAGCATCAGCATTACCCAGGAGCATGTTAAAAATGCAGACTCCTGGGCTCCCCCTAGACCTACCCATGGGAGCTGATATTAACATTTCCCTAAGTGATTCTGTGTGCATCAGTCTGAGAAGCGCAGGCCCAGGACTCTCCTCTTCTACTTGGGAGAGAAAGCACTGAGCCAACTTTAGGGAGTCAAGGAGCTTTCTGGAAGGCAGCAGGGTCCTCAGCCTCCTGAGAAGTGGCCCACCAAAGGAGAGTGGAAACTGGGTCTGGATTCTTCTCCATGTAGGCGGGTTAACTTGAGATGGCCCTTTCTTGTTTATGTACCCCCTGCTCCCAAGCAGATGGAGGGTCATCGTTTGGAGGTATAGGGACAGGGACTCTCTTCCCCCAACGAGAGCTGGGCTTTCCGCCTGTGTCCTGGGCACCCTGCGCTCTGGGAAGATCAGGGTCATCCACCAGGTTGGGGTGGGGGCACAGAGTGTCACCCTCTCCCTGCTCTAGCATCCACGGTCCCAGAGTCCTGACCCTGCACAGTGGGAGAGCCCAGCAGGCCATGAGGGCCTGAAGCAGAGCCAGGTTCAATGCCAGAGGTGGCCCCCAGGGATGGACCTGGTCTGCTTGGTCATGGGGAGTTGGTTCCACCCCTGGCCACCTTATCCAGGAGCCTTGGCATCTGATCACCAACTTTCAGTATTTTGAACAGATGGGCCCTTGTCTTTACCCTGCCCCTTCTGACATGGTTTCCATCTTGTTCTAAACTTATTTACTCAGGGACGGTGAAAGGACAGAGGTAGCGACGTGGCTAGGCGCTTGGCCATCAGGAGCTCAGGTCCACCTGGACCTACTGGATCTAAGCAGGAATCTCAGGCAACTCCAACAATTCACAGGCACAATACAGTGTGAGAAGCATGGGTGTAAACAACGGCCACTCATCTCGGAAAGTCTGTTGGAGATATACTATCCTCCCTGCAGCTTCCACAGCTCAGAGCTGCTCACGGGAAGACAGCCAATGGACACTTGAGCTGTCCAAACGTACGATTCCTGGTCTCTTGAATTTCCATCCCTCTAAAATTTTGTGCAGAAGTAGTTTTTATTTTGGCAGGGCACAGGTTACCTTGATGTTTGTACTGTAGGCTATACTTGGCTTCATTCCAAAACACTTTTTACAAAATATCAGCCTAAAAAACATATGGAACATTGCACATAACTTGATAGTCTCTAGTAATATATCAAATTTGGCCCAAATCAGGTGGTCCTTTTGGAAGTTCTCGAGCTGAAAGCAAAATGCTAAAGAGGATTAAAACAGAAGCTTCACATCTCTGGCTAGTCACACTCAGACAGGGACACATTCAATGCCTTCTGGATTCTGAAATCTGAAAACATGCAGAATAGTATGCTGGAGTCTTGTAAGTCATTCACAAGGCCATGATGACTTCCCAAGGGCCACTGTTTGTTATCATAAATCTTTGCATGTGGATGTCAGCTCTCCAATATGACCTCTCTCTTGAGAGTGGAACTCATGACTTGAAGTTATTTGCCTTTCCAGTGCCATGTGATACCCAATACTCAGCAGAATGAGGGTTACATTGGAAATGATGGCAGCCGTGATCACCAGGATGGTTTTGTTGTTTCCAAGACTGATTAAACTCTTCTAGGGGATAGATTTGTCCTTGCCACTATTCTGTTTTCCAGAAAGAATTCAGTTTATTGACGACTATGAAGATGGAGAATGTACCAGGAAAGCTTTAGGGTCCTTCAGAAACGGTTCTTCTAACATAAAAAGTTTCTTCCTTTTAGGGAGAGAGAGTCCAGGAACCTAAAACTTATTTGGCCTAATGTGATTTCATCAACCATCATTTGAGAAGAAGATCCAGGTCTGCCAAGATAGAAAAATCATTCTCCAACTTGTAGCAAACTTCTGAGTCTCCCTTCTGCTCCTTTAGATATCTCGTTTCCCTACAGACATTAGTCATGCTTATTTTATCTGTTTAATAAATGAACTTATACCTAGAGGAAGGAGGTCACCCAGCATGAAGCTTCAAAGTAAAGCCAGAAGAGAGGGAGTCAGGGATGGATGTGATGGAGCATCCCTGCCTGAGAAATGAGGCAAAGCATCGTAAAAGAACATGAACAAGGAAGAGGAGAGGAAAAAGGCAACAGGGAGAGGACTCTGAGCCCACTCAGTTTCTTTGATGCCAATGGAAGTTAATTCCATGACCCTGCATCACATCTCACCAATAAATATCCAAGCCTTGAGAACAGGAAGCAGTTCTGGACCATAGTGTTAAAAAGCACTCGGCAGGTGCCTGTGCATTCCCTTCCAGCCTCAGTCCAAATCAGCGGTCCTGCCAAGCCACTGAAGTTTCACAGACTCACCTCTTAGAGCCTGTGCCTGAAAAGAATACCTTTTGGCTGTCTGACCCAACCTCTTGAGCCCATCACTCTCAACAAGGAACCTTTGCTGACACCCACCTCCCTGCAGACTGGGCCTCTCTCCTGGCTTCTGGAGTTCATTCCTTTTGAAACTCTTGAAATTGCCTGCTTACTTGGCATCTTTCCATTGAGACTGAAAGCCCCTCAAATATGGACACGATCTTGTTACACGATCCTGACTTCCTGCTGCCTCCCACACTGCTAGGTGGGTGTTGAGCACTTGATATACGTACACTGAATGAATTAACAAATGCTCTACAACACTCATTGGTTAGCATCCTTAAGTAGGCTGTCATAAATGGACACTTATGTGAAAAGAATTATTTCCTAAATTATTTTTCTCTTTTTCTTTACATTCATCACCTACTCTTCCTAAGAAGTAAAGGAAAGGGAAATGAAACCTTGTTACAGCCACAGCTTCCTGTTCACACTCATAAAGCAGCCATTTGGGGTTGCTGGTGGGATGAAGTTTTGTGCAGGCACTTGGAATCACAGAGTAAATGCTGGTGGATTCCATGATTTTTCCCTTTTTCACTCTAGAAGATCCCTCTAGATATGTCCTTTTCTCTCTTTTCAAATTTAAGTGGGATCTCCTAGAAACTACCACAACCATCCATTTTCTAACAACTCACGTGGGCTCTGGACATTCTCTCAGACCTTCTTCTGGCTGCACGCCCAGAGTTGCTGCTAGGAAGAAGAAAAGCATGATGAGAAGAGAGGTTGGGAGGCCCTCTTTGTGCTGAGGGATTGTCTTTTCCTGCCCCTAAACTCTTACCATCACTGTGTTTCCCCAGTCCTGTCTACTTGCTAGCACTGCCTCAATTCTAGAATGAGTGGCTGATTGATGAGCAAGCTATTATAAGACCATACATCCTTCAAGTGAAAAATATTGCTTGACTGCAGAGTGATTTGTCAGGGCCTTGGAATCCACAGTATCTAACAGTTACCCCATTCTATGGCTGTTCTCTGACCATATTCACCGTTTTTGCAGAAGTTAGATGTTGTCCTTTTAAGTCATAGCTGTCTTAAAAGGAAAGAAAAGAAGCCTCACAAGGACCATAATGATGGTAGCCTTCCCCAGTAGAAACTGATGAATTGTTTGATGAACTACTGGTAGACTTAGAGCAAGTTAAAGGAAAGTCAAAGGTCACCTGGATCAAATCTCCCATCTTCAGTTCAGTTCAGTTCAGTGGCTCAGTCATGTCCAACTCTTTGAGACACCATGAATCGCAGCACGCCAGACCTCCCTGTCCATCACAAACTCCCAGAGTTCACTCAAACTCATGCCCATCAAGTCAGTGATGCCATCTAGCCATCTCATCCTCTGTTGTCCCCTTCTCCTCCTGCCCCCAATCCCTCCCAGCATCGGAGTCTTTTTCAATGAGTCAGCTCTTCGTATGAGGTGGCCAAAGTACTGGAGTTTCAGCTTTAGCATCAGTCCTTCCAAAGAACACCCAGGGCTGAACTCTTTCAAAATGGACTGGTTGGATCTCCTTGCAGTCCAAGGGACTCTCAAGAGTCTTCTCCAACAGCACAGTTCAAACGCATCAATTCTTCAGCGCTCAGCTTTCTTCACAGTCCAACTCTCACATCCATACATGACCACTGGAAAAACCATAGCCTTCACTAGATGGACCTTTGTTGGCAAAGTAATGTCTCTGCTTTTGAATATGCTATCTAAGTTGGTCATAACTTTTCTTCCAAGGAGTAAGCGTCTTTTAATTTCATGACTACAATCACTATCTGCAGTGATTTTGGAGCCCAGAAAAATAAAGTCTGACACTGTCTCCACTGTTTCCCCATCTATTTCCCATGAAGTGATGGGACCGGATGCCATGATCTTCGTTTTCTCAATGTTGAGCTTTAAGCCAACTTTTTCACTCTCCTCTTTCACTTTCATCAAGAGGCTTTTAGTTCCTCTTCACTTTCTGCCATAAGGGTGATGTCATCTGCATATCTCAGGTTATTGATATGTCTCCCAGCAATCTTGATTCCAGCTTGTGCTTCTTCCAGCCCAGCGTTTCTCATGATGTACTCCGCATAAAAGTTAAATAAGCAGGGTAACAGTATACAGCCTTGAAGTACTCCTTTTCTTATTTGGAACCAGTCTGTTGTTCCATGTCCAGTTCTAACTGTTGCTTCCTGACCTGCATATAGGTTTCTCAAGAGGCAGGTCAGGTGGTCTGGTATTCCCATCTCTTTCAGAATTTTCCAGTTTATTGTGATCCACACAGTCAAAGGCTTTGGCATTGTCAATAAAGCAGAAGTAGATGTTTTTCTGGAACTCAGCAGATGTTGGCAATTTGATCTCTGGTTCCTCTGCCTTTTCTAAAACCAGCTTGAACATCTGGAAGTTCACGGTTCAAGTTGCTGAAGCCTGGCTTGGAGAATTTTGAGCATTACTTTACTAGTGTGTGAGATGAGTGCAATTGTGTGGTAGTTTGAGCATTCTTTGGCATTGCCTTTTTTGGGGATTGGAATGAAAAGTGACCTTTTCCAGTCCTGTGGCCACTGCTGAGTTTTCCAAATTTGCTGGCATATTGAGTGCAGCACTTTCACAGCATCATCTTTCAGGATTTGAAATAGCTCCACTGGAATTCCATCACCTCCACTACCTTTGTTCCTAGTGATGCTTCCTAAGGCCCACTTGACTTCACATTCCAGGATGTCTGGCTCTAGGTGAGTGATCACAGCATCATGATTATCTGAGTCGTGAAGATCTTTCTTCTACAGTTCTTCCGTGTATTCTTGCCACCTCTTCTTAATATCTTCTGCTTCTGTTAGGTCCACACCATTTCTGTCCTTTATCGAGCCCATCTTTGCATGAAATGTTCCCTTGGGATCTCTAATTTTCTTGAAGAGATCTCTAGCCTTTCCCATCCTGTTGTTTTCCTCTATTTATTTGCATTGATCGCTGAAGAAGGCTTTCTTATCTCTCCTTGCTATTCTTTGGAACTCTGCATTCAGATGCTTATATCTTTCCTTTTCTCCTTTGCTTTTCACTTCTCTTCTTTTCACAGCTATTTGTAAGGCCTCCCCAGACAGCCATTTTGCTTTTTTGCATTTCTTTTTCTTGGGGATGGTCTTGATCCCTGTCTCTTGTACAATGTCATGAACTTCCATCCATAGTTCATCAGTCACTCTGTCTATCAGATCTAGGCCCTTAAATCTATTTCTCACTTCCACTGTATAATCATAAGGGATTTGATTTAGGTTGTACCTAAATAGTCTAGTGGTTTTCCCTACTTTCTTCAATTTAAGTCTGAATTGGGTAGTAAGGAGTTCATGATCTGAGCCACAGTCAGCTCCCGGTCTTGTTTTTGTTGAGTCTATAGAGCTTCTCCATCTTTGGTGCAAAGAATATAATCAATCTGATTTTGGTGTTGGCCATCTGGTCATGTCCATGTGTAGAGTCTTCTTTTGTGTTGTTAGAAGAGGGTGTTTGCTATGACCAGCGCATTTTCTTGGCAAAACTCTATGAGTCTTTGCCCTGCTTCATTCTGCATTCCAAGGCCAAATTTGCTGTTACCCAGATGTTTCTTGATTTCCTACTTTTGCATTCCAGTCCCCTACAATGAAAAGGGCATCTTTTTGGGGTGTTAGTTCTAAAAGGTCTTGTGGGTCTTCATAGAACCATTCAACTTCAGCTTCTTCAGTTTTACTGGTTGGAGCAGACTTGGATTACTGTGATGTTGAATGGTTTGCCTTGGAAATTAACAGAGATCATTCTGTCTTTTTTGAGATTGCATCCAAGTACTGCATTTTGGACTCTTTTATTGATCATGATGGCTACTCCATTTCTTCTAAGGGATTCCTGCCCACAGTAGTAGATATAATGGTCATCTGAGTTAAATTCACCCATTCTGGTCCATTTTAGTTTGCTGATTCCTAAAATGTTAGCGTTCACTATTGCCATCTCCTGTTTGACCACTTCCAATTTGCCTTGATTCATGGACCTGACGTTCCAGGTTCCTATGCAAGATTGCTCTTTACAGCATTAGACCTTGCTTCTATCACCAGCCACATCCACAGCTGGGTATTGTTTTTGCTTTGGCCCCATCCTTTCATTCTTTCTGGAGTTATTTCTCCACTGATCTCCAGTAGCATATTGGGCACCTATAGACCTGGGGAGTTCCTCTTTCAGTATCCTATCACTTTGCCTCATTTGAGGTTCTCAAGGCAAGAATACTGAAGTGGTTTGCCATTCCCTTCTCCAGTGGACCACATTCTGTCAGACCTCTCCACCATGACCCGCCCATCTTGGGTGGCCCCACATGGCATGGCTTAGTTTCATTGAGATAGACAAGGTTGTGGTCCGTGTGATCAGTTTGACTAGTTTTCTGTGATTATGGTTTGTGTGTCTGCCCTCTGATGCCTCTCGCAACACCTACCATCTTACTCGGGTTTCTCATACCTTAGACGTGGAGTATCTCTTCACGGCTGCTCCAGCAAAGTGCAGCCACTGCTCCTTACCTTGGACAAGGGGGATCTCCTCACCACCACCCCTCATGACCTTGAACGTGGAGTAGCTCCTCTCAGCCCTCTTGCACCCGGGCAGCTACCGCTCCTTGGACATGGAGTTGCTCCTCTCGGCTGCCGCCCCTGACCTCAGACGTGGGGTAGCTCCTTTCGGCCACGCTTCTGCACGGTCGATTGCAGCCAGCACACTTTTGCCCATCTTGAAGTGAAGTCTCTCAGTCATGTCCAACTCTTTGTGACCCCGTGAACTATAGCCCACCAGGCGCCTGTGTCCATGGGATTCTCCAGGCAAGAATTCTGGAGTGTGTTGTCATTTCCTTCTCCAGGGGATCTTCCTGATCCAGGGATCGAACCCAGGTCTCCTGCATTACAGGCAAACACTTTAACGTCTGAGCCACCAGGGAAGCACATCTTAATGTGAGACAGCCCCCCACCCCACCTTGATGAACTGCCTAAGGGGACAAGACCTGGGTCTTCCATTTGACATTCCTCCCAGCAGTGATTCTCAGACTATAGTCCACTGACCAGCAGCCTCACTGTATCATAGGGACTTAGGATAGCAAACTTTCCACCCAGTCAGATCCACTGGATCAGAATTTTGGGGATCAGGCCCAGCAATCTGTTCTCAAAAGCTTTCTGGGAGGTTAGATGCACCCCAATCTTGAGAAGCACTGCTGATGTACCACACACCATCCTATGGTCGCTCAAACTCTGGGGCAAGTCTCATCACTCCAAGATTATGTTGACCAGGGAGTGGAGTAGAAAGGAATGTTCTGGAAGCCAAAGGGATCCTTGTCAGGACATCTAGGAAGCAGCTGTCAGTCCTTTACCCAGAACTTGGACATAAATAGAGATTCCTCCACTTAAGAATGTAAAGCTTGAGAAGACAGAGGGAGATGAAGGAACCCTTCAATCCAGTTCTTCTTTAATCCTTGGTTGTTCGACTTTTATAAGATTTTACCAAAGAAAAAAGACAATGGGAAGTGGAATAGATTCTACTCTCTTAAAACTCATCTGACAGACTCACCTGACACTTTCCAAAGCCATTCATTAGCAGTTCCCATCAACTCTGTCCTCCCTGTGTGTGGACCTCAATCTCACCTTCCTTCATCAGTGGACAACATGGCGTCCTTCTCGTGACGGAGAATCACCAGGTTTCTGTCCTCATTGCTCATTTCCTAGGAGGAGAAAAGCTAATCTCATGACTTTTTGGCTATCAAAACTGATGGAAGAATTTTTATTGATCCAGCTTGGTCAGGGGTCCTTGGCTTGAATAAGAAGAAGAAGAATTTTTTCTCTTAATGTCTATGTGATTGTTGATACATTTGTCCTCCCTGGAAATTTATTAGCTCTACCAGGGGAGGATGGTATCCGTAGCTTGGACTATGATTTGCTGACAGGCAAAACAGACACCACAATTGGCCAGCCTTAATTTCCCATAAGCAAATAAGGGAGCCCCGCCAGGGTCATGTGACTGAAATCAGTGGGAGGACGTTGCCCTCTAAAGGAAGTGATAGGGAAATGGCTTCCCTTCTCCTTGCAGAAATGGCACTATGGAGAGTCACAGTCAATGCCACTCTCATTAATTATGGATGGATGTGAACTAACTTTTGTTATTAAATATTTTTCCATCACAAGAACCATCCACGTGATTAACAGATTAGAGAAGATGTGATGCTGGGGCTAGGGGTAGTGGCAGGGAAGGGATGAAGTTCTTCATTAAATCAAAACAGTAAATTTTGGTAACACAAAGTCCAAAGACATACATGGTTCATGCTGATTCAGGATCAAAATTTCAGAAACTGAAAGGCCCTGAATCTATTCAGCTTCGTAGACCATCATCTATTGTTCTAAACTTGTTAGAGTATTGCCATTACCATTTTCCTAGGAAGAAGGCTGACATCAGAGGGCTCTGTCAACTCTGTTAGTGGTCATGGATTAGAACTAGACCTCGGGGCACCCAGACCCTAGTCCACTGCCCTTTCAACTATTATCCTGTGGCTTTTAAAAAAGTAAGATGATCAGGCTACTGAGGTAAGACCATTAGCATCCTGATGACCATAGGAGTAAGAAAGGAAGATCGTCATAAGTAGGAACATTTTCCTTTCTATGATGCGGAACAGGAGGTGGACACATGTGACCCACTACACTTTCTTTCTCTGAGCGAATTACCTAGTAAGAGTTCAAGCATGGTTCAGTTGGGGGTGGACACACTAAAATACGCAATGTTTATGGATCTGTTGCTGTGTCTTATTTTATATCATGTTTTTGACTATTCTCACGATTTTCGATCTGATTTACGACAACTTGGGAAATTGCAGATGGATCTATCACTGCCGAAGTATGTGACCATGTGAAAGTGGATGTGGAGAAAGAGCCTGAATTCACTCAAGGAGGTCACTGAAAATTTGAGGAGGCAAAACAGAGAAAACGTGGAGGAGGCTGGCAGCCAAATGAAACCCAGCAATGTGGGTCCTGAGTGGGAAACCAGGGGGTCAGAGAAGCAGCAGCTGCACACAGTCAGAAAATTCAGTGAGTGCTCATTTCAGTGGCCAGTTTTTGAACATGTCAGTTTAATTATGATGCATCACAGTTGACAGCAATGCATCTGGAGCCAATTACAGTGCATGTTAAAATCAATTATTGCATATTTCAGCAATCCTAAACACTGTAGTGAGTGAGCTGGGCATGGCTGCAGATTTCAACTCCACTAATCATTTTTACTATCATGGTTCAACAAGAAAAGAAGTACATATAGATAGTTACTGTGATATATATACATCTATATATGCATATGCATAAGCAATTTAAAAAGTATATTTTATAACCAACATCTAATGTAAAGCCCAGACACAGTAGCAACAGACAGTGAAACCTCAAACGTGTGCTCAGACAAAAGTATAACCTTACATCATACTTTTTTTGAAGAGTCATGACAAGAAAATGAAATGCTTTGCTATCTCCAAACTCTCTCATAGTTAATTCCATCCACTTTCCCCACCTTACCAGCAGTGTCATCCATCTCCCAGGTGACTGGCTATTTTGGTCTAAAATATTCACCTTAACTGTTGGCCCTGTTTTTGTGGCCTTTTCGCCTCCCTCAGATTTCTAGCTTAAAACATTCTCCTTCAAATTCTACAGCTTTTTCATTTTCTGTTTACTTTATTATGCACCAGGAAAGAAGTGGTTTATTGAAAAAGAGGAAGAGGAGGAGGAGGGGTAGGCAAGGGCAAACTAAAGGAGGAGAAGGCCAAAAAGTGAATGTGTAGGTTTCTACTGTACATCAAAATGAATCAGCCATACATACACATATATCCCTCCCTTTTGGACTTCGTTTCCATTCAGGTCACTACAGTACATTAAGTAGAGTTAAGCAGCTATACTCCAATATAAATCAATTTTTAAAAAATAAAAGTAAAAATTAAAATATCCTACCAAAAAATGTGAATGTAGGCCACACTGTCTGTCCCAGCACATCCGCACATTTTCTGGTGGCCTGTGTGCCTTCAGTTCAATTCAGTTCAGTAGCTCAGTCATGTCCAACTCTTTGCCATGCCATGGACTGCAGCACACCAGGCTTCCCTGTCCATCACCAACTCCTGGAGCTTTCTCAAACTCAGGTCCATTGAGTCGGTGATGTCATCCCATCATCTCATCCTCTGTTGTCCCCTTCTCCTCCCACCTTCAATCTTTCCCAGCATCAGGGTCTTTTGCAATGAGTCAGTTCTTCGTGTCACTGTATGCCTTGGTTAGTTCTAAAATGGGTTTACTATGAAGAAGAGTTAAACCCTACCAGCCTGGATTTCTCCTTCTTGTCAACTGTGCGCAACGTAAGGCAGTTAAAGAAAACCCACAGTCTCTGGCTGGCTCAAGGCCTTGGAGACTCACAAGGGTCCATGGTGTGGGACTCGGTTGGCGCAAATGCCCCCACCCTGGACCTAGGGGCCAGGGCTCGAGGTGACTGAGATTTCAAGCAAAGCCACAAGCTCGAAACAGCTTGGCTCCAGGAGCAGGTGGGCGTGTATCCTGGGAAAGACATGAGTGATGTCTGAGTCAAGATGAGCTGAGTGGTCCAAGGAGGCAGAGGAAAACAGCCTGTGTAGTTTTGTTAAGAGAGGGCCGGGCTAGGTGTCAGGAACTGGTCTTCTCTGTTCAGCTGCAAGCCCAGCTGGGGCGAGGTCCTCGATGCCCTACTGTCCTCCTGATGGCCCAGAGGGAAGCGGGCCAAAGACAGGAGGGGCCTCCAGACAGGCCGCGACACGCGAGGGGCACCATGGAAAGGAGGGCTGCTCCCTTCTACAGTTTTGAGGATCAGGGTGGCAGCCCTTACCTTTGTTGGTTTGTGACTACAGGATGAACTCCAAGTCATGTTAGAGGTTTTTTAGGCATGTGTTTGCATTTTTTTTTATTTTATTGACATATAGTTGGTTTACAAAGTTGTGTTAGTTTCTACGGTACAGCAAAGTGAATCAGCTATACATGTACATATATTCTCTCTTTTTTTTATTTGCTTCCCATTCAGAGCACTGAGTAGGGTTCCCCGTGTTACACAGTAGATTCTCATTAGTTATCTATTTTACGCATAGTGTATACAACAATTCATCCCACCCCACCCCTCTCTTGGTATCCAAACATTTGTTCTCTATGTCCATGTCTCTATTTCTGCTTTGTAAATAAGACCATCATTACCAGTTCCTCACCTCCAATACTTTGGCCACCTGATACAAAGAGCTGACTCATTAGAAAAGACCCTGATGCTGGGAAAGACTGAAGGCAGGAGGAGAAGGGGAGACAGAGGATGAGATGGTTGGATGGCATGACCAACTCAATGGATATGAGTTTGAGCAAGCTCCAGGAGATGGTAAAGGATAGGGAAGCCTGGCATGCTGCAGTCCACAGGGTCACAAAAAGTCGGACATGACTGAACAACAATCCAGAGACTCACTGATTCAAGAAGCATTTATTTTGAACTAGTCTTCAAGGTACCCACCCTCCCCCTGGTAGAGCTAATAAATTTCCAGGGAAGACAAATGTTTCAATAATCTTGTGGACATTAAGGGAAGAAGAAGCCAAGGACTCCTGGCTTGTGTTTTGGCTAAAGGGAGGATGTCTGTTATATGGTCACATGTCTTTGTCACTCACCGTTCAGAGGGTGTGGTTGGGAAGGGGAGTAGAAGGAATCCAGCACCACACCTTCCCAAGAATCTGAGGGTGATACCTCATTGTAGTTTTGATCTGCATTTCTTAATAATGAGTGATGTTGAACATCTTTCAAGTATTTATTGGTCAATGAATCTATTTACAGAGAAAGAATGGAGAAGCAGATGTAGAGAACAGACTAGTAGACACATCAGAGGAAGGAGAGGCTAGGAGAAAATGAGGAAGTATTATAGACATGACATAGACACAATATCGTATGTAAAATAGATAACTAGTGAGAAGCTGCTGTATAACACAGGCAGCCCAGCCTGGTGCTCTGTGATGACCTGGAGGGCTGGAACAAGTGTGGGGAGAGAAGTTCAAGGGGGAGGGGATATATATTTAATTATGATTGATTTGCATTGATGTACAATATTATAAAGCAATTCTCTGCGTGTTAGCCTCTCAGTTATGCCCAATTCTATTCAATTATTCATTTACTGTAGCCTGCCAGGTTCCTCTGTCCATAGGATTCTCCAGGCCCACTGGAGTGGGTTGCCATTTCCTTCTCCAGGGGATCTCCCTGACCCTAGGATCAAACCCAGGTCTCCTGCACTGCAGGCAGATGCTTTACCATCTGAACTAACAGACACCACCACAACATTATAAAGCAATTATCCTCAAAAATTTTTTTTTTAATTTTTAACTATATATTTAAAAAAATAAAAGAATCTGATGGGCCCTTGAGCTGACACTGGAATTCCAATGTGTTCAAAGTTGTCTTGTGTTCCTGTGAGTTGGGATGCAGGTTCTGTGTGTGTAGTGACCATTGGCAAGCTGGAAGACCAGGCCCAGACATAGTCGGGGAGAAAGAGGTTGCAGGGCTTAGGGTCCCCACAGGAGAGAGAATTCACACTATAATTTAAACATGGAGATTTTGATGAAGGAGTGACAGACAGCCCTGTAGGCAGAGCAACCCAATGAGGGCTAGGGCTAGGGAGAGTCCAGGGTCTGAAATTCCAAGCTTCCAGTTCCAACTATACCACTTACCAGCTGCATGACTCTGGGCAGGTTACAGATGATGCCACAGTTTCCTCATCTGTAAAGAGGGCATAGAAATGGCATTGACTTCAATAGATTGGTCTGAGGAGTAAATGAGTTAATCTTTGGAAAGTTCTTAGAATAATTATTACTATTCATCTTCACAGTAGCTGCACGTAGTGAATAATAGTTACACATTCAAAGGGGATGTTATTGTAACACTTACCAACCTCCTTTAAAGTGAAACAGAGCAGCACCCTATGGTCCTTGTCCCCCATGCCTCAAAGCGTCTTTTGTCTGTGGAAAAACTTTAGCCAAAGAATAGGTTTCATCAGAGCAGGGAGAGTATGCAGAAACAAAGGGAAACAGCCAAAGGAAATCAAACAATAATAGTTTAGTCATTAGGCAAAGTCAAGGACCTTTAGTCCTTCTCAAGAGCTACAGATAATATTCTGAGCCATATCCTGTGAGCTGTCTTGTAGATACTGAAATCCCCACCAGGTGGAGAAGTTAACTACATGTTGACCAGACTGTAGCCATGGACATAAGCTGCCACAATTCTGAGAACTGGCCTAAAGAAATGGCAACAAATTGACGCTGGAATTGAAGATTAACTGTACTTAAAACAATCGAGATGATGTTGGTGAGACCACCAAGGACTGATTTCAAGATGACCATCAGAGATGGCAATGCTGTTTCTGCATGTAGCCCCCTCCCTCAGCCTATAAAAGCTCTTGCCCACTGATTGTCAATCGGGACTGCAGGGATGTCAGCCTTTGGAAAGGCATCTACTCCCCCACCCCCACTCCCTTTCCCAACCTGACTTCTTTATTGGCTTTTGAGTGGCGAGCAGCCTGGCCCCACTTTTGATTACAAAAGGACATTGAAAATATACCCTAGAAAGCCCCTTTAAAGAGCTCTGAGCTACAGCAAGTCATGATGGGTAAATATACCTTCCAAATTCTTGAAGAAAACATGAGGCGCCATTGCCGAGCCTGGGAAAGTAGGTTTATCAGCACCTTCCAGGGCTGACATCAGAGCCAAACAAAACCAGGTGCCCATTATGAGCAAGGTCATGGCCACCTACTCTCTGGTGGTGAGCAGGACACACTGGGGCTATTTCCAGACCTACAGGGCCTCCTGTGGTGTGTCAAAAGCATTCTAGAGTTAAGCTCTCAGTGTCCTGATACCAACCCAGGAGGGGTGAGCAGTGGACACCAGCCCCCAGGCTGCCCATAACCCCCACTGTCCTGAGTCACTAACAGCTGCTTTCAGAGCCACTGACCCTTCCGTTCCAACAGATTATCCTTTCCGTCCACCCTGACTCACTTGACAGAAAGATGGAGTTTAAACGCCGTGTGGTCTGATCCCTCGAAAAAAATGCATAAAGCCTGTCGTTGTGTGTCCATGATGCTCAGCCAACAGTGCAAACTCCTTTCCCCTCCCTGTTTCCTTGTGACTTCCACAGCCCTACAGTTGACATTTGGCCATTGAAAGCATCTTCCGTAAAGAGATTGGTGGAGGCATCACAGAAAGTAGAGGTGTGCAAGAGAGGCTTCGTGGACTGTGAGCTCTGGTACCTCATGAACTTTGAATACCTTCTCCGTTCAAAGGGAGGCAGCAGGTTTCTCCGGTCATTTTAGTGATGCAAGCCCTGCCGCTCACCACAGGTGTTAATGGCAGAGTAATTTTGAGGTTTCTGGATGGAGCGAGCATTCCAAGTTTGTAGAACAAACATTGAGTGGGGATCCAATGTCAATGTTTCCTAACAATTTTTACCTAATGGCTCTGCTGCCCGAGCTCCCTGGGAGGCTCTGAGGAGAGGGGTGTTGCAGTCCTGTCAACCTTGCTGAGTCCCCCATGATAACTACATCCCTGATACCTACAACTGTCCTGTCTCCTCTCCACACCCCAGCGACAGCATCTTCCCTCCACACGCCACCCAAATGTCACTGAAACAGAAGAGGAGCCCCAAGATAGTAGGACACATCCAAGAAATTCCCACATCACAACAAAGCATGAAGGCGTTCTCAGGACAGGAGTGTTCTAGCCCAGTTGTTCTCACCACGTGATCCTGCAGTCCACCAGGAATCTGTTAGAAATGTGCTTTCTGGGGTTCCATCCAAGACCTGCAGAAACCATGGGATAGGGGTCCAGCCATCTGTGCAATAACAAGCCCACCCATTCAAACCACCAGAGTCAACACATGAAAAATTACACACCTCAAATTGTGGTTTTGAGCGAGCAAAGGCCATAAATTTTCTACACGGCCAAACTCTACAGAATGTAAGTCACATAGGGTGCTCGAGTGAGGAGAGAAAGAGACTGAGAATCAAATGGCAGTAGAAACTTCAAAGCAAGATGGTAAGGAACCACCCAGGTGTCCCTGCCTATCACAGGGGGCAGGGGAAAGAAAACTAATTCTGCTCCCTTGTCTGGTGGCCCAAAGTGTGTAACCTGGCCTGTGATCTAAACAGAGAAACTTAATGATCAGAAAGAGGAGTCCCTTGTGGGTAAGAAGGAAGGAGGGAGGAGGAAGGGGCAAGGCTGTTTTGGAGGAGAGAAGATAGGCACTCAGGTGAGTCTATTTGAGCCCAGAGAGAGCATGTTTGTGTGGAAATCTTCAAAACAGCTCTGGGACCCTGTCTCTGGGATGTCACACCCTGGCAGACCCCCAAGACACAGAGGACAGAGATAGATGATACCTAGACTCCATCACTGAGGGATTTAGATAAGAACTAGAAACTCCAGCTGCATCTTGTGCAGGAAAAAACAGGGAAACCCAGTTCATTAAGATGTTCACTTCCAGGTTGGGGAGGTGTCTGACCTGCCTATTTTGACCGCATATGAACAAAGCTTAGCTGAAGTCAACTTGGAAATTTTAGACATGCCTGGAATTCTGTAGTCTAATGTTCTATCATGATTCCAAAAACGGGGGTCTGATGAGAGCAAAAGATTTGGAATCTATTTAGCAGAGTGGCATCGTGCTTGGTAGCAATAGCATCTTCTGTCCAAGGCAGCCCAGCACCTGCCCTGAGCCCCCAACACCTGCCCTGAGCCTTCACAAAATGGATATGACTTTGTAACCTAGCCTTCCCCATCACCATTTAACACTACAGTGCAGATTCAGTTCGTTTGAGCACAACAATGTTTCTACAGGAACATTGCTACTATCTATCATAATAGACCATCTAGACCATCATAAGGATGGTTATTCTTTTTTAAGAAAAGCTTATCCTATTAATTGAACTTGGAAAATTAACCATTGAGAACAAGCTTTATTTACATCCATGACTGTTTCTCAAGGAAATAGTGTTGGAGGTGGGGTGGAGACCCAGCACTAAGCAAGTGGGAAAATGATACCATCCACATTTACGATCCAACTGATGCTTTCATGTCTCAGCTTCTTTCTGCACTCAGTGAGGGAAAATGGGGTGAGAGAACTGGAATAAATCTTCCATCCACATGATTGTGTTCACAAAACTGTTTTTGTGGCAACCAGAAAATAGCCGTGCAGTTCATTCCATTCAAGAGAAAGAATTCTAGAATCCGTTCCACTGCCCTCCGTGATGATCAAAAATATTCGGATTAAAACAAGGACAGAGAGAGAAAGGAAGAAGTTGGTACTACTGTCCCAAGGAGGGCAGACAACTCTGTTGTAACTGATGTTTCCCTTTCTCCTATAATCAAGCTTCAAAGGCCCTAAGAGACAATGGCTAAGTTGTCCCAGATGCTAGCAGATGCATAGGGAAGGTAGAGTCAGCTTGAGAGTACACTGACGTTAATGGGGAGGCTTCCTGGATGTCCAGGCAGTAGGCGGAGCTGGCCTGGCCAGGCTGGGGCTGCAGACGTGAGGAAGGTCCTGGGAACCTGACAGTGAACCGGTTGAACCTGCCGCCAGCCTGTGCAGGTTGCCTGATTCTCTCTGCAGCTGGATCTCATGTTCACCAACTCTCTGGAGCCTGGTGCTGCCGGGTCGCAATATGAAATCACTTAAACCCTTGGGACTCTGCTTTTCAAGAATCTATCATTCTTTGCCTTCTTGTTCATGTCGGGCTGCATCGTAGCCAGGTAAACTCCCTTGTATGAAATGCCCCACTCACTCCCGGGGTCTGGCTGGGGAGACAGGTCATTGAGAGCACTGGCGATGCATTTTTCTTAAAAGTAAAGGCTAGTATGTAAAATACAAGCCTGGGGTGACTGTTCTACAAAGAATTCTGAAACTTCCAGGAGAATTTCTCAAAGAATGTTGTTTAACAGGCAGCTTTCTGAGCAAGAGGCAGTTAACATATTGATTTATCTTCAGTTTTGATGACTCTTTTTTTTATTGTTATTAAATATATCTACTGAGTTCAAGAGTCCCTTGGACTGCAAGGATATCCAACCAGTCCATCCTAAAGGAAACCAGTCCTGGGTGTTCATTGGAAGGACTGATGTTGAAGCTAAAACTCCAATACTTTGGCCATCTGATGCAAAGTGTTGACTCATTTAAAAAGACCCTGATGCTGAAAGATTGAGGGCAGGAGGAGAAGGGGACAACAGAGGATGAGATGGTTGGATGGCGTCACTAACTTGATGGACATGGGTTTGGGTGGACTGTGGGAGTTGGTGATGGACAGGGAGGCCTGGCGTGCTGTGGTTCATGGGGTCGCAAAGAGTCGGATGTGACTGAGTGACTGAACTGAACTGAACTGAGTTCATATCTTCTTTTTAAAGGTTTTTTTTTTTTATGTGAACCAATTTTTAAGTCTTTTTATTGAGTTTGCTACAATATTGTTTCTGTTTTATGTTTTAGTTTTTTTGGCCACGAGGCAGGTGGGATTTTTAGCTCTCTGATCAAGGACTGAATTCACACCCACAGTATTGGAAGGCAAAGTCTTAACCACTGGACCACCAGGGAAGTCCCCATGTCTTCTTTGTAGCTACTGTTTGCTGGGACATTCCTTTTTTCCATTCATTTGAAGAGCATTCACAGTTGCTTTGGGGCAACAATTCTACATAGCTACTTTAAAATCTATGTTGGACAAGTCCAGCATCTCTGTATGTTGTCATCTATTGATTGTCTTTGCTCATACAGCAGAGGTTTTCCCAGCTCTTTATGTATTGAGTAATTTTGAGGTATATTTTAAACATCATATTCATTTTGTTGCAAAACTTTGGATCTTGCTTTCATCCCATAGGGAATGTCAATGTTTTTATTTTAGCAGCATTTAACCTGGTTAGATTCCAATTTGTCTTTTGTGGGCTTGTGGTTTCAATGTCAGTTCGGTTTTCAAAGTTTTGTAGGGCAATTCCATGGAGAAAGGATAGTTTTTCAACAAACAGTGCAGGCACAGTTGGACATCACATGCTAAACAAAAAGAATCTAGACACAGAGTTTTCACAAAATGTTCATAGACCTAAATGCAAAATGCAAAACTGTAAAATTTCTAGAAGATAACATAGATAAATCCAGGTGATCTTGACTTTGGCAATGAAGTTTTAGGAACAATACCAAAAGTACAATGCCAGAAAGAAACTGACAAATTGAACTTTATTAAAATGAAAAACTTCTGTTCTGCAAAAGAACAAAAAATAAGAGAAAACTGAAAATAAAAAAAAAATTAGAGAATAACTGAAGACTGGGAGAAATTATTTGCAAAACACAAGTCTGATAAAAGGGTTCAACATCATATATATGTCATTAAGGAATTGCACATTAAAACAGTGAAGAAGTACCATTCATTACACACTTATCAGAATGACTAAAAACCTTTTTAAAACCAACAATACTAAATGTTGGCCAGGATGTGGAGTAATAAGAACTCTCGTTTATTGCCAATGAAAATGCAAAATGGTACAGACATGTTGGAAGACAGTCTCGCAGTTTCTTACAAAACCAAACTTTGCCTTTTCATATCATTCTGCAGTCACAGTCCTTGGTATGTACCCAAATAAGCTTGACATGTACATACATACAAACACCTGCCCATGAACATTGATAGCAGCTTTATTCATTATTGCCAAAGTCTTGAAGCAGCCAAGATGTCCTTCAAAAGATGAATAGACAACCAGTAAATGCTATCACCAAATAGCATATCCACACAATGGAATTAATGACAGTGAAATGAGTCATAAAGTCGAGAAAAGCCTAGAAGAAGGCTTCCACGTTGCTAAGTGGAAGAAGCCAATCTGAAAAGGCTACACACTATAGGATTCCAACTGCATGACATTCTGGAAAAGGGAAAACCACGGAGACAGTAAAAAGATGGAGTTGTCAAAGGTTAAAGGGAATGGGGAGGCATGACTCAGTGGAGTTCAGAGGATTGTTAGGGCAGAGGGACTCTTCTGTGTGATGCTGTCATGATGTATATGCGTCATGATACTTTTGTCCAGACCCACAGAATGCTCAGCCCCAAGAGTGAAGCCTAATGTGAACTATGGACTTGAGTTAATAATAATGTGTTAGTGTTGGTTCCTCATCTGTAACCAATGTAGGATGCTAATAACAGGGGGAATTTGGGGGTGTGGAGGGGGGATATGGGCACTGTCTGTACCATCTGTTCAAATTTCTGTACGCCTAGAAGTGCTCTAAAAATAAAGTCTGTTAATTAGAAAAATAAACTCAGAAGGCAACAAAAAGCCTTGGCAGTGCCATTTCACTCCCTCCTCCCCGAGGCTAGTCCAGGACTGGGCCAAAATCCATCTCCCATCAGCTTTCAGCATATTCCTGCACTTATTACACAAGACCCTTGTGACTCTGCGGGTCACCGTCCTCAGCCCCTCCCCCCAACGTCACCAGCATTTTTCAGCTCCTGGTTACTCTGCTCTGATGCACTCTTTTGCACTTGCGCCTGAAAGGGCACAGATAAAGAGTGACAATCACTTCCCCACAGTCCAGGGTACCTCACATCCTGAGCAGCTTCCACAATTTGCTTCTCAGGATCCCTGGTGAGCTGCCCTGGGCACTTGTCCAGGTTTCAGAGGGAGATATGGAGGGGAGTGGACTTCCTCCACCTTCCCTGGAACCAGACTCTCTTGTTCTTTATTTAGATGCTCAAAGGAGCAAAACCCATTGGATAAATATTCTATAAAATAAATTGGCCTGTACTCCTCAGCTATGCCAATGTCACATCATGCAAAAAGACTGAGGAGCTGTCCAAAATTAAAGAAAACCAAAAAGAATTCCTCTAAAGACATTACTTCATAGGAGAACTGACAGAATTTAAAAGTGGTCTATGGATTGAACAGGGCTTCCCAGGTGGCATGGTGGTAAAGAATCCACCTGCCAATGCAGGAGATGCAGGAAACACAGGTTCCATCCCTGGGTCGGGAAGATCCCCTGGAGTAGGAAATGGCAGCTCATCCAGTATTCTTGCCTGGAAAATTCCATGGTCAACGGAGCTTGGCAGCTGGGCTACAATCCATGGGGTCACAAAGAGTCGAACACAACTGAGCGACTGAGCACACAATATGGATTGAACAACAGTACTGTATTAGTACTAAGTGTGCAGATTGTGGTAACTAGATGCAGTTCAGTTCAGTTCAGTTCAGTCGCTCAGTCGTGTCCGACTCTTTGCGACCCCATGAATCGCAGCATGCCAGGCCTCTCTGTCCGTCACCAACTCCCAGAGTTCACTCAGACTCACGTCCATCGAGTGAGTGATGCCATCCAGCCATCTCATCCACTGTCGTCCCCTTCTCCTCCCACCCCCAATCCCTCCCAGCATCAGAGACTTTTCCAGTGAGTCAACTCTTCACATGAGGTGGCCAAAGTACTGGAGTTTCAGCTTTAGCATTATTCTTTCCAAAGAACACCCAGGGCTGATCTCCTTTAGAATGGACTGCTTGGATCTCCTTGCAGTCCAAGGGACTCTCAAGACCACAGTTCAAAAGCATCAATTGTTCGACTCTCAGCTTTCTTCACAGTCCAACTCTCACATCCATACATGACCACTGGAAAAACCATAACCTTGACTAGATGGACCTTTGTTGGCAAAGTCTCTGCTTTTGAATATGCTATCTAGGCTGGTGATAACTTTCAAGGAGTAAGCATCTTTTAATTTCATGGCTGCAATCACCATCTGCAGTGATTTTGGAGCCCCCAAAATAAAGTCTGACACTGTTTCCACTGTTTCCCCATCTATTTCCCATGAAGTGATGAGACCAGATGCCATGATCTTCGTTTTCCAAATGTTGAGCTTTAAGCCAATCTTTTCACTCTCCTCTTTCACTTTCATCAAGAGGCTTTTTAGTTCCTCTTCACTTTCTACCATAAGAGTGGTGTCATCTGCATATCTGAGGTTATTGATATTTCTCCCAGCAATCTTGATTCCAGCTTGTGTTTCTTCCAGTCCAGCGTTTCTCATGATGTACTCTGCCTATAAGTTAAATAAGCAGGGTGACAATATACAGCCTTGACGTACTCCTTTTCCTATTTGGAACCCGTCTGTTGTTCTATGTCCAGTTCTAACTGTTGATTCCTGACCTGCATATAGGTTTCTCAAGAGGCAGTTTAGGTGGTCTGGTATTCCTGTCTCTTTCAGAATTTTCCACAGTTTATTATGATCCACACAGTCAAAGGCTTTGGCATAGTCAATAAATGGTTACATAAAAGAATATCCTTTATCTTAGGAAATATAGACTGAAGGGCAAGCTACCTCCACCTTAATTTCAAATGGCTCAAAACTGACATAAACAGGGATTTCTTTGGTGGTCCAGTGGTTAAGAATCCACCTTGCAGTGCAGGGGATGGGGGTTTGATCCCTGCTCAAAGAACTAAGATCCCACATACCAAGGGGCAACTACTGAGCCCTCACACTGCAATCAAAAATCCCATATACTAAGACCAGACACAGCCAAATAAATGAATGTTTTTTAAAAATCACATTAACATACATTCATACTTACATACACACACACACACACACACACACACACACACACACACTCCTTGTCTGTCTTAGTCAGCTCGGGTAAAGCAGAATATTGGATCAGGAAGATCCCCTGGAGGAGGGCATGGCAACCCACTCCAGTATTCTTGCCTGGAAAATCCCACAGACAGAGGAACCTGGTGGGCTACAGTCCATAGGGTCACAAAGAGTTGGACACAACTGAAGCAACTTAGGACATAGCACATGAAAGAAGAAGGATTTGGACTAGACAAATTTACATTCAAATTATGGCTTTGAGCCATTTAACTACTCAGAGTCTCTATTTCCTCTCTGTAAAATGAGATAATGACAGAAGCTACCTTGTCGGCTTATTGCTGACAGGATGCAATGGAATACTGAACCTATAATCCCTGGCAAAATGCCTGGGTGCATTAGACATGGTTGTCTGGAAAAACAGAGCAACTGGGACATATAGAAATATTCATACAAGTACTTATGAGGAGATTTTATTACAGGAATTGGCTCACATGGTGATAGAGGCCAAGAAGTCCCCTGGTCTTTCATCAGCAAGCTGGAGACCCAGGAGAGTCAGGGCTGTAATTCACTCCAAGTCCAAGGTCCGAGTACCAGGAGCTCTGATGTCCAAGAGAAGGAAGAGATGGACATCCTAGCTCAGGAAGAGAGAATTTGTTCTTTCATAGCCTTTTGGTTCTATTCAGGGCTCCAAAGAATTAGATAACACCTCCAACAGTGATAACGGCAATCTTGGCTCCATCAGCTGCATGAATACATGCTCAGTTGCTCTAGTCGTGTCTGACTTGTGACCCCATGGGCTAAAGCCCGCCAGGTTCCTCTGCCCATGGAATTCTCCAAGCAAGAATACGGGAGTGGGTTGCCATGCCCTCCTCCAGGGGATCTTCCTGACCCAGGGATCTAACTCATGTCTGCTTTATCTCCAGCAGTGCAGGCAGATTCTTTACCCACTGAGCCACCTGGGACTGAGTTAATGCTAATCTCTCAATTAGCCCTCCCCCCTAGATATAGCCAGAAATCAAATTGTACCAGCCTCTGGGCATCCCTCAGGCCAGTCAAATCAACACATAAGTTAACCACCACATCAGCCATTTTTAACGCTTAATCTCCACTCATGACCTTGAACATGTGAGTGTCACACTTCACACAGCTTAAGGTTAACACCATCCTAGTTGCCACTGAATACACAAGCAATAAGCAAACTCAGAGCCCACCCAGGACACTTCCTGCTTCTTTCAGAGCAGTTTCCACTACAGATGCTCTGGGGTGGAGACAAAGTCACCCCTTAAATCTACTGGGGGGCTCAGAATAAGGTTGACTCCTATAAGTCCTATGCCAGTCTGTGTCATAGACACACAATGTGAGCCACAACCGCAACTTTTCCAATAGCTGCATTACTAAAAGTGAAAGGAAACAGGTATAATGAATTTATAATTTGTTATATGGAACTCAGTATATCTCAAATATTACCACTTCGACATGTAACCAGCACCCCCATCCGCTCCCAATTATTAGTTGTATTCTGCATTCTCACCTTCTTGTTCTCCTACTGAGTCTTAGAAATCCAGTAAGTCCTTGACTTTACTGCTCATCTCAGTGAGGATGATAAAGTTTCACCAGAAATATTTGGATTGTACTGAGAGTTCATAAAATTGACAGTTGTAGAGGTAGATGTCCCTTTCACTTTTCACTTTCATGCATTGGAGAAGGAAATGGCAACCCACTCCAGTGTTCTTGCCTGGAGAACCCCAGGGATGGGAGAGCCTGGTGGGTTGCCGTCTGTGGGGTCGCACAGAGTCAGACTCAACAGCAGCAACTTAGCAGTAGCAGCAGCAGAGGCAGATTTGCCCACGTAAGTTGTTCTAAATGAACTTCAGTCTTCCAAGAACTGAGCTCAATATCCATGCTTAAAACTAAATTTGAAAATTAATAATTAAAATTAAACAAAATTGCAAACTTAGTTGCTCAATCACACTAACCACATTTCAACTGCTCACAGCCCCACAAAGCTAGCAGCTGGGGCCTTTAGCAGGTCGGGCATTGACAAGAGACTTCCGGGCCTTCAGAACCTTCTATGTGGATTCCAGTCACCTTCCTCTGAAGAGATGTTCATGTAGGGACCATGCATGACAAACAGAAGATCAACTGTCTCTAGTTTCTGAGTGATGGACAGCAATCCTTATCAGAAATGCAGCTCTCCCAGGGCAAAATCACCAAGTGTTCACTATCATGTTATGGATTATTCAATCTGTCAATCAATCAAATAGTCACTTATTTATTATAGATTAATGTGACGTTTGTGGCTCAGCTGGTAAAGAATCCTCCTGCAATGCAGGAAACCTGGGTTCAATCCCTGGGTTGGGAAGATCCCCTGGAGAAGGGAAAGGCTACCCACTCCAGTATTCTGGCCTGGACAATTCCATGGACTGTATAGTCCATGGGGTCATAAAGAGTTGGACACAACTGAGCAATTTTCACTTTTCAATGTGATGTTTACTAAGAGCCATCCCATGCCCAGCACTGCACTTCAGGAGGACACCTGAAGTCTGTCTTTCAAAATGAGAAGGAGATGCCAACTCAGCAAGGGGGTGAGCAGTGCCTCCTTCAGGTGTATGTCATCTTTTCAGAAGGCAGCCCCCACCAGGAACATCCAGAAGAAAACTCCTCCTCTTGAAGGTCCTGCCAGTTCTCAACCTGACCCCATCCGAGGCTACAAGCCAGCATTCCACCTCCAGGCAGAGCTCGGACACCCCAGCCACTCAGTGTGTGCAGAGGACTAGCCGGGTCACCTGAATGGAAGTCATCTGTGGGGTGGACATCCTCAGGAATGAGGAAGGAAGGTTCACAGGCTTGGTCCATGCACTGCCCCCAACACACACGCACTCACAAATATACTCGCCTGACACATGCACAAACACACCACACACGCACACACACTCCCCTCTATGAGTCATCACGAGGGAGCAGTCTGAAATCTGTACAACAAGGAGGAGAACAATAGCACATCTCAATGGTGGACTTGGCAGCATGAAGCTGTGGCTGTGTGGTGTTCGTCCATAAATTCATTAATTCATTCACTCATTATTTCATTCATGCACTCATTCACTCACTCATAGTTTATTCACTTATTCAACACATATTCAGAGTCAGCAATTGCAAGGAAGTACCAACAATCTTCCTCTGAAAAAGACATAGCCCCTTCCCTCTAGAAAACCACCATCTACTGGGGGAGGATAAGTAGAAGAACATATTAGCCACCACCTGGGGAACTCAGGTAGAAATTAAAAGAAACTTTGTAGAGGGCTGGAAATTTTTCAGTGTCACAGGAAGAAGAGAGCCAGAGAGAATCTGCTGAGTGCTGTCACGTGGCGTGGGCTTGTTCCCAGGATGAAGGAGTTTGGAGAAACCAGCAGGAGGCAGGAGTTTGGCTGGAGTTCAGCACAGCGGAAAGTCTGGGGGCCTGGAAATGGCAGAGAGAGAATCAGGTCTGAAGGACCCTGCCCAACAGCTAAAGAGTTTGGGTTTTTAATTAGAAGCAACGTATTTCAGATATTAAGACAATGAGGGCAGTGATTCTCAACTCTGACTGCACAACAGAATTATTATTAATTATTATTAACAGATTTTCATTAGCCATGACAGATCCCCAGCCCGAGTTGCATTCTCAGATCCACAGATGAACATCCCTGAGAGCAAGACCAGGCATCAGTCCTTTTTAAAGACGTGAGAGCCTTCACTGCAGAGACTGTGGGCCACTCACTTATCTGTGTGCCAGCAAGGAGCTATGATCTTAAGAGGCACACGTCTCATACTCATACAAGCCAACACACAGTGAGGAATCTCTGTGAGGAGGCAGGAACTGAAAGTGTGGGCATGGAGCCTCTCTCCAGAGGCTGCCATTGGGAGTTTCAGCTGGGCACCAGTGGCAGGCAGGTCTGTGTGCCCAGCACAAAACCTCAAAGAGATTAGAGCCTACAGGCGAGCGAGCCTCCTTAAGAAGGAAAAGGTCAATGGCCAAGGAAGGAGAACACAAAGCGGGGAATTGGGTTGCTAGCCGAGAGCCATCTTCTGAGAGCAGAGCCAAGGCTCCCAGCAACGCTTATCTCCCTTCCTTCCCTCCTTGGTGACTTTAAGGCACTCCATAATGTCATATTCATTCAGCTGCAGATTCCCAGCCTGGATGCCATGAAAAAATGGCATCACTGCTCCTGCATTAAGCAGACTCCCTCCCCTTCCCCCCTCCCCACAACCCCGCCCCCGGAGTACTCATGAATTTTCACAGGAACCTTGCATTTGGGGAAGCCACATGAGCAGCAGGACCTGACTTAGCATCAGATCTGCATTTTATTTCTTTTATAACCATCCATGCTGCACAGTTGTGGAACTTTATGAAGAGAATAAAAATCACATTCTCAATTTTAATAAGGTAATCAAATCTAAATAAAACAAAGATCGACAAGGACATTTCATTATTTCCAATCAATTCTTCAGAAGCAGATGTGCAAAAAAAGATTCAGAAATTATTCTGATGGTAATGGCCACCAGAGCATGTTCCAAAAATATAAACCTATGATCATACACTCATTCCTTTATAATGTTAAATAAGAAGCAAGCCATATGTTTATGATTAAATTTGAATTTGGAAGAAGGTATTTTTGAGACTGAATTGAGCACCAAGTCATTAACACAGAATTACCTTTCAAAACCAGCACATAATAAGATGAAACATAATACTAGCTGTCCCGGCAGGCTCAAAAATCTGTGTATCCATGTAGGTGAGATGCAGCTAACATTTCCTGAGTGTCTTCTGGGCTCTGTGCTGCTCTTTATAGAACCTATCATGGATAAAGTTCATATATCATCCTGTCTGAAGAAATATATTGGGATCACCATTAAAATTATAATTATTATCTATATAAGAAAACAGGGACTTCCCTGGTGGTCCAGTGGTTAAGAATGTGCCTGCCAACACAGCGGATACAGGTTCCATCCCTGGTCCAGGAAGATTCCACGTGCCACAGGGCAACTAAGTCTGTGTGCTGCATTTTCTGAAGCCCGAGCACCATAGAGACTGTGCTCTGTAACAAGAGAGCCCACCACAATAAGAAGCCCAAGCACTGCAGCCAGACAGTAGCCCCTACTCGCCCCAACTAGAGAAAGCCTGCACTCCACAACAAAGGCCTAGCATATATAGATAAATAAATAGATAATTTTAAAAAAAGAAAGAAAGAAAACTGGGTTATGTATGAAGAGGGGCCATCGAGATTAAAATTTTCATTATCAGGGCTTCCCTGGTGGTCCAGTGGCTAAGACTTCACACTCCCAATGCAGGGGGCCCGGGTTCAATCCCTGGTTGGGGAACTAGATTCCACACATGGCAACTAAGAGCTCGCGTGCCCCAACTAAGATCCAGTGCACCCAAACTAAGTAACTAAATAAAAATAGCAAAACATTTTAAATGAAAAAAACACTATCTAAAAATTTAAAGACATTCATCATCATGACACTTCTAAACATTAGAAAAAATGGACAAAGGAAAAATGTTTCTGTGGGTAAATGAACTTTAGGATTTTAAGGGCAGTTTTTCTTCATATTTGTTTCCACTAAAATTGCCAGAGACACTCACTGAATGACTGAAATTCATAAACTGTCCTGGTATACCAATTTGTGGCTTCCTTTGTGGCTCAGCTGGTAAAGAATCTGCCTGCAATGAGGGGGACCTGGGTTCGATCCCTGGGTTGTGAAGATCCCCTGAAGAAGGGAAAGGCTACTCATTCTAGTATTCTGGCCTGGAGAATTCCATGGACTGTACAGTCCACGGGGTCTCAAAGAGTCAGACACGACTGAGCAACTTACACTTTCACTTTCATACCAGTTTGAGTTATCATCTCCAGGAAGGAACCAGGGATCATTAAATCTTCCTGTCATGTGGTATCTGGGGGACTTTCCCACCATTCTCCCCAAAGCATTAGTGGTGAACAGAGAAACATGAATGGTCTTCTTCAGGTTTTCAGAAGGTTTCCTGAGTTGGGTGACATTTCCTCAACTTAAGGCAAAGGAACATATGGGTATGGCTACTTGAAGGTTGTGCTTCCCTCCACCCAGATTGGTATCAGATCTTTAGAATCAATGTATCCTTCCACGTGGACTTGCTGAGCTTCTCTGGTACCACAGGGAGCTCGCAAACCCAAACAATGCTTTGTATTAACCTCTTCAAGAAGAACTGGTCTTCAGAACCTCTACCAACCCCGGGGGGAGTGGGGAGAGGTAGGGGCGGGGTCGGGGAGGGGAGAAATTAAATTAGCATTGACTACGAGGAGTGAGAAAGAGCCAACAGACCACTGCTTTAGGGACCTTCACTGTCATCTTGGGGCCTGTAACAGGACGCTGCTGCTGCTGCTGCTGCTAAGTCATGTCAGTCGTGTCCGACTCTGTGCAACCCCGTAGACGGCAGCCTACCAGGCACCTCCGTCCCTGGGATTCTCCAGGCAAGAACACTGGAGTGGATTGCCATTTCCTTCTCCAATTCGTGAAAGTGAAAAGTGAAAGTGAAGTCGCTCAGTCGTGTCTGACTCAGGAAGCTGGCTGCCACCAACTGCTACTCACCTGCTTTAGTTTCTTGTTACAGAGCTCATAAGACCCAGGGACTTCCTGTCCTGTCGCAAATTAAATGCGAAGAAATCCTGCCTGCTATATCACTCCTGAGCCTCTCAAAAGAGCTCCTGCCCCCTGAGGGCTTTCCAAGCACTACTGAAAATGTGCTGGTGGTAAATGGTGGCTGGCAGAGCCAGGGTTCTCAGTAAGTCATCACTCAAGATCCTTAGTTTGGCCACCGCTGCTCGGCAACCCCACCCTCCCACCCAAGGAGGGAAGCTCAGACAATTCTGTTTCCCCAACTGGTTATAAACCAAACCCTCAAGAACAGCACAGCTTTATTCCTTTGCTCTCAGCAGCTGAAAGGAATTCTCTCACCACATACTGACTTCATCAGGAGTTGCAAACAATTTTGACTTGGAGCCTTCTACTAATTGTCGTATTTTAGAAACAGAAACAAGGAAAATTAATTCCCTTTTCTCCCATGTTTCAGACTAACGTTTTATCTGCTGCTTTTCCAGGCTTTGATCTCATAAAAATGTTTGTTTCTCATCCCAGAAATTGTATGTAAAATTATAACTAATCCCATCCACTAGATTTCTTGACAAATTAAATTAATTATGCAAAATTACTCACTTCCTTTGTCCCCTTTTTCCCAGGGTTTCTCTTATTTAGCAAGATTCAGCATCTCTGGGCTCTTCTTAGAACAAGGAAAATCATAGTCTCTGCCATATCCAACCCATATCAATATCTTTATTTAAACCCTTGGAGTCTATCAACATATACATCCATCCCGTAAGGAAAACCAAAGCTGAGGGTCAACTCACTCTATGTCAACTATAACAGGCCCCTGAGGAACTCCTTGTTAAAATGGTGGAAAAGGAAGTAAAATCAAAAATTACATGGCGCTCTTAACCAACAGCATCTAATATGTCAAGACATACAGTGGCTAGAACATGGGAGAGGGTTCCTAGCTTTAGAAAGACACAGCTTTCCCCTACCTCTGTTTATAAGTCCTGCTTAGGGCAGACCAAACACAACTACTTAACTGAAAGACACTTCTTTCAAGCCTTCAAGAATCTTGTTAAAGAGATTCATAGTATTTCCTGGATACGAAAATGAAATAATTCTTTCAAAATAGCATTTTGATGAGTTGAGTGTAAATGAATTAGAAACACACGGATTAAATTTCCCTTGAAATACACATGGGCTTCAAAATTAAGGGGAATTAACTTCTCTAAATATGTTTTCAATTTTGCCTGACCTCAGAAGTTTGATGCATGGTTTGATACAGTTGGCCTGATGCCAGCTTTGCCTATCCTTACCATGGATTTTGCCTGAGAAAATGTTCTATTTCCAGCTCCCTAAGGCCTTCTGAGGGTCTTCCTTAGTGGCTCAGACAGTAAAGAATTTGCCTGCAGTGCTGGCAACCCAGGTTCGATCCCTGGGTTAGGAAGACCCCTGGAAAAAGGAAGGGCCTTCTGATGGTTTAAAGTATTACTAATCTTATCTGTAGGATCTAGCCCATTTTAATAAATATTATCCTAGTGAAAAACTGCAGTTTTAGAATAGTGACCAAGCTTAGCCAATCACCCTCTGATTTAACCCAGCTTTGGCTGGTAAAGAATCCCAAGGCAACTGATCAGTGATTTTATGAAATCTCTGAAAATGTTTTGAGATATTTGATCTTTGATAACAAGTGATTCTCATTCTCTCTTTTTTTTTAAAAAAAAAAAAAGAGAGATTAGAGGAATTCTTTTTAAAAAATATTTACTTGCTTTTGGTTGCTTCATTGCTGTGTGTGGGCTTTCTCTCGGTGCAGAGAACCGGGGCTGCTCTCGAGTTGCGGTACATAGGCTTCTTCTCATTGCAGTGGCTTTTCTTGTCGTGGTACACAGGTTCGTTGCCTGCAGCATGTGGAATCTTTCCAGATCCATGATCAAACCAGTGTCCCCTGCATTGGCAGGCAGATTCTTAACCACTGGACCACCAGGGAAGCCCTCCCATTCTCTTGAGGGGGATATAAAGGCTAAAAATGTAAGAAGTTCTTTATTGACAAAGCAATTGGAAATTTTGAAAATTTCTAATTGGTTTTCTCCCAATAGCTTTAAGATTCTTTTATTATGTTTGTTAGACAGACGTTAACTGATTTTTTTTAACTTAACAAGAAATTAAAAGTATAGATAATATACCCTGGTCCTTGGCATGGAATGTTTGAATAATCACCTTCCTTTGTCTTTATAAATAGATTTTCTTCTCACATAGTGATAAGAGCATCAAAGCAAGTAATCTAGGGTCCAACGCATTCTTTAAGCACTGGCTTCATTGAAGAGCTTGCTGTTGGAACCACACTGAGCTCCAGAAGAGTAATCTGGTCTTGAGTTCATAGCTTTTCCTATCTTGCTGACTCTGCTTTCAAGACAGAAGATGATAGAAATCATGTAGCCAGCAACAACAACAGCAGAGTTGCCTGAGGTCTCTCTTTTTTGATCCAAGCTCAGCCTGGCTGGGAAATGAGAACAGGAGGTCACAGTAAGGACCCCTGGTGAGAATGTGAGGCAGCAAAATGGGAAGAAGGACAGCCCAGGGGCAGCTAGAATGCAACTCCCTGGGGATAGAGTTTCCACTGATCCTCTCCCCAAGAGGAGGGAGCTGAGGTACATATACCCAGCTTCTGTCCATCACTGGAGTACAGGGAGCAGCTGATATTCCCCAGCTCTCCCCGCTCCCAACACCCAGCTCTGGCTATGCGAGAAAGTGCTCAGGCCAAGACAAGTGGTGTGAGTGAAATGGTCACTGATGATGTAATAATTTTCTAGACCCACAAAGGAGCCACTTCTGCCCAGGGTGCTACTCAGCACCCTAAAACATGCAAGTTTTAAGTATACTTGAGCAACTGAACTGAATGGATAAGTGTTTGGCTTGACCAGTCAGCCAATCCCCAGATGCCAAGCCAGGTCTTGGCTCCTTAATTACTCCTTGCTCCACTTTCATAGCCTATTTTTCTCTTCTTGTCACTTATTCTTCATCCTATAAAAGTGTCAGGTCTTCTACCCCTTTCTGTGGTTCTCTGAGTCCTTGCAAAAGGAGAGTGCCTGCTCCTTGAGTATTAAAGTTTGTACCACCTAAATTGTCCTCTTTAATCATTTTGACACTGCTGATGGGTCATCAGTAGGACCTGACATTGTTGTTACAGAAGGTTGGGAATGGAAAATGTCACCCACCATATCAGTAAACAATGGATGTTGTAGCCATCAAGACCTCAGCCACTGCATCTGGACTGTGCACTCCAAGGGGATTCAGGATGGAGAAAAGCAGGATACTGGCCCCAGATATTTAAGGTGCATATCAAAGGAACGGTTTTAATGAGCCCAGACTCTTGCATCTCCCCATGTGTAGAAAAGTTGTTGATCAGTCAATAAGTTGTGTCTCACTTTTTGTGACCCCATGAACTGCAGCACACCAGTCTTCCCTGTCCTTCACTATCTCCTGGAGTTTGCTCAAAGTCATGTCCATTGAGTCTGTAATGCCCTCCAACCATTTCATCTTCTATTGCTCCCTTCTCCTCCTGCCCTCAATTTTTCCCAGCCTCAGGGGCTTTTCCAATGAGTTGGCCCTTTGCATCAAGTGGCCAAAGTATTGAAGCTTCAGCCTCAGCATCAGTCCTTATAGTGCATGTTCAGGGTTGATTTCCTTTAGGATGGATTGGTTCAATTTCTATGCTATCCAAGATACTCTCAAGAGTCTTCTCCAGCACCACAATTCAAAAGCATCAGTTCTTTGGTGCTCAGCCTTCTTTATGGTCCAGCTCTCACATCCATACATGACCACTGGGAAAGCCATAGCTTTGACTATATGAATCTTTGTTGGCAATGTGATATCTCCACTTTTTAATATGCTATCGAGATTTGTCATAGCTTTTCTTCCAAAAAAGAGCAAGGGTCTTTCCATTTTGTGGCTGCAGTCACCATCCACAGTGATTTTGGAGCCCAAGAAAATAAAATCTGTCATAGAACAGTACTAAAATCTTTAACTTGAGGTGTTTGGCTGTCTTTAATTAACAGTAATCTTTGATGTTCGAACTACCTGGCTTTTGTTGCAAAAACTCTTTTGTATCCTGACTCCTCCCTTACCTCTTTGGAACAGTCTCTCAGAGCTATCTGAAAGGTTGTCTTCCAGGCTTAAGTCCTCAGTTTAGTCCCCAAGTAAAACATAATTCTCAACCTTTACATTTTGCTTTTTTTTTTCAGTTGCTTTTTGTTTTTTCGGTTGACAAGGCTTTTAGTCGACAAAGCTCTAACTGAACCCAGGAAATGCAGTCAGAAGGTGAGTCTTCCATTCTGACAAATCTTGTATTATTGAAGAGACATCTTTCTGGTCCTTTCAAAATTTTCTGAATTAATAGGCATTTTTATTTTCCTGGATCCATTTGCAATTAGTCATTCAAAAGATAGTGGCTTTGACTTTGCCAGCAATTTGAAGCCCTCATGCCTAAACTAATCCCTAAATCATCTGATAAGTTATGTCATCCCCACCCCTCACCCCAATTTGAATTAGTATAGATGTTCTAGAAGTGGCAGGGTTACAGTGCTGTCATGGTTAGGGGGCTGACCTTTGACGAACGTAACCATTCCTCCCCACTGTGTCATGGTTTAGCTTAGAGTCCTAACCTGAGTACCAGACACATTGGAAAACTTCAGCTGTTTCAGTGGTAGAAACACCCCATCTGCTTCCCCCACTCAATTGTCCTGGAAGGTACCAGGAAAACTGAAGTCCATACCCATGGAATGACGTTCCAGAGCAGAAGTATTTTATTTGGAGCAGGGCAGGAAAGACCCAGGGCCTCTTCACCTTCTCATGTCTCAGAATCTAAGTCACATGCAAGTCTGTGTGTCCCCTACAATGGACGGATGTGGCGTGTGGCTGAGGCAGGTCCACAGCCTTGCCTGGACCACACCACAGTTTGACTGTGCAGGGTCACATGTGGCAAGAAAGCCTTGTTAATTAGAAACAGAAGCTAAATGACTGCAGAAGAGCCCACGCTCCTGCCCCTTACCATCAGTGGAAGACTCTCAGCAAGTCAGGTACAGACAAACCTAGAGAAAAATCGGTGGCACTTTTCTAAAAAGAGAAAGACGAATAGAATTTGACTGCTACCACCACTGACTTTGCATCTGCTAATTCTTTAGGGCAGTGCCCTCAGAGGGTGGTCCAGGATCTGCTCCAGCTGGGAGTTTGTGCAAAATGCACACTTTGCTCCCCACCTCTCCCCCAGTCCTGGACCCGCAGATCAAAAACTCTGGGGACAGAGGCTAGGGAGCCGGGTGTTAACAAACACCACCCTCCCACCCCACCTGGGGGATTCTGATGCTTGCTCAGGCTTGAAACGCAATGTTCAAAGCAGAAAAGACAAATATCAGAGTAAAATGAAAGCTCTTTCTGTTGGATTTAATGATATAAGTAGTTAAATTAACAAGTACATAAAGTTCACCTATAGGTATCACAGTGTTTCTTCAAGATTAATTCCTTTGTTTCCAGAGATCTGAGTTAGACTCAGATTATCCAAACCACATGTGCTCAACCCAGACGGACCCCATCAGTCACTCAGATGTGTCGCGTTCCTTCTCAGCTGCTCAGTCGTGTCCGACTCTTTGCGATCCCGTGGACTGAAGCCCACCAGGCTCCTTTGTCCATGGGGATTTCCCAGGCAAGAATACTGGAATGGGTTGCCATTTCCTTCTCTAGGGGATCTTTCCAACCCAGAGATCAAACTCATGTCTCCTGCATTGGCAGCCGGATTCTTTACCATTAACCCACCAGGAAAGCCTTTTCTGCATGTTCCATAGCATCATACTGAGAGACCAGAGAACAGCCTGATCTTAGCCGAGTCAACTAGGTCTGCCTCCAGCATCCGCCATGAGTTGTGGTCTTTCCCTTTTCCTTTCTCCTTGTCGTGTGCTTTTACCCCTTAGGCTCATAAGTGTCGCTTACTGCTCTTCATCATTGCCCCCACATCCATGGACATAGTCGGATGTGACAAGTAAAAGAAGAAAGCTAGGAGAATTTCAACCTGAATCCAGGTATGTTCACATGATAATCAACAGCCACTGAGCAGAGTAAGTTATTTAGAATGCACTAGAAGACTCTGATTTTGGCCTGTAGGTCCACAATTTATCTGAATAGATTATCACTCTGTAAATGAAATGTTTGTCTTCCATTATTTTCTGCACTTTAGTTGCTGAATACATTCTCATGTTAGCTGCTGAATCCTCCTACAAATTCAATCTCAGGTGGTAAAGAATCACCTGCAATTCGGGATACCTGGGTTCAACCCCTGGATTTGGAAGACCCCCTGGAGAAGGGAACAGCTACCCACTTCAGTATTCTGACCTGGAGAATTCCATGGACCAGTCCATGGAGTTGCAAACAGTTGGACATGATTGAGGGAATTTCACTTTCAGATGTGGAATTATAATTATTATCATTGTTATTATTTTCTATTCAACAAGTATTTGCTAAGTTCTAAGTATGTATGAGCCACTGTTCCCAATAAATGCAACAAAAAAAGGAAGAAAGAAAAATTTTTATCATGTGATTCAAAACCTGGCCCATGAGAGCACAAGGATGTCTCTCAGCATCACCACGTTGGACTCAATATCAGGGACACACCCAGGTCTTCTATCTGGTCAGCTGGCCTGGGTAAAATGACTCTGATGATCAGATTGTAGCCAGAAAGTTTGATCAGATGACCTCACATCTTTTGCCCTAAGTATTAAAAACGAAAAGCAGCTATGCCCAAAAGTCATTGAGGTTTTGGATGTTGCGGTTGTCAAAGTCAGAAATATACACTGCCCAGGAGCAGAGAGAAATTGAGTAGCGGAAGCACTTGGCGGAAGAAAAAAAAAAATCAGTCAGTTAATCTGCAGAATTTTTCCTCAGACAGAATGAACCCGATGGTGGGAGCATCTGTTTCCTTGCTCGTCTGCATTCCAACCTCTGGATCCAGAGGTGCGTATGCATTCAGCCGTCTTCACAACTGTTGCAAGAAGCAGCTGAGGAATTTTGCAGGGTTTAAAAACATCACATGAAACTTAAAGTTGTACATACAAAAGTGCTGTTAGGTGAGCATCAAGTTAGATGCTAAAATTGTGACTAGTTATATTTTATGAAAATATTTTTGAAACATATGGCTAAATTTTTACAAAATTCAATATTAAATGTCAGCTTTATTCAAACCATTTAAAAGATTGTACAGGGCAAATCTATGATAATGGTGCTGACATGGTTGGTAAAGAAAAAGATGTAGGGCCATAAATTTGGCTGAAAACCAGCAGCGTTCCTTGTGCCATGCGTGGCACATGGTTTGAATTTGTTACTGTGAGATGTGGTCTCAGCTGGGCCAATAGCAATGACATACTTTGGAGCAATTCAAAATTGTATGTGACATTTTCTGGACTTGCCCCAAAATAGAACATCTTGATGAAACACTATCAATTCTAACTTTACGACTTCCTTTGGTCACACAAACAGTATGCTGACTGAACATTGATGAAGAAATCAGACTTAATTTAGATGAAAGGCAAAAGGTATCAGAAAAGTTCAGTGAAAAGTAGAAGATGCCCATAGAGAGAATCATAGCTTTTGAAAGAAAATGGACTTAATTTTGAATTTGCACTATCTAAAACTATTTGGTATGAACTGTGGTTATTATTAATGTTAATAATAATAGAAACAAATCTCTTTGGCTATTTTATTTAAAGAAGGTTCTTTTTTTTAGCTTTAGATAAAATAGAAGTATATGTGAACTATGTAGCAAGTAATTCCCCAGGAAAATAAAAGGGAGAGAAATTGGAATGAACAAGGAAACGCATTTACAGTTATGAAAGGGAAGCTATAGGTACAAATCATCCCCAAATAAGTTTCTACCGACAATACTCAGATGGTAAAGAATCTGCCTGCAATGAGGGAGACCCAGGTTCAATCCCTGGATCGGGAAGATCCCCTGGAGAAGGAAATGGCTACACACTCCAGTTTCCTTACCTGAAGAATTTCATCAACAGAGGAGCCTAGTGGGCTACAGTCTATGGGATTGCAAAGAGTTAGACACAACTGAGCAACTACCATTTTCACTTCACTTTCATAGCTTCTTGAAGAAAGATTTCAATAAATTGAATAATAGATTGCTTTGGGGTTTGCTTTATAATATCCCAGCGCTGAAAAATTTGAAAGTAGAACCTGAGATGAATCTAGATATCACTTTAAAAAGTGAAGATTTCTATAAAAGTGATAGCAATCTACATGATAACAATAAATATATTTTAGTAATTATGTTAAATAAATAATATGCTATTATCATTAGCATATCATCTGTGACAGCATGACAGTATTGGAATTTGACATGCCAAGTAACTATCCCTTGAAGAATTGTATTTATGAAAAAATAAAGAGAATTGTATTGAAAATCCATTTGCTTGGCCCCAGCAGAGAAAAGTCTCTCAAAATTGAAATTGTTTTTAGGAACCACTGAAGAACCGTGATGACTGGAGAAAGTTTGCCAGCTTAGCATCAATTTTTATAAACACACAAAAAAATCTTGACTTTAAAAAACAGGATTTGTGACTTTGCTGAAACAACAGAAAGAAAATTTTAAGAATGGATAATTTATTTATGAATCATGCATGGCTTTGTTTTATTACACATCTAAATAGCTGACATGGCCTTCCCGGGTAGCTCAATGGTAAAGAACCCACCTGTCAATGCAGGAGACACAGATTTGATCCCGGGGTAAGGAAGATCCCGTGGAGAAGGAAATGGCAACCCACTCCAGTATTCTTGCCTGGGAAATCCCACAACAGAAGGAGCATGGTGGGCTGCAGTCCGTGAGGTCCCAAAAGAGTCAGACACAACTTTAGAGACTAAACAACAACAAGAAAATACTTGGCATAGCCACAATTATAATGAAATTTAATCATCTTTGATAGTTTCCTGACTTTCTGTCACATAAAAACCATAGTTGACACATCGTTTTCTATTTTGTCTTTATGAAGATGTATTTGTCAGTATGGAAGAGTAGAAACTGTTTTACTGAACAGCTTGCCAGTTTGATTTATGATTTTTGAATATTGCTCTCACAGCAGGTGTGCCTCCGTGCGTACCCCCGCCCCTCCACCCTACATGTTAGGGGTGGGGCTGGTGACCATCCAAGCAAATGAGATTCGATTCCTGTATTCACCTAACTTCCATTCTTCACAGTAGAAATCTAACAAACAGCAAAGCCAATCTCTAGAGGGGTCCACGGACACATGGGCAGCTAGATGAAAGAGCAGCCAATAAGGCTACTTAAAGGTGTAACCAGAGATGGTGTAGAAAGATAATCGAGTTAAAGAGCATGAGTTTTAGATACATCCTACTGTCTGGCTCCTATACAGTCTCCAATTCCAAGATTTCGCTGCCATTCCACAGCCCCTAGCTCCTCCTGGAGGCGTCTCTCCCATCCACCGGAGCCCTTCCAACTCCCCTCACTCCCTCAGGCTCCAGAATTGTCCCTCCTACATCTGAAGCCAGAACAAGCTCATCTTCATCCAATTTTCCCAGAACATCAGAATCTCAGACTCCCAGAACCCCAGAATCTCAGGCCTCATGAACCCCAGAACCGTAGACTCCCTGAACCCCATAGCCTCAGTTTCCAGATGTAGGGTTGGCCACTCAGCAGTAAGACAGGTAACCCTCCCCTCCATGTTTACTTATTATTATTTTTTTTCTTAGTTGCTCAGTCACGTCTGACTCTTTGCAACCTCATGGACTGTGGCCTGCCAGTCTCTTCTGTCTATGGAATTCTCCAGGCAATAATACCACAGTGGGTTGCCATTTCCTCTTCCAGGGGATCTTCCCAACCCAGGGATCAAACTGGGGTCTTCTTCATTGCAGGCAGATTCTTTACCATCTGAGCCGTCAAGGAAGTTCCCACATTCACTTGAGATGTCTCTATTCTTTCAGAGTCTTTACCACAGAGGAGTTATTAGTGATGAGAATTTCAAGAGTTCTGAGGAGTGACTTTTCAGAGCTTCTAAATCTCACATCAGCAGCTCTCAAAGCCAGTTAACCCAACCTTCCCCTATGACTCTGGGTACCTCACAATCAGAAAGTAGATGCAGGATGAACAGAAACCTCAAATCAGAACCGACCTCGCACGCTGCTTTTGCACATCTGGAGCACATTTGGGGCGCGGAGAGAAAGTAGAGAAGGTGGGTGAGAGGGACGGGCGCTGCAGAAGTCGGACATCCTGGTGGTCCAGGGCCCCTTATCTGATCTTCCGCTGCTCCTTTTCCCAGAAACCCACCATCCTTTCATCAAGAATTTTTGAAACACACGGATCCAAAACTGGCAACGTGCAAGGTTTCAAGTTGTTTCAAAACTTCAAAACCCGAAAGTTGGACTGAGTTCTGAGCCCCACAAAATTCACATTCCCTCAGAAAGGTCATTTGACTGAATCGCCAAATACTCTGGGCTGGACCGAGTTCCTGGTAATTGTTTTACATCAAAGACCATGTAACTCTTGTTTTCTGTGATTACACAGCCCCAGTTCATTCCATGCCGTCATACTGTATTCCTTATTCACTCCATTCTATAGATGAGAAGATTCCTTTTTTTCCTTCATGATTCCACCCGGGTTTTTGGCACACTCTTGTTTTCAGAGGTCATTCCAAACATGAAGGGATGCAGTTATGCAATCCTTACAAATATTGGCCGTGTACTTCCAACCCATGGACATGGTTCTTATTATCAACTCAAAATCGTTGGCGAGCACCAGTGTCACTGGAACAAAAATAACTTGGATGACAAATGATGATTAAGGAAAGCAAAAATCTTTTTTAGTCAGGCTATAGCCAGCAAGATCATCGTTTCCCTTTGTTTCCGAATCAAACAGTCCGGATATCACATCGGAACATTTTTCTGAAATGCTTTGCAGTTGTATAATTTCCTGCAGCTGCCTTGCATGTTAATGATAATGAATTTAGAACAAATTGCTCTGATGTGCCCTCTCTATAGTGCTGACTTGAGATGGTGAATTAACTGAGCCTGAAAATGAAGCAGCATCTTATGAGCATCCAGACAGATAATGCAGGTGGACCCCAGGGGTGGCAGGCACATCAGGGAAATTTAAAGGCTCTAGAACATGATGGCAGGTGGTATTTCTTTCTAAATTCAGGATTTGACTCAGTACATGCAAACTGCAATTCTTAGGGCACATTCTGCTGTTCATCCAAAAAGAAATGCACCAGCATCCTACACACTCAGGGTGGGTTGTGAACCTTAGTGAT
Source organism: Ovis canadensis (assembly GCF_042477335.2). Classification (NCBI taxonomy): domain Eukaryota; kingdom Metazoa; phylum Chordata; class Mammalia; order Artiodactyla; family Bovidae; genus Ovis; species Ovis canadensis. The sequence continues at coordinate 56,016,348 of NC_091257.1, read as the reverse complement.
CCAGTGTCCAGAAGGCAGTGTCCTTCTCTGGATCACTGATTGTAAGGCTGAGGTGAGCTTTGAAATGACTGCCAGCCCACATAGCAGTTCTTCCCGCATATAAAAACTGAGAGAAGCTCGCTTTGTGTGAATTTCAAATCCACTCTATCAATATCGTGTCCCAGAACAAGCATTGTGCCTGAGGTCAGTCAAAAGGGAAGAAATGAAAAGGGCTCTCCAAGTTCACCAGCCAGAACATCACTTGGCAATGATTTGGAGATGAAAAATGACCAGTGGGGAAAGAAAAAGAAACAAGATTCAGAAGTCCAAAGTTTAGGAGCCGAACAAAGTCCAGGGAGATTTGGGTAGGGCACACTCCACGAGTGGGAAGATATTCTTGACTTTCTCTGGAAGTCGCTGCCTGGGAGGGAGAGCTGTCACCTCCTGTGCAAACTTTGGAGCAAATGAACCACATCAACTGTGTTTCGTTTTCTTAAAATTCATCCTTAGAATTTTGATGGCTAAGATGTGCACAGCATCTTCACTGTAAAATATAGACAGGAAGGAGGCTACTCCATGGATCCAGGTTCAGAATTCCTTCCCATCTGGGTTCGTGCAACCCTTTCACTTAAATGCTACCCAAGGTTCTCCAAATCTATGATCCACCCAGACATCTACAGCTGAGCCATCACAAAAAGGAGAGAAGAATCAAGATCAAGGTTCTCCCTGCCCTCCCAGCTAACCGCCCCGGATGCCAGGTCAACAAACGCTGCGTGTTAGGAGGCATTCTGCTGCACCCAGCCCTGGACTGATTCTCTAAGTCACTCACCTTCGAAACGTCAGGGGCTCTTTCCCACCTCTGCTCCAGATCTAGGACTCTGCTACCAGGTTTCTGGGCTGATTGCCCACTGAGAATGTGTCTTCAAATGCCCATGTTCCTTCTGGTATCAAATGGGGAGACAGCAGTGACATCTCTGCTGGAGGAGACCTTTGCAACTTGTTGCCAGAAAAACCATGTTTCCCCCTCACAGGTGAGTGATTTACTGGGACTGCCAGCAGCTGGTAGCTTCAGGGCAGCCTCAGTAGACAGAAGGTGTGAGTTCAGATTGACTCTGGTGTTGGCTGTGTGTAACAAGGGCAAGTCACCTAGCTTCTGCTGCCCGAGTTTCCTCATCTGCAAAATAAAGGGAATAAGAGCCTGGAGCTCAGAAAGCTGTGTGTGGATGAAAATGAGCTAGCTGCACATAAAACATTCAGAGTGGTGCTGGGTACATTCAGATCTCAAAAAATCCTATCATCTGCCTTTGCTCCAAGCTGGAGTGATGGGGGAGAAAGGGTAGCTCTCCAGGAGAAAAAAAAAAGGGGGGGTTGCGATGACACAGTTAAAGGAGAAGGCAGCCTGAGCTCCTACTGGGGTGACTCTGGTCATCAGCACAGCCCTCCCCTCATCATGCCATCATGCCAGTGCTCACTGACTTTTACTTTCAAAGTCCATGGACAGCTTGTATCATTTTTTTTAAGACTTTTATTTTTGTTGACATGGACCATTTTTAAAGCCTTTATCAAATTTATTATAATTTTGCTTCCATATGATGTTTTGGCTTTTTGGCCACAAGGCATGTGGGATCTTAGCTCCCCACTCAGGAATCAAACCCTCACCCCCTCCACTGGAAGGCGAAGTCTTAACCACAGGACGGCCAGGGAAGTCCCCCCCTCAGTGTCACTTTATGCTACTTCTCCTGTGTTCTTTAAACAGCCACCAACGACATGAAGCAGATGAACAATGGACCCAGGGAAACTGATGATTTTTAAAAGCAAAGGAAAAGAAGGTGGTGGTAGAAGAAAGTTTCATTTCAATGGACGTATCCAGAAATCTGCAACTAGAAGACGTCGGAGCTCTGAATGCCTGACCGGGCATAGTGAGTGCTGTACTTTGCGGTTGGTTCCTTGTGCCTCATAGGCACTGGTGGCTTTGGGGACTCTGAAAGTCCTGCAGCTGATACTGGGGGGGGGGGGCATCCTGGTCCCCTTTGCCCTTACCCTCCAAAGCACCCCCCAGACATCCGCCCTTCTGCCAGAACCTGCTTTCCTTTGTTAAGGCTTTCTAGCCCTTCGGTGGAGAGACACCTCCACTCTTTCTCAGCCTGTGGGCTAACCCTGAGGCTCAGAGCTTCAGCTGCTCAATCTGCTGGCTTGGTGATGCACCTCTAAGGGGGTTTCCTTTTCTTTCCTGCTCTTATTTCATTCATAGCCCAGATAAACTGCTCACACTCAAATTCTTGTCTCAGGTTTGCCTTCTGGGATATCCGAAATTTTGGGATCTCTGATCCCAAAGGTCAGAGCCCAGCCTGATCTTTTCAGACTTCCTTTACGCTTCTGCAGCCTTTGGAATTTAGTGTCCAGCAAAGGTTCCACTGGCCTGGGAGCCAGTCTCCACTCAGACAATTCTTCCTGGCTGACGTTACTCACCAGCTGTTACCGCTCAGAACCTTAGTTCATACCCCTGCACCAACCCTGGCACCTCCCATATATACTTTCATTTCTGATTCAGAAACAACAAAACTGTCTCCTGCATGCAGGAGTTCAGGATGGGCTGGTGGGCTGCCTACAAGGAACAGATTAGAAAGGATATAAAAGTGACAGTGTCCACGCACTCACCTGTCACAGGTATGTGATCTCTCAGCTAGTCAGCTGGCAGCCACAGAGGCCATGCCAGCCCCTAGTTAAGGTCCTAGAGAGAAATACAAGCCCATCTGGCAAGAGTTTCTTTACCAATTTTCAGTGTAAAATTTCCCCAGAAACTTTACGGGTCTCTCAGAAGGATGAACCACTTGGAAATGGATATTCTGGACAGACTTATATCGAGATGCCTGTGAAATAACAGAATTATATAGCTATTTATTTCTATGGGGAGGGTCCTTAAAATTGTCTACTCTCATTTTGATTCTAATGTGAAATATTTTAGATAATGTATTTGAAGCCCTGTAGGTGTTTTAACTAAAAAAAAAAAAAAAAAAAAAAAACTGCTTTTACTAGATGACTCAGCACTTTGAGGATGTTCCCAAAACTACTAACATAACATTCTGCTTCTCAGAATATTCCTGCAAGGAACAGGGAATGGAAAATAATTTCTCAAGTTTGGGGTAGCTGAAGCTATACTATAACTTTGACACTTATTTGAAATCTAATGTATCTTCAGACTATCTGGAAGTTCCACTACTCATATCATTATGTATTTCCCTATTCCTGTTAATATAAAATTATGTTTTGAATGATTTTCAGATAACTTTGTAGTCCAAAATTCCATGGAACTTGCTAGAATATGTTTCCTTAGTAGAAATCTCGAGAGTTTTCAAGGGTCACATACTAGCTGTCTAGGCATATGTTTTGGTGGTGGTGGTTGTTTGGTTGGTTGGTTAGGTTTTATTTGTTTTTTGCAACACAGGATTTTTAAATGATTTAAATTTGCTGATAGCTAGTAATAGTTGAGGCCTTCCATGGTGGCTCAGTGGTAAAGAAACTGCCTGTTAATGCAGGAGATACAGATTTGATCTCTGGGTTGGGAAGATCCCCTGGAGAAGGAGATAGCAATCCACTCTAGAATTCTTGCCTGGGAAATCCCGAGGACAGAAAGAGCCTGGCAGACTATAGTCCTTGGGGTGGCAAAGAGCCAGATATGACTTAGCAACTAAACAATTACAGAAAGAGTTGAGCAATTAGGTACTTGCATATAAAGAGTTAGAATTTCTCTCTCTCTCTTTTTTTTTTTTGAAAAGCAGATTTATCTAAAATTGAGTGTTATCTCCTATGAATGGGCATTGTTCTCCCATCTCCCATTGTTCCTGAGAAACCTCCAGAAGCCACCAGATTTCTAACCCCTCAAAAGTCCTGTGTTATCCTGTCTCCATATAAAACTGGCACACTGAAGATCATAGACCCCTGCGCACCTCCTTTCACTCTGCTCTTTAGCTCTTCGTAAACTCTCACCTGATTTACCTCAAGTTGGAGAACTCCCTGCTTTCCTCAAACGTACTCTCGGCTCCGTGTCAACCTCCAGATGAATAATCTTTAGAAAGTACCACTCTGAATACGTCAGCTCTGCCCAATTGCAATTCACAATCCCCCCAGGACTTTGCTCCAACACTAGCAGGACATCAAGCAGGTGGGAGGTTGAACAGCACCATGCAAAGTGAGGGCTTCAACCATTGCCAGGTTGTTACCTGGCCTGCAGCAAAGCAAGAAGTCACAAGCCAGATGCACTTAGAAACTTCTATTGCACTTTGACATTATTACAACATCCAAGTACGTTTCCTGTGATCACGGTTTTCATTTTGTCTGCCCTCTAATGGATAAGAATAAGAGGCTTATGGAAGCTTCCTGATGGGAGAGACTGAAGGGGAAACTGGGTCTTGTTCTGATGGGTGGGGCTGTGTTCACTCCCTGTTGTTTGACCTGAGACCAAACTGTGAGAGAGGTAATGAAGATAATGGCGACCTCCTTCAAAAGGTGCCGTGCACGCACCGCCACACTCAGTGCCCCTGACCCTGCAGCAAGCCACCGCCAACCCACGCCTCTGCCGGAGACTCCTGGACACTCATGGGCAAGTCTGGGTCGGTCTCTTGTGGCATCACTGCTCCTTTCTCCTGAGTCCTGGTGCACACAAGGTTTTGTTCATGCCCTCCAAGAGTCTGTTTCCCCAGTCTTAAGTTCTGGGGGCTCTTCGGTGGGGTTAATGGCTACCTCCTCAAAGAGGGCTTATGCCATACCCAGGTCTGCTGCACCCAGAGCCCCTGCCCTTGTGGCAGTCCACAGCTGACCCATGCCTCCACAGGAGACACCCAAACACTCAAAGTCAGGTCTGGCTTAGTCTCTGTGGGGTCTCCTGGTGCACACAAGGTTTTGTTTGAGTTGGCTTAAAACTCAACACTCAGAAAACTAAGATCATGGCATCCAGTCCCATCACTTCATGGCAAATAGATGGGGAAACAGGGGGAACAGTGAGAGAATTTATTCTGGGGAGCAGATGGTGACTGCAGCCATGACATTAAGACACTTGCTTCTTGGAGGAAAAGCTATGACCAACCTAGACAGCATATTAAAAAGCAGATACATTACTTTGCCAACACAGGTCTGTCTGGTCAAAGCTATGGTTTTTCCAGTAGTCATGTATGGATGTGAGAGTTGGATTATAAAGAAAGCTGAGCGCCAAGAATTGATGCTTTTGAACTGTGGTGTTGGAGAATCTTGAGAGTCCCTTGGACTGCAAGGAGATCAAACCAATCCATCCTAAAGGAAATCAGTCCCAAATATTCATTGGAAGGACTGATGCTGAAGCTGAAATTCCAATATTTTGACCACCTGATGTGAAGAACTGACTCATTGACAAAGACCCTGATGCTGGGAAAGATTGAAGGCAAGAGGAGAAGGGGACGACAGACAATGAGATGGTTGGATGGCATCACTGACTCAACAGACATGAGTTTGGTAATGGACAGGGAAGCCTGGCATGCTGCAGTCCATGGGGTCATAAAGCGTCGGACACAAGTGAGTGACTGAACTGAACTGAAGTACGTTGTCAGTAGATTCATCACTGAAATGACTACAGACAAGTTTGCTGATTTCCAAGGATGCGGTGCCATGTGGACAAGGGTCGTGTATAGCAGGGCCACACATGGATCCATGATAGATTAGACATTCTCAGAAAATGGTCCCTCACCAGTTGGAGAAGCATGGGATTCATAGAGTCTCAATCATTGGTGATGGCTGACTTAACATTAAATCAAAACCTACGTACATAATGGCATAAATGCAGTCAACCGAACATTAAATACAGTTTGATATAATTGTGATAGAAGTTTGACAAAGATGGTCCTCGAAAACAATTTCATTCCACTTTTTAAGCCACTAGAATCCCAAACAACCTTCCAGGTAGAGTCTTCACAGGGACACATTTCTTCTGCACATTTACTGTGCCCCTAAAACTCACAGCCCCATTTGCCAAGGGGCAGGAAGAAAACTTGGTTGGAAAATTATGAAGTTCTTCTTGCCTTTAAGTTAAGGAATGAATTTCTCTAGTGCTTTCTAACCAGGATTAAAACAATTAGTGTGGTTTCACATGGCCCCTGCTTAGCCAGAAAACAACTGAATAATTTTTTTTTCATTTCCATTATGAATGGTTTACCCGTTGTGACCCCTACTTCTCACTCCTCGTGCCTGTGAAGAGCAAGACATTCTGGGAAACATGATTGAAGTCTGAGTTACAAGACGGACGGGGAGGCACCCCTGCATTGTTCCCATGTGGAGAAATCCCAAATGGTGGCCACAGCAAGGGATGACTGAAGTCCTCAGAGAGACAGAGCTGCCCCTGGGCTTCCAGTGTTCTTTCTATTCACTTGAATAAAGACGCGAATGCCCTTGACAATCCATGCAGGGAAATAATGCATTCTGAATGTGCCCTTGTTAAGACCTCCGCAACAGAAATAGCCAATTACATTGGTCCTCCAGGAACCGTGTTGGGTTTATAATGATCCACCCACTCAGGCGCCCCCATTTCTGTGGACAAAGACACATTTTCCCAGACAGGGCAGGGATGTCGATATATAGTGACAAGGACTTTTACTCTGTACAGCACCTGAGTCCGTGAGAAAGGGAGCCTGGGACCTTCCTCTCAATTACCAGAATGGGCAGTCCACCAAGCCTGAGAATGCAGGTATGATAACACATGCTGGGGTTTAAAAGCAGCCACCTCTACAGGGGGGCTTCCCTAATGGCTTAGTGGTACGGAATCCACCTGCCAATGAAGGAGGCTTGTGTTGATCCCCAGGTTGGGAAGATGCCCTGGAAGGGGAGATGGTAATGCACTCTCATAATTCTTACCTGGGAAATCCCATGGACAGAAGAGCCTGGTGGCTACAGTCCATGGGGTCGCAGAGAGTCGGACATGACTTAGCAACTAAACAACAACTATCTCTGCAGAGAGAGGAGAGAGAGACGGGCAGAGCCCCTTTCATGGGCAGACTGGAGGCCAGAGCTCTGGTACCTTAGAAGCATCACTCACATATTTGAATTCACCATAAATGCAACAGCAGTACCGCTCTGTCAACATCTTGACCGAAGCGAAATATGTAGATTAATTATAAATGTTACATGTTTTGGAAATTGTGCACACTAATTTTTTATCCAAGAAACCACTTACCCTTGTAGTTATGCTGACATACACACTCAAAAATGTGGCAGCAACCACAGCTTGGGGCAATTACGTTTGATGGCTATAATTGCTGGTTACAAAGAGGTGCACTTGTTTTTATCCCTTGCGTGTTGATACTCTGACACATTTGGAAAGATTTTATGAATAAGTTACTTTCATTTCCAAGAAATAATCCTCTCCAAATGTATATATTACAGGAAAAGCATTAAGAGAGCTTGATGACTTACACCAGCAAGAACAAAAGAGAGGATTTTTGTGCTCACGTGATATATGCATAAACTGCTTATTTTGAAGCCATGGCAAGATGTCCCATCAAGTGGCATTCACTTGATCATTTTTATCACACGTCTGTATCTGCTTCCATAGTGGTGAGTATGACACACTTGTAAATACCAGAAAAGCATGGTGACGATTTCATTGCATTGGTTCAGTGGTAGACAATCTGTCACTTCATCCTGGGGAAAAGGACACATAAATACCAATGCCATATTAATCCCCTGTAAACCCAAAAGGCTCAGCTGCTTTAGGTTAGCTTTAATCTGATTTGTCTTATTTATGTCAGTTTGTGGTATTAGAAGTCCCTTCTCTTTGTCTTGCAACACAGAAGTTAACAAGGAAGATCTAGGAGGTTGACTTGTCATTTCTCCCCCTGCTGTTTTGTATTTATTATTATTATTATTAATTCCTCTTCTTGGGTCTCCCTCACAAAGGCCTTGGAAAAGCTGGGAACACAGTCTGTGAATTCTGATCTTTGACTACCACTCTGATGCCTCTCTCAGGCTCTTCAGCTGCCAGGACGCTGGTGGTGCTGTTGGTTGGCCTATGCATCTGGCCTTTGCCTCATGGTGGTCACCCATAGTGCCATCCTCTGGAACAGAAATATTTCCTCTTCCATCCCCAAGATGAAGCAATGCCATTACCCATTGTGACCCCTACTTCTCACTCATGCCTGTGGAAAGCAAGACCTTTTGGGAAACATGATTGAAGTCTGAGTTACAAGATGGACAGGGAGGCACCCCCTGCATTGTTCCCACGTGGAGAAAGACTGAGGCCCAATCTTGTCTGGGTTTACATTCTTACATACCCTCACTGCTGAAACTACAACTTCAGAAGGAAAACCAGCTGTGACGTCTGACAAGGGTGTGAAGTCTCTGGTGCATGTGGGCAGCTCACAGATGCACCAGCCTAGGGAGAGGGTGACTGGGGAAACTTCCCAAAGCGGGACTTGCTGCCTTCAAAGAGGGCACGGCAATGCACGCCTGAGGGTTGCTGCTGCAATGAGCTTGGTGCTCTTGTGCCCAAGGACAGCATGGAAGAGATGAAGGCACATCCATCTGAACATGCAAAACACTCCAAATGAGACAAAGAAGCATCACTGTGTCTCAGTGCAAATGTCCACTGCATTGAGACGTACAGAATCTTTAGGTGCTATTTTTGTTCTGAGCCCATGGCCCAGGGTGGAGGGCGTTTCTAGCCACCCATCCATTTTTCCACCTATTCCAATCTGTTTGGAACAGTTGAAGTTTCATAAAACCCCTACCACATACCAGATAATGCCAAGGTTTCATTCACTGAATGTGTCCTGTGCACTTATTATGTGCCAAGCATTCTTACAGGCTCTGGAATATAAAGAGAAAAACCATGGTGCTGTCACCCTCCAGAGGCAGAGAAAGAGCAGCAGCACATCCAATGAAATGGACATTTTCTTATTTTACCAACACTGCCTGATCTTTGTTTTTCAAAGTTCCACTTGTTCCATTGTTCAAAACCCTGAGCAAATCTCACCTCCTCCAGGTAGGTTCCCCAGATTGCCGCAGGAAATTCCAATCCTGTTCTTTTCTACTCTACTTGCACTTTACTTAGACCTCAGTGACCACTTGAGTCAACTTCTCTCTCTCCCTACAAGAGTCTAAGTGTCTGAAGGACAGAGATTGTCCTTATTCTTTTTGTCATCTCCTACAGTTCCTAGCACAATGCCTGATTCTTCACAGGCACTCAATAAATATTGTGAGAATTTCTGTAAACCACAGGAGAATTTCCAGTATGGGGAAGCAGCTGTAACTGTGGATCCCAGGGACTCTTGAGGAAATGCCATTGCAGTTTCAATTATCATTCAACAAACTGTAGTTAAGACAGCAACGGTCACAATGGAGGTGGAGAAGTTGATGACAAACAGCAGTTCTCTTTGCCCATTGTCATCTGCGGTTCGCTGATAGTTGCCTTATAACCAGTCATTCAGTGCGAGTGAATATTTACAATATTTGGATGTTAATCTGTGCAGAGTTTCATAGTTCCTGCTGACTAGATGATGGGTAAGAAGGTGGGCTCTGGAATCAGGCTTCCTGGAGAGACTGCTATTGCAGTCTCTGTGATCTTGGACTATTCCTTGATTACCCCATGCCTCAGTTTAAAACAGGGATAATGTTACTGTCTCCATGATAAGGATGTAAGGATTAAATTGGGTAGTTCTTGCCCAGTACCTAGTTTATCTGCCAATAGTCATGTTACTTTATTAAGGCTTAGAAATAGTTACATGGCAGAGTCTGAAGCAGCCTAATTCACCTTAACAGGCAATGCTATTGGAAGTTTGGGAAAACCTCTGGAATTTACTTTTAAAAAAGGATAACTATAGTTGCTCGTATACCGGTTAACACCAACCAGACAGCACATCTGCTTTTGTCTTAAAGAAGCACCATGGAACTCCTTCGAATCTCTAGCCTGAACACCATATGGCAGCAACACGGATACCCTGTGTTTCCCAGAGAGACCTGCCTTTTCCTTGTGTCGTAGGCACTGGATTGCTTCCGGTGAGCCCATCTGCAGCCTGTCCACACATGGCAGGGTGGGGAGTTCAAGGCTATTGCAGAACGAGGTTTGTAAGCAAAGCCTTGAAAAGAGGTATTTCCTCCAGGTATCTATTTTAGCTTTGTCTGAAGCTCGGACTCCCCACTACCAAAGGGCTGAATTATAAATGAAAAGGCAAACCAACTCCAATGCCAGTGTCGGTCACTCTCTAAAGTCCTTGTACTGAATATTCACTCTTGAATTCCAGCCTCAGTTAACTAAATTAATTACCTCCATCCTGTGCAATGTTTCTAAGAAACAGAATGGAAAATTATACAATGTAATGTCATGCTTTGGGAAATGACATCATTTCTGATGAGACAGGAAGCTGGACATTTTATGTATAAAACACGTGATTTTGTGGATAAACTAGTTTAGAATTCATTCTGAGGGACATTGAATAAGCCCTAGCTGTGCAGTAAGGCCTGAGTTGTGCAGCTTGTGATGTTGTGGGGCTGAAGACCACAAGGGCCGGGGTCCTCCCAGGGACCCTTCAGAAGGACCGAAAAGGGCTTCCTTGTATGCTGCCCATGGATGCCCTGTGGTTCAGGAGGAATCCTGACAGCTGGCTGACTTGAAAACAGTCATCAGATATTTCACTGTACAGCTTTTATTAAAAGTCCATTTTGTAGTAAGGAGAAATTGAATACTGAACTTTAGAAGCAAAAGGGCAATGTGTCCAAGGAGACAATCCCATCAGAGTTGACATTCGAGCATCACCTGATCTGAGCAGAGAAACTACTTTTTAAATACCCATGATTGCCTTTCACAGCTCTTGTCAGTAGGGGAAACCTCAAAATAGTTTACAAGTTTCTGTTATAGAACAGTCTTCTACAACATGTTCTAACGACTTAGGAGAGTCTGGTAAGAAAGCTATCAGATAGGAATCTAAGGTTATTTCACTTACTTTTGGATGCATGAGATATTTAAAATACTCTAGAAATAAAAACTAAAATTATAAACAGCACTTGCCCTAGCATATCCTTGCAAAAAGAGAAAGGAAGATCCTCTTTTAAAAGAATGCATCTTTTAAAAAGTATTTCATGGCTTTAGGTGATAACAAATAACTAAAGCATGTTTGAAAAATAAGAAAAAGCCTTCAAGAAAGTCTGTACTTTATTATTCCATTCTCCCAGGAGTGCCACAACTTTTTATGGGTCATCTGGGGCCTGAACCCAAAACAAACATGATGATGGTAAATTACCCTGGCAGGTACTCGATGTCTTTATCAGATTTGCCAAGTGTCAGGGAGGGAAAAACAAAGTTTCCTGGGCATCAAGAAATCAGTTCTACCAACGTGTCAATTTTCTATTAAAACATTTTGTAATTACTGTAAAGCACAGGGAACTACATTCAGTAACCTATGATAAACCATAACAAAAAGAATATAAAAAAGAATATATATAACTGAATGAATTTGCTGTACACAGAAATTAACACAACATTGTAAATCAATGATATTTCAATTTTTTTAAATGTATCTTAAAAAACTGTTTTGTATTCATAACCAAAGAGACCCCTTTTTTATGGCTAATTATCTTGGGAGCAGGGAGCACGCACAGGTGGTTCAGGCAAAAGCTGGATTCCACTTAAGATGAGGGACCACTGATCGACATGTGACTGGTAGTTAAGCCCAATGGATTTAAGGTCCGGAAATATTAGGACTGCATTTTTACTGTGTGTATTTGGTATACAGCTATGCCTCTTGGCATTATTGTTCAGTGGCTGTGCTAGAGATGAAACTGTCCTCAATATCTATCCATCAGCATTAACACTGTCCCTCTTCTTTGATGGTAAGAGCCTTGCAACCATACGGTCCAGGTGGTGGTCATATGTCTTACATCTACACATGTTGTAACCCCCCGTGTTACTATTTTTGCTTTAAACCAAGAGTTGACAAACTGTTTCTGTGAAGAGCCAAATACTTCAGTCTCTGGGGCTGTTCAATTTATGCTATGCTACACAGCTCTGCTGTTGTATCACAGAAGCAGCCTCAGACAACAGGAAAAAGAATGGCATGGCTGTGTTCCAATAAAATTTTATTCATAAAACTAAGCTACCAATCCACAGGGTTGCAAAGAGTCAGACACAACTTTAGCAACTAAACTATTACAAAAATAAGTATTGAGCTGAATTTGGCCACAGGCTGTACTTTCCCACTCCCCACTTTAGAAAGCAATATGTATTTTAAATTAATGAAAAAAAGATCAACTGTTTTCTTAAATAACTTTTACCCACATATTGATTAATTCTTATCTTCCTACAGAAGAGACTTTCCATCTGGTATTATTTCCCTACTGTCTGAAGAATCCCTTTTTGGAGGGATATGTTGTGGTTGAGTCTTTTATCTTAAAACATCCTTATTTTGCCTGCATTCCTGCAAGATGTGTTTGCTTGATATGAAATTCTATTTTGATAGTTGATTTTTTTCCCTTTGGATGCTTTGAAGATGTTCCGCTGTCAACTGGTCTCCATTCTTTCTGATGAGTCAGCGGTCATTGAATCATTGCGCCTCTATCGCATCCTTAATATCACATTTTTCTAGCCATACTCATGGCCCTATTTGACCCCTAGATTGTAGATGAGTTGAGAGAATCTTCAATAATTTATTGCTGGCATGCAGTAGGAGTTCAATGCCTGGTGATAAATGAAATTCAGATCAAGTTTTGGGGATCAGCTCTGAAACAGACACAAGTCATCCCTGGAAACAATGATTCTAGCCCCAGCCCTGGCCTGGGTTCCCGCTGAGGCTCCTGGGAGTGAGATTTGGGAACACAAGGGTGGGATATGTGCTACTTCCTCTTTATCTGCCAAGTGTGTCCCCAGTGGCTGAACAGATCCACCCCTTCTGCCTCTGCTCCCACCCAGCAAAATGGTCACTGCACAGGGGGCTCAGACTTGAGAGCTTAAACCCTTATAACCCAGAGGCCCAGCTCCAGGTCCACCACCAAGCCCTCCACCTCTCACTGTCTCAATACAAGAGGTGGGATCCATGTTCATCTGCCAGGTTGAGCCCACCTGGGGCCACTCTGTGGTGCACAGGAGTGAGGCAGCCCTGACCCCACTCTCTTCCTGCAGTGCATTTTGTTGCTACACATGGCCCCCCGGGAGACTCTGTGCTCAGATCCTGTCAGTATTCTTTTGGGTTCAGAAACCAAATACAAACAAATTTCACTAAGAATAAAAAAGAATTGATGATCTCATGGGAGGTCCGAAAAAGTCCCAAGGTGGAGCCTCCATCAGACATGACAGAACCCAGTCTCTTGGCTTTCCCTGGCATGGATCTGACTCTCATTTCCACTTTGGGTGCCCTCAGAAAGCTTTGTATTGGCCTCCCTTCCAGCCTCTAACTCAGCCCTTGCTGCCTGGACTCCTAGGTCTTCTCTCAAGTCGCTTTTAATTCTTGTCGCACAGGCATACTCTGACTAGACTGCACACCTGTTGGCTCCTTTCCACAGTGGCAGGAAACCCCTGCAAGACATAGCAGCCTAAGACCCAGTCTTCAGGTCACCCCAAGGTCCCTAGGGTGGTGGTACCCATCCCTGGGCTTCCGGGCATCCATACATACTAACACTCTGATAAGAAAGCCAAGCTTAGACTAAGATGATGCTATTCACTCAGTCAAGAGAGGATGTTTAACTCTTCAGATGCTTTTTGTTTTGGACAACTTGCAACCTAAATCCTAATGCAATTCAAATATGTGTAAGCCTCACCAGTCTCCCGGTACCCCTGAGGTCACATCAACAATGATAATTAATGTTTGTGAGCATTCAGCCTCCAGGAGCTTGCTAGCACTGATGCTGTCTGTGCTTCCAACATATTCACACATCCAGGCTTATGGTCTCTAACATATCCCTTTCCCCAGTGTAGACCCCTGAAGGTGGGCATGGCCACCAGCCACTCAGGATTCCTGGCATCTTGCCAGTTCAGCAACAAGAAAGTGGATTATTATACTCTTGGGGCTTCATGGCTGGGTCACTTGGGCTCCAGAGTTTTGTAGAGTTGAGTGAACTGACTTTTTCAGTTCACGTGTACAGGCCCCTTTATCCGAAGAACCCACTTATGCCTCCTGAGTCACTGGTTTGGGTCAGATGATGACATTCTTGGAATAGATAAACAATTTTAACACCAAATCCTATAGTTAAGTGTGGCTGAACTTGCCAGGGTCCTTTCTATTGCTAGTTTTGCATTCAGAGACCTTGTCATCTCTTTCATAAGAGCTGGTTCATTTGGGCCCTCCTGCCCATGAAACCGATTCCAAATGGAGACACGGGTAATTCTCTTTTTTCCCAGGAACTCCACATTCTGCACCACATAGAGAAAAAAGAAACTTTTCTAATAGAAAATAGCACAGAAAACTTAGAGTTAAAAGATGGACACATTCAATCAGAAGTATGGTTGATTCCAAGCTGCAGAAAACACATCTCAAATACCGTAAAGTACAAATGACCTCCAATTGGCTCTTCAATATCTTACCATCATACTGACTAGTTCTTCCTGTGGATTCTGACTTATTCACAAGTATAAAATTTTTAGAGAAAGTAAGAATATATCTGGGGCTTCTTTGGTGGCTCAGTGGTAAAGAATCCACCTGCCAATGTAGGAGACCCAGGTTTGATCCCTGAGTTAGGAAGGGAATGGCAACCCACTCTAGTATTCTTGCTTGGAGAATCCCATGGACAGAGGAGCCTGGTGAGCTACAATCCATGGCATTACAAAGATTTGGACATGACTTAGCAATGAAACAATGACATATGTATCTCATGATAAGCTCTTTCCAGAAGAGTAAGGTATGATTCCTGTTAGCTTGTGAACAAAAACAGGCTGGTTAACAGAGGTACATCCTCATTTGTAAGAAAATAGCATGTGTATTGCACCTTAGGGTTTACCAAATGTTTGTATCCACTGCATATTCATTCATTTAATTCTCAAAGTGATTCTACTTGATGGTATTTGTTCTCTTTTACCAATGTGGAAATAGGCTCTGAGAATATACTGGGCTGGCCTGGATGACAGCATTGGTAACTGGCATGCCAACACCTGAATGCCTGACTTTGGAAGTAAAATCCTATTGTATTTCCATATGCATTCCCATGAGAACCTGGAAATATTTTTTCCTAAAACTAATGATAGTGCAGGTGGCCCTCAGTTCATACCGGGACAGACAGTGATTCCTGGTCTATACTTACTTCAGATCAGCTTTGAATACAGACTTTTTCACTCAGTTGGCTTATGCACATTAGTGGCTTGAGGACAAAATAAGGAAAACATGGGAAAAAACAGTTTCTGGAAAATGACTTCAATAGAAAAGAAATGGACTTCATCTCTTTTTACTCTGTTATAAAATGAATGCTCTCTAGCACATCCTGAGATCCTGACCTCTACCAGATATGGTCCTTGATCTGAGATGGACTCCTCCCGCCCACACCTCCCAGAGAAACATCCTACAGATCCACATGCAATTGGCCACAGCAAGTCTTCTGGTCAAGACCAGAGTTGACTGCTCTGTTCACAAGGAGCTCATTGCAGGCACATGGACAGCGGGAGGAATGAAGAAATTGGACCAGCAAAGTGGTTTGCCATAGCCAGGAGCAGTGAGGAAAGAAAACTACAGGCGAAGTTCCAATAAGAAGACAGCTGATCCAAGGCACAGAAAGTCACTTGGAAAGGCTGGGGCACAAAGGATAGAAGAGGGCAGTGCTGAATGAGGCAAGAGGTGAGGCCAATGGCTGGATGACCCAGGCCCTTGTGAGCCATTGGCCAGGAGTTTAGGTCTCAACCCAGAGTCAGTAGGAGCCAATGATGGGCTCCAGCAAGAGGGAAAATTGTGCATATTCTGATCTCAGAAGGATGCTTCTGGTTACAGGGAAAGAGTAGATTGGAGCAGGCAAGCCAGGAGGTAGGGAGGTAAGTAGGAGGCTCAGTGTTGAGATGCTGATGAAGAGAAGCAGATGAACCATGATCCATCACCTGCCAACCAAGCGCCAAGAGCAGGTAGACACGTGCTCACTCTTAATCCTAAAGAAAGAAAAAGAAAGTTATTAACACAAGTCACCAAATGTTCAACCGATGAATTGTTACATGTGTTCCTGATGACAAAAAGAAAATAGGCACAAATGGGTACCATTGGCACATAGCAAAGTGTGCACACCAAAACTCAAGTGTACAGAACTCACACTCTTAAAATCTCCCATGACACTTTTGTTTTCTTATCCTCAGTGGAAAGTACTATCCGTGGTCTTCCTAGCCCCAGAAAAGTTGTTACACTGAGTCAGTCCCCACAGAACCCTGAGTCACCGATTCCAGATGGCCCCACCCAACAGCGGAGAGCTACACGGGTAGAGAGGGTCTACACCTGCCCAGCACCGTCCAGAGCCAGAGTCAACAGCACGCTCGCCCAGCAACCAGAAGTCAACGTCCCTCATCTACCTTATCTGAGTGGTTGCAGCAACATTTTATTAGAAATCGTCACCCACACAGCTCACATAAGGAGAAAATGCACTTAGGAGGAAGTATTTGTTTTTTGATGTATGTGTCCTTTGGTGTCAAGGAAATAAAGTTGAGTGCTTTAACATGAGAATTCATACGTGACTGAGGATGTGCCTGGGGCTGTGACTGTGTTCTAGAGCAAGTTGTTCTTATCCTAGCCATGCTATAGGGTGGGATGGAGTCTGAAAGGGAAGCTGGGGAGTCAGGCTTGGCCCTGGATTTGCTGTGTGACTTTGGAAGGGTTGTTGAGTTTCTCTGGGCTCCAGTCTTTCCTCGGGATGATTGCATGCAGTGGTTCCCAGCTTTTTTTTTTATTCCCCAGCACACGTTGTAGAGAAATAACCCATCCCATAAGGAATTGTGTCATTTTAGCAGTAATTCTCAACCAAGTGAGTGAGAGGGGTGGATAAGTGAAACCATAATTTAGTAAAAGTCAACATGAGGGTCTGATCCTCTTCACCAACCCCCACCTTTCCCAACATGCACACGCACATACACATCATACATATGCACATACATACACAGGCACACGGGCTTCCCAGGTGGCACTAGTGGTAAAGAACCCATCTGCCAATGCAGGAGATATAAGAGACATGGGTCGATCCCTGAGGCAGGAAGACCCCTGCAAGAGGGCATGGCAACCCACTCCAGTGTTCTTGCTTGGAGAATCCCATGGACAGAGGAGCCTGGGGGGCTACAGTCCATAGGATCACAAAAAGTTGGACACAGCTGAAGCATCTTAGCACACGTGCACACACACATGCACACATAGACACACATGTACACACATTCATGCAGGTGCACACAGAGACACATATAACACACATGCACATGCACACACTTACATGTACACAGAGACACATATACATACATATATACATGCAGGCACACAGAGACACACACAGATACATACATATACATAAACACATACACATATACAAGGCATACACACATACATACACATCACACATACATTTAAGCATATAACACATACACACACACTTAAGGCACATGCTTACACAGATACACATACAATAGGAAATGTGTGCAGTCTGTTAAAACAATCCATAACATAATTTTGTCTTTGACATTCTTTCATTTTAGCACTGACCCCTTCAAACCTAGGGCTTTCTTTTCAAGCTAGTTTAGGCTTTATTCGAATTCAGAGCTCTTCAGACTGTGCCATTCCAAAATTTTGAAGTGGGAGTAATTGAATCAACCTGTTAAATGCACAGGGCTTTCCGGGTGGCACCAGTGGTAAAGAACCCACCTACTGATGCAAGAGACAAAGAGATACGGGTTCAATCCCTGGGTCAGGAAGATCCCCTGGAGGAGGAAATGGCAACCCACTTCAGTATCCTTGCCTGGAGAAACCCATGGACAGAGAAGCCTGGTGGGCTACAGTCCTTGAGGTCACAAAGAGTCAGAGACAACTGAAGCGACTTAGC
Source organism: Ovis canadensis (assembly GCF_042477335.2). NCBI lineage: Eukaryota > Metazoa > Chordata > Mammalia > Artiodactyla > Bovidae > Ovis > Ovis canadensis. Next base: position 55,998,381 of record NC_091257.1, on the reverse strand, counting down.
ATGCATGCTTAAGCGCTCTCTCATAAGCTGACTATAAACACACAGCCATGGCCCAGCGGAGACCGAGCTCCAATAGACCTGCTCTGATGGGCATCCTCCAAGGGTTCCTCTTTAGAAACGGAAAGTGCCTAGTAAAGGTGCAGGGAGGATGCACAGAGGGTTTACAAAGGAGGCTCCGTGAGGGCCTTCCCTTCTTCTCTGGAGTCCAATCAAAAGGGAGCAGGCCTGAGAACACATGGCATCTTCGGAGACAGGTTTGCCTGGTTTCAGGTTACTTTCTCTGTTTATTTCCTTCCTGTCTTGCCTTGAGTGAAATGATCCCCCTCCAGCACATCAACCAGCCTCAGCATGGCTGCAGAGCATTAAATGGGAAAAGAGATCACTATTGGTCCTTTTAAAAATGACCCTGAGGGATGGGCTGGGGAGGGGTGGTTCAGGTTGGGGGACACATGTACACCCATGGCTGATCCATGTCAATGTATGGCAAAAACCACTACGATATTGTAAAGTAGCCTCCAATTAAATTAATTAATTTTTTAAAGGGGAAATCGTTTCCTTTCCTTTTATAAAGGAAACACAAGATATGGAGACTGCTGATGTCAGCAACCTTCGTCCATAAGGATATTCATTCAAACTTGGAAAGCTGGGCTGTACATTGATCGAGACAGACATCTCCCATTGATACACCATATTCCCACCATCAGTGTAAGACAGTTTCCTTTTCTCCACATCTTCTCCAGCATTTATTTGTAGACTTTTTAATGATGGCCATTAAGACTGGTAAGGGGTGGTAGCTTATCACAGTTTTGATTTGCATTTCTCTGATAATCAGCAGTGTTGAGCATCTTTTCATGTGCCTTTCAGCCATCTGTATGTCTTCTTTGGAGAAAAGTCTATTTATGTCTTCTTCCCATTTTTTGATTGAGTTTATATGCATAATTATATATGTACATATATATATATAGTAAGCTGTATGAGCTCTTTGTGTATTTGGGAGACTAATATTTTGTAGGCTGTCATCTCTCAATATATTGGCCTGTCAGGCAGCAAGCAGTACAAACTTGGATTCAGTAACACTATCAGCCCTGGGAAAGCCACTTTAGGATATATCACCAAACCCCCCAAGAAGTAGCTTCCCAGGTTCTCTCCCATTGCAAGAAAAAAAGGAATCTTAGATTTCTGTCTCAGCCTCCTTTAGAGCATTATCATCCTGCTGCTATTCAATCTCTTACTCAGAGATTGAAGGGGCTCTGTTTCAAAGAAACTGAAAACAAAAAATCCTCATCCAAGCCTTCACTTTCTCCAGCTTTCTCCAAGTTAGCAGCCAATGGAACAATAGCAAGCAGAGAAAAACCATGGAGCCTAGACTTGGTGGAAGACCTAAGGGGAATTAATTTTGTTTTCCTTGTAAGGCACCCAGCGAGTTTTCATCCTGGAAGGTGAGCTCAAGTTGCAAAACAGAGTTTGCAGGTGATGGCTAAGTGGATAGCAGAAGCAATGGAGAGGACTTTGAAAGCAACTGAGACTCATAATTTCTGACTGAAGAGCACTGCTAGCATAGAGCCATCTCCCTGAAAAATTTCCTCTCTCTGATGAATATTCCATGGCTTTCAAGTTGAGATATTTACATACTAACCCCTCACCATGGACTGAACGAGGCTAGGGTGGATGGGTGAATTTGACATTTACACTCAGGAACACAACATACAAAATATAAAGAAAACTCAACCTTGAGAAATGGATTGGAAAGAGGATGTGCAGGTCACATTCTGCAGTGAAGTCTTACAACAGAAGCTCCCCTGTAACATCTTTTCAAGTGTCCTCCTGGGATCCATATGTGCAGACTGCTAAAACTGTTAACATACCCAATTAGGTTTTAATTTATCTCAGTTTCCTCAGTCCTGCCATTAAAAGTCACACCACAGAGCCATCAGACAGAGCATTACCAGCCTCACGGTTTTGTCAGGTGCTGCCCAATGAGTCGAACTCGACACCAGCTGCAGAAACTGGACCTCAGTTCCAGCTAAGAAATGTTGAAGTGGGTCAGAAGCATTTACCCTGGACATCTGTGTGCCGCATAACCTAAGGATTTGTTTTAACAAAACAAATAAAGGCTTTCACATTCCCAAGGACAGAAACCATTTAATCTACTTACACGGCTCTTTCAAGAACGTAATACTTTGGCAAGACATATATGTCAAGAAAGCAACAACTCAAGATTTATAGAAGCTAATTTATGTTTGAGGCTGTTAAGATAGATTCCGGGCAGTCCTGCTTGCTCTGGGCAGAATTTCATGCCCCTCCTTTGCCCCCACCCACCAGCCTGCCGCTCCATCTTGTATTGTTCCTGTTTATTGCAGCAATGAGCCTCGTGAGATCACTGATTGCTTAGCACCAGCTGACGGCCGATCCATTTATTATGGAGGGAATCAACACCTCCAGTGAGGTCAGCAAGCTCCCTTTGGTGCTCATACTGTAGGTGATGAAATCATGTATTTCTCTACAACGTATTAGATTCACTGGATTGACTAGGGATCAATTTTTGTTTAACCAACTGTGCAGGTTACTGGGTAGGAAGTTTCTTGGTGCACCACTGTGGTATTTCAAAACAGCAGTGAAAATAATTATCTTAATATGGGGCCACTGGGTCTTTCTTGAACACATGTTGGAGGAGCGCTGAAGACAGTGCTTAGAACTAAAAATACCAAACACATGGAAAAGTCGTTGGGCTCCCTCAGCACTGTGGATTCTTTATGAATTAGGAATGGGACAGTAAACGTGTGGGATCGCTCAGGCCACCAGTGGGCCCTTCCTGCCATCAGTGAACTTGCGACCTTATTTCCTTGGAGGGCTGTTAAAGTGAAGTCAGAGGGCAGAAAAGTTATTTGCAAGTACCCTTTTCACTTGTGTGGTCCGAAGAACTAACAGATTTATCCAAAAGATGGACAGTGTGAGCGGGGTGGAAGAAGCAGCTGGTTAATTCAACATTCAGCTCAAAACACAAAAGCCAGACAAGGACCAGAGCTGCCATTTGGCTTTGGTGGACAAGCCCTGTTCTGAAAAGCAAGCTTGCTCTGCTATGTAGGCTGACAGCACAAGGAAACCCTAGACATCCTTACCAGGCAACGTGCCACCGCGATAAAGGATGGGCCCCTTCTCTCCCAGGCTCTGGGTCCCCAGGAGCCCTGCATTTGCTCCTGAGAGGAAAGGAGAGGGCAGAGCAGGCAGGAGGGGGGGGAACTCAGTCTCTGTAGTAAACTCTGGCCATCCGGAGGAGTCCAGCACTGATCGATTTGAAAGATTTGTCCAGATTTCTCTACCTAACAGAAAAGAGGGCCAGTTTCAGGCAGAGGTCTGGAGATACAGAAGGAGATGCCAAGGAGTTGAACAGAAAGAGACTGCTGTAAGTAGAGCATCCGTCTGTCTCCCAGGTTCAGAGCACCTCTCACAGAGCCCCATTGGAATTCTTCATAACTTTCACCCCAGATAAGCTGATGTGGACTTTATATGCATTGTAATCTAGATCATTACTCTCATGATGGAGAAATAGGTACAGGCTTATTGGCTCTTTTACCAGTGAAGAGATGAATCTCAGGAGATGAAATTCCAAAGTAGAAGGCAAAGCCCCAAAAGCTTTATATAATCATCTCTCAGTTCAGAGTGCTCATAGTTTCTGATTTCTGAGTTTGATTTAATCTCTAAGAGTTGAAAACGGCCAAAATTTCCAGTCTTTTTCAATTGGCAAGTTGCAAACTATTATAAGTTGTGGGATCAACTTACGGATCCCAACAGACAAATTTTAAATAAGACAGAATGAAAAACAAAGGAGAACATCTCAGAGAACTTTGCCCATAGGAAAAAGTAAATACCACCTTGACACTGTTCTTTCAGTTATGCATCTGTATACTAGGTCTCAAAGTAAAATGCATTTCTTACTCTGGGTCTTAAGAAAAAAAAATCCGAAAACCACTATTTCAGCCCAAAGTTTTCCAAACCCTAGAGGAGGGTGTAGGAGGTATGCAGAGCCTAGGAGATACGCATAAAATACGTATTCCCCAGACCTGACTCAAGCTTAATTTATCAGACTGTCTGGGGTGGAGCCCTGAAACTTCCCAGGCAGTTCTGATGTAACCAGTTCATAAACCAGGAGATGGGGCAGATGGAGTCCAGCCAATGAAGGCTCCTGAATTCCAGAAGGGCTGAGTGAGGTCCCCAAGACTTCATGGCAGGTCAGCAGGACAGCCCTGCCAGGCTGGTTGTCACCCACCGGGACCCATCAGGTAGGGAGAGGACTTCAGTCGTTATACACCCAATGGGATCTTCAGAACCGCCATGTGAAATATTTTAAATGTTCAAGAGAGCAGCCCTTTGTATTGCATGTATTAGAACATAGAGCCGACATCTTTATGGCTAGCCAACTGTTTTCTTCCTCTGGTGAGTTACTATGACATAGCACAGCAACCCCTGCCTCTTGCTCATGGGACCACACAGACCTTCAGTAAATAGCTGCTGAATTAATTAACAAGTGAAAAATGCATTCGGAGATCCTGAATTCATCTAAAGCAGGTTTAAAAAAAAAAAAAAACACTTCACCTTCTAAGAGTCTTAAGTGCTAAAGAAACCTGTAATGTCTATCCTTCAGCAGACTCTGGGTTTTCTAGGACAACACCATTTAGTTTATGTTTTCTCTTGAGTAGTTTCATCAAAGTTTGTACTTGTTCACTGAAACATTTTAATTTTCCTACTTAAGAAATACAAATTACCAACTGATGTCAACTCCACCCATCTTTCGTCAAACTTGAGATTCTAGAGCATCACTGTCCATTAGAAATATAATGTAAGCTACACATGTAACTCAAAAATTTTAAATTCACATTCAGAAAGTCTTAAAAAAAACGTTTTATCAGGTGGCTCAGTGGTAAAGAATCCACCTGCCAATGCAGGAGATACAAGGTCAATCTCTGGGTCGGAAAGATCCCCAGGAGAAGGAAATGGCAATCTACTCCAGTATTCTTGCCTGGAGAATCCCATGGACAGAGGAGCACAGGGGATTATAGTCCATGGGGTCGCAAAGAGTCACACATGACTGAGCACAAGCACCAAGCAAGCATCTGAAATATCATCACTGAAACACACGGTATGAAAAATGTTAGTGAATATATTGTTTCTTGTTATCTTTGAGATCCTAGGTGTATTTACCAGTTACAGCACAGCTCAACTCAGACAAGCCTCATTCCAAGTGCTTAGTAGTAACATGTAGGTGCTAGTTGCCATACCGGTCAGTGCAGATCTGAGATTTATGGCTTGTTGCAGATATAAGACAATGGCTCTAAAACAATCTGTAGGGCAAATAGTGGAGCAAAAATAATGCCAGTACACTTTACAGAGAAAACTCTGGGGTCATGCGTGAGAAAACTAGATGTAAGGTTCCTGAGACTCCATCATCACCTTGAACTCTCATCTACTCGAGTCCACTCATCAGTCCACTCCCTTTGAGAGGCAGCTGCTGTCTGTGGCCAGAATGTAGACACTGCCATGAAGCCTCCTGAGCTGAAACCTGACAATTGTTTGTGCCTCTTTAGCAAATTTATCTCCTCTGCCTGTCTCATTTTCATCTGTAAAACTGGCATGATAGTACCAACCTCATACCATGGTTTGGAGGATTTCCGGAGGTGAGAAAATAATGCAATTAGAATAGTGATTTGTAAGCACTTTGAAAGAAAGAGCTATACTATTTCTCAGAATTAAAATAAAAGCTGTCCAAGCCAGTCATTAGAGCCATTCACCAAATGTTTCCATTTCCTTCCAAGTGCAGGGCATGTTTCTTTGCCCTGATAAAGTTATATGTGGCCACTGACTTATTTTGGCCAATGGAATGTGCGTGGATGTCATAATGTGTCACTCCCAGGTGGAAATTTTAAGAGCAAGTATTTGACTCTCAAACAGCCCAATCACAGCCACCAGCCCTGCTCCAGATGGTGCCATTCCATCAGTCTGAGGACCCAGAAAAGCCCCCAGCAAGTTCGTTTCTCACATAACATGAGAAAAATCTAAAACTTTTTCTTGCAAACCATGAAGAATGTTTGCAGTTCTTCAAATATTGGGAAGTATTTTTTACTGAAAACTTACCTAGCCCATCATATGTAATGCATCTTAACTGCTACTTGCTTGAGGGTTTCACTAACTTAACTAATTCTATTTTCTCTAAACACACTAACTGATGTCCACACAGAACCCTCAAATCTATCCAGGTCCTCTTCAATCCTTGGGACCTATGTACCCACCAATAGGCTTGCATACTTCATTATTATCAGTTGTGTTTAACTTGTGTACAAATTGTAGTCATTATTAAATTTAAGTATTACACACTGATAACCAGTCAATCCTAAAGGAAATCAGTCCTGAGTATTCATTGGAAGGACTGATGCTGAACTGAAACTCCAATACTTTGGCCACTTGATGTGAAGAAGTAACATTTGAAAAGACCCTGATGCTGGGAAAGATTGAAGGCGGGAGGAGAAGGGGACGCCAGAGGATGAGATGATTGGATGGCATCACTGACTCAAAGGACATGAGTTTAAGCAAGCTCTGGTAGTGGGTGAAGGACAGGGAAGCCTGGTGTGCTGCAGTCCACGGGGTTGCAAAGAGTTGGACACGGTGGAGTGACTGAACTGAACTGAACTGATTACACACTGATGAAATTTGAGTGAATTAAGAAAAAGAGCATTGTATCTATAAGCACTCAATTGAATGCTTTGAATAGACTGAATTAAAACAAGTTATTAAAATGTCTTCAATTTAGTTGTGCCTGAAATAATAAATGCTGAGGTGGAGTACGCATCACACAAAATATAAAATGATCCTGCGCCCATATCTCTTTCAATTCTTGCTCTGCTTTAGAAAAATCCAAACCAGAAATTGGAAAATACATATTTTGGGGAGTGGTCTTTGCAAGAAAGGCAAAATGGAATTCCAAGCAACTACCACACCCACAAAGCAAAGGCTTGACCCTATATCAAAAGACAGATAAATGAGTATGTGGTCTGATGTTTTAAGTTAAATGAAAATATTAGAGGTATGTATGTATCATTTTTATGTCCACCACCCAAAATCAAATGCCTGAATTAACTACTACTCTTAACCCTATGAAATCAGATGGTTTTCTCCTATAGAAAGATAATTGGATCTTTATGAAATTCAGCAACTCTGATCACTCCCCTAGACACAGTATATTACTTCTTTTTTGTTTTGGGTTAAATTTGGCATATTGTAGAGGCTTGCCTGGTGGCTCAGACAGTAGAGAATCTTTCTGCAATACAGGAGACTGGGTTCAATCCCTGGGTCAGAAAGATCCCCTGGAGAAGAGAATGGCAAACCACTCTAGAATTCTTGTCTGGAAAATCCCATGAACAGAGGATCCTGGTAGACTACAGTCCACAGAGTCGCAAAGAGTAGGACACAGCTGAGCAACTAACACTTTCACACTTTGGCATATTATACTTTTGGGAAAACACAATCTGAAAAAAAATCTTGCAGATGGGTGATGTTCTAGGTTATAAAGTTTGAGGAGTCCCGCTCATGGCAAAGGTCATGAGGTTAAGGGGCCCAACAGGCAAAGGCTAGTCAGGCCTTAAGGGAGCCTCGCTGAATCTGCTCATGCGTCTGCCCCAAAAACCAGAGTTTGCCCGCCTTGCTGCATGATGCCTTTCACCTCTACTTCTGACATTACGGGGGGCTATTCCCCACCACCTCTCTCTGTAACGGAGTTAACTTAGGACTCCAGTTAATAAATCTCCTGGGCGTGTTTCAGTCCAAAAACCCCTCTGATGGCTCTCTAGCCTGCCTGACAGGATTATCCGGCCACATGTGATTGTTTACAGCCTCCCAACTGTGAGAGGCATGAGATACTTTAAACTTTCTAAAAACAGATTCTTTTGAGAAGTTAGAAAATTATTAGTATAGTATTAGTGAGTTAGTTAGAAATCATGTTGGTACAGGGTTTCATTGCTGAGTTAATGATTGCCGCCAGGCCTCCATATCCTTAGGCACCTGGGAGTATGTTAATCAATGTAATTGGAATGTAGAAAAAGAAATATAGTAGTTTTGATGTTAGCAATACTAGACTTTTTGAGTTAATGAATTTTCTCTTTTGTTATAGATCACTGTACTCTTCTTTCTTTGTTATAAATCACTGTGTCCTTGCTATGTAAAAATGTAACTTTATCACTATCTTAAGACTAAATAGATCTTAAGGGGAAACAAGTTTTCTGATCGATCAACCTTTATCAGCAGAAAGAATTGTGGGGCCATAAAATGTTAATCGGTCTCCAGACCAGAAGATATTGTAAAACAAATGTAAGACCCTTGTAAGAACAAAGATATGCTGAAAACACATTTATCTCTATGTATAACTAAAAGTATAAAAGTGGACTTGGAAAATAAAGAAACGGATCAGTTCCTGGAAAGACTGTTCTCCTCATGTTGTTCTTTCTCTCACCTTCTGGCTGAATTCCCATCTGGAGCGTGGATGCTCTCCAAGCCTGCTAATTTTTCCCTGGCTTCTAAGACCCACGCGAGAGGGAGCCCAAGGCGGGGCACCCTCTTCTATTCAAGCAGGCGCCGGTGACCTACGTAGGTGGTGCAAACTCCTTGTCTCGGAGTTTTACTGGTTCTCCGCGTAAACCAAGTTATTCAGCCCCTTTTCTCTACTTATTTTCCTACTACACTATTTCTTTATAATCTCCCTCCATATCTTTAATTAAGCAATTAATTCCTCAGACGCCGACTCTGTCCCTGCTTCGAATTACCCTGGATCCACCGGGACTGGACCCTGGAGGGAAACAGAGGATATAGGATGGTCCCACAAAAGTTGCATCTTTCCATCCACCCCAACCCTTACATTTGGAGAATACACGTACCTGGAGTTTAACCACTGCAGCTATGAAACGATGCTCAAAAGTAAAAGGAAGTGCAGGCCTTTCTCCTCACAGTCCCATGAGCCCAGAAACACATGGTCCTATTCTGGCCATATTTCTCACACCTAACATGAAGCGCATGAAACACCACCAACTATGTTCAGCTGTTCCCCAGTGATGAAAAGTTTCAGACATATGGTCCCAGAGATTAATATCTGTGCAGCCCAGAAGTAGCTGGGAACATGTGGCCTGAGACAAACATAAATTCTAAGCCTGGTGTTTCCTCTGTGGACCTCTCCCTCCACACCTGGACTCTTGGAATGAGTCACCGGTAGTCTCTGAGAGTGAGGACCAAGAAGCAGGGATTAGCACGTGTTGAAATTCTGAGCCACCAGTCAGAGACTCCTGGAGGGGCTGTTCATCTGGTGAACCCCAAATACAATGGGCTTCAGGGGAGGGCTGTTCTTTCAATGGATCTTCCCAAAGCAAAGAGTCTCTGTGGGCAGTTTGGGGGCCTGTGTTCTAGGGATAGCCTCATGAAATAAGTGATAAAAAAACTTTTTTTCTAGATTCTTCCACTCTCAGGAAAGGATATGTTATGGGCTGCAATCCTACATCTCCTCCAGCTATTTCAGTATCTCTCAAACAACATTGTCCCAGCTTTCTGTGACATTAGCCTAAAGATGTTCCTTGAGAAAAAGAGGGGAAAACCTAATACATAGCGTGCCAAGAATTTTCATGGCTGCCTCTACCAAGAGTTTTGAGAAGATTCACAGACCCATGGCTCCAAAAACACTATTCTTTAATGGTTTCAGTTATGGTTAAGAAAACTGCTTTGTATTTTTTAGAAGCACAAGCCAGAAATGATAAGTCAAAGGTGGCATTTCCAGGTTAGGCTTGAAAGTTGGATATTTATAACCTTGAGTGGAAAATTTTTTCAACCTGGGGAAAAGACATATGGCCTTCAGGCTGCTCATGAAGACAGAGAGAGACACACACACATACACACACACACTAGAAAATTGGCTTAAATCAAGGGTAAAATTATCTTATAACAAAAGATTCACATTTGTGCTGGTTTAAAAAATACTTTAAACAACTTCAGGGAAGTTTTTGCAAGACTAGAACTGTACTATCATGTGATTTAAGCTCTTAAGGAAAGTAGAACTTTAATAAAGTGAAGCTCCAACGTCCTTAATACAAATATTAGACAAAATTTTATTTCCAGAGAAAAGAAGAAGAAAGATGCACTCCCCACCATTTCCCAATACATGAATCATGCAAATGACCCATTCTTGTTGGGATGGTTGCAACACATGCTAAGTGAAGAGCCCATCATTTTGATATAAAAGGTTGTAATGTGAACCAAGATAAGAGTCCCAGGAGAAGAAACTGGTAGATGTGGATCCCCTGTGGTCTCCAGGGCAGGGAAATTGAGGAGCTGAGTCCTCCACTTGGGCCCTCAGGTATTCCCAGTCTCCCTTAAAAGGAACAAAGTGCAACCGAAGGAGTTTTTTCTTTTTTGCTGACGTTTCCTTCCAACAAATAATAGGTTGCTCAGAACACACTCTGCTACCCACCTTGCAATAACACAAGAATTGGGAGGCGATCAGAGCCCCAACCAGTAAATGTTAGATAAAGTTCTTCCGTTTCCTTAGAAAAGAATTGTAACATAAGCTACTCCAAACTCTAAAAGATCCACCAATATTAATAAACTCAGGCCAATGGTCTATCTCATCATTCACCAAATTCCTATGTCCAGGGTATGAAAAATCTTGCCCTGTTCTCAGACAAAGACAACTAACCTGAACTTTGTGCTCAGTAAATCAGCTTTTAGGTAACACATTTGAATAAATCATCTGGGTCCCCATCATCTTGTTTTAAGAAAAATATTGAATTATTGGCAAATACTTAAGAAGCAACTCTTGGCTAGAACCCAGGAACTGACACAAGTCTACAGAGAGCAGTAAGTGACAAGGTGCCTAACTGAGATGGTGAGGAGGATTTCTTATTTAAGTCTTTCTGTTTTTTCATTCAAAACAGAGAACACCCAGAAGGACAAGAAAGATTTACGGTTTGAAGCAGTGCTGGTCAAAACCCTTTGAAAAGAACTTATTCATAAATGTTTTCTCAACAAGCTTAACCAAGTTTATTGCCCTGTGATTTTTGTCTATCCTTTATAAGCACATCAGTATTACTGTTTTCATTTAGTAAAAAGAAAAGATGTGTTTTTTTTAAGAGTTGATCTTTACTCAGAAATTCATCTAGATTGCATTAGAAAAATAATCCACTTAACTGAGAAACAAATCAGTAGCTGTAACAATTAGATTTATCTATTGCGTTTACTAGCCAAAATTTCACAACCCAAATTGAAGCCCAGAGAACTTGGAATCCCTGAATGAAAAAATAAAATATCCTTACTATTCTCAAAAAAGCACCATTCTTTGCTCATCTTGCAAAAGTACATGTTTACTGTAGCAATTTGAAAAAAAAAAGACATAATATATCATAGAGGATAACTAGCATCACTCAAATTGCCATTAAATATAGCTACTGTTATTTCAATATAAATCTTTCCAAAATACAATATAAACATAAAATTCAACTGAAATATACAATTTAAACAAAATGGGCTCCAACTGTTTTGTAACCTGTACTACATTTTCCTTCATGTTGCATAAACATTTTATGTTCCTTGGTAGCATGAGTTTATTGGCTTTACAATATCCTACTGCATTGTTGCAATTCCCTACTATTAGAGATATTGTTGTTTGAGATTTTTTTTCCCTGCTACAAACAGAACTATGGTAAAACATAGCTACATAGTCCTTTAGATTACTACCATAGACTAAATTTTTTCTAAAAGAGAATGTTTGCACCTGGCACTTTTTCTAAGATTCTGATATCCATTACCAAATTGCTCTCCAGAAAGGTACACGAGCTGATACCTCACGGCGAAGTATGAGAGAGTCCTTTTCCTTGGACTTCATTGACCCCGGGTGTCACACATATATTCCAATCTATACCAAGCCAGTGGGCAGAAAGATATTTTATTGCTGTTTTACTTAGTCATTTCTATCTTTTTCTTAATTGCTCCATCATGTTCCCTACATCTTTTCTGTGGTTGATATTCACGAAATATCAACCATGGTGGTTTTGAGTACCACCATATAAAAAAGTGATGCAAAGATACACCAGATGGCACAGAGTTCATTTGCTAGACCAACTAGATAAATTCAGGGTATTTAATTTAATGCCATCTTAAATATGGAAAGAGAGTATGATAAGAACAGAAAACTATGGTGTGGTATCAGGGCTTACAGACACGCCTACAGTGAAGGAGATTGCAGGCACACTCATACAATGGACACTTTCAAGCTTTCCTTAGTGATCCTTCCTCACCCATCAATGGTTCCAAGCTGGACAACCCAAACGGTGTGTTCTCTAGAACTCAGTGAAATAAGAGGCTATGAGGCAACAACAGAAAAAAAAATTCACAGTTAAACCCCAACACACTGTGCTTTTAAGTTCGTTACTCCAGAAACACCTGGAGATACATCTTGGAATCAGGGGGAGAAAGTGTCTGAGTCAGTACTGGGGCTGCTGTAACTCTGATGGAACAACCACATTTTAAAATGCAAACACCGCAACAGCATCCGTTCTTCTGAATTTTATGTCCTGAGAGACATAGACAAAGAAACACTGAATCTATTTTTAAAATAAGAAAACAATGCAAAGTACCTTAATTTCTTCAAATCAATAAGAAAAGACTACTTCAGCATCATTAGACCCATAAAATTGAATAATATAGTCTCTACACACAAGAGATTATTCTTTATTCCAATGCACGAACATTACCTGAATTTTAAAAGTCATTTTTATTCAGGTGATTGAGCGCACTAGAGACAACTAGCTATGCATACAGTAAAACAACAAATGCTAACTACATGTCTGCTTTGTTGTTTAGTCACTAAGTCATGTCTGACTCTTTGTGACCTCGTGGATTGCAGCATGCCAGGCTCCTCTGTCCTCTACTATCTCCCAGAGTTTGCTCAAATTCATATCCGTTGAGTCAGTGGTGCTATATGTCTGCTACTTTACATCATTACAGGAAAATCCTAGCAATAACCCTAAGGGAAAAGTACTCTTCTGATTATTATTCCCATTTACAGGTTTGAAAACAAGCAAACAAAACTGAGAGTTGGAAAGGGAAATTAGGAAGTAATCCAGAACATGAAACTACCTTCCGCTGCTCCCTTATTCCTCAGTTACTGGGGCAGCGGTGTCAACAGAGAAAAAACACAGTGTCCAGTGCCCTTATATCTTTACAAGCAGATCGTGAAAAACAGGGAAGCGGCAAAGAGCTTGCTATCTGAAAAATAAAGCCGTTTGCAAATAATGGAATATGGATACCAATCTAAGGACCATACTTCCTCTTCATCTCTTGAGTTTGACTCTAAAATATCACCAAAGAGATGTACAAATCCTGCAGACTCTGTACCCCTAAATCTCTGAAGTCAGCAAGACAGGAAAAGTGTTGAGGTGACCAGGATTATCCATCTTGCTTCCTCCCTGCTAAATCAGTCATTGAGCTGTTACAAGTGGATGGAAAAAACCTTGTAATCCTCAGGTGTGCCATTTAACTCATAAATTATAAGATTTCTAGGACATTTTATATTACAGTTGACACTGCTCCATGGTATGTTCGAGGATATTTTCCAAGAGAAGCCACTCTATGAAAACATTAAAATGGCCTTTTCACACTCTTCATACTACAGAAAAAGAAACAGATCCAATTACTTAGTTATGCAGCTAATTCCTACCCAAGTTTCAGGCAACTAAGAATCCTCTACTGCCTTCCACAAAACCACCATCATTTCCTTATGGACCCAGAGTCCAGTAACTGCTAATGGTCAGTTATTTCCATTTGGGCTGTCCGACCCACATACCTTATTGGCCTCTCAGACTCCAGTGTTCAATTGTATCAAGCTGAACAGAAAAAGGAAAGAGAAAGTATGGTTTGAGTTTTTGAAGTTTATTTATTAACTGACCTAGAAATGATAGCTTTTCTTTTAATGAAACAAAGACATTTGGAAAAAAATTTTTTAATGAAGTAGGACTTTCAAGTCCTACTATACAATGCCTGACGATGATCCTTTAACATATTGTGATTATAAAATGTAGGCTCTCATATTTCAGGGTACAGTCAAAATCCTCTGAATTATTAGGCTGTCAGTTGTCTCTTCTGGAAATACTCATGGAATATTTAGGTAATAACATACCAGCAGCTCCTGTTTAATTGCTGCTAGAGACTGTTTTCTAAATAAGAGAGAAGGTTTCTTTCCAACTAAATTACTTGTCCTCCTAAAATTAAGGATTATATTGCCTCACACAGTTTTCAATAGCCGGGACATGGAAGCTACCTATAAGCCCATGGACAGAGAAATGGATAAAGAAGATATGGTACATATATGCAATGGAATATTGCTCAGCCATGAAAAAAGAATGGAACTGAGTCATTTGTAGTGATGTGGATGGACTTTAGAGTCTGCCATACTTAGTGAAGTTAAGTCACAAAGAGAAAAATGTGTGTGCTCAGTCGCTTCAGTCATGTCTGACCCTTTGCAACCCCATGGACTATAGCCCACCAGGTTCTTCTGTCCATGGGGTTCTCCAGGCAAGAATACTGGAGTGGGCTGCCATGCCCTCCCCCAGGGGATGTTCCTGACCCAGAGATCAAACCTGAGTCTCCAGCATCCACACAGATTCTTTACTACTGAACCACCAGGGAAACCCAAAGAGAAAAATAAATATTGTGTATTAATGCATATATGTGAAATCTAGAAAAATGGTACAGATGAGTCAATTAACAGGGCAGGAATAGAGACACAGACATAGAGAGTGGACATAAGGACATGGGGAGGGAAGGGATGAACTGGGAGAGTAGCACTGACATGCCTCAGGTTCAGAAAACACTGATAAAGGGAGCAAGCAGAGAACAATGCCAGGGAAATGGCAGTGGGAACACAGTAGAGGCAGCCATGTAAGGGGCTCTCCTTCTCCCCCTTTCCCATCAGGCTCAGCAGACACAAGGGTGTCAACTCAGGAATGAGAGTGAGCACGGCAGCTAGACCACAGAGGTAGGGTTGAAAACTGTCCAAACACAGAAGACCAGGGGATAACCAACATATGAAAATCAATCAATATAATATACTACATTCATATAATGGAAAAAAGTATGTAATCATGAGACTAATGCAGAAAAAGCTTTTGACAAAATTCAAGATGCTTTCATGATAAAAAGAATCAAAACTATAAACAGAAGGAAACTCCTTCAACATGATGAAAGCTGTATAAGAAAAGCCCACAGGGAACACTATATATGTGTTAGCTGCTCAGTCATGTCTGATTCTTTGTGACCCCATGGACTGTAGCCCACCAGGCTCCTCTGTCCATGGAATTCTCCAGGCAAGAATACTGGAGTGGCCTTTCCATTCTCCAGGGGATTTTCCCAACCCAGAGATCAAACCCAGGTCTCCTGCATTGGAGGCAGATTGTTTACCATCTGAGCCACCAGGGAAGCCCTGGTTAACACTAAACTCAATGCTAAAAGACCAAAAGCACTTCCCTCTAAATCAGAAACAATACAAGACACCCACTTTCACCACTTTTACTCAACATAGTATGCAAAGTTCTAGCCAGAAAAATAGATAAGAAGAAGAAATAAACAGAATTCAGATTAGAAAAGAAGTAACATTATTTCTGCTTGCAGATGTCATGATACTATATGTAGAAAACTCTAAAGATCAGACACACAAGCACGACTGTTATAACAAATAAATGAATTCAACAAAGCAGCAGTGTACAAAGTCAACATGCAAAATTCAGCTGTATTTCCAGCAATGAACAATCCTAAAAGGAAATAGAAAAAATTTCTATTTACAGGTCAATTCTTTCACATGGTGCATATTCCTTCTTCTATACTACACAGTGACTGTTGACTTTGTTGTTGTCTATCTGTCTTGGTTAGGCTTTCCCTGAAAGCAAACCTCACACAAACAGGTACAGGCCAGTTACCTAAGAAGTGATTCCAGGAGTTAGGAATGAGGAAGGAAGGAGAGTGAAGGCAAGAAGGAAAGAAGAAGGCAAGAAGGAGACACCAGTTGATGAGCACCATCGAGGTTGCTGCTCTGATGCCAGTCTGGTGAAGACGAGATTTCTAAGGTCAAGCACAGAGTGACCTTGCAAGTGTGCCTTGCAAGAAGAGGGGTGGTGGGCTTCCTCTCCAGCTTGCATCCCCCACTGGGTGAGGCCACTGGAGCCAGCAACACCTTTCTCTTTGACCAGTTCGCCTCGGAGAAGGGTAGGGAGACGTCTGCACTCCCTCCAGGGGGACTATCCACCGAGCGATGGCTTGCAGCCAAGGGGAGTAATGGGTAGGGCGGGGCATTTACTAAACTGCTCAGGATCTCAAGTCCTACATTTGAAGGTAACAGTGTCTTCTCTTTCTTGGGATGGAGCCCAAGTACCTAGAACCATGTCCAGCAGATTGCAACCACTTCATAAATATTTTTCAATGCCTAATGGACTCCAGGACTGTTGTAACTCATGTGATTAGAGAACCAACATTAGTATTAAAATATTGAAGGTCAGCCAAGATACCAGGTCACCAGAGCCAGGTGCCTTAGAGTAGCATGAAGTGTTAGTCACTTCAGTCATGTCCAACTCTTTTAGACCCCATGAACTGTAGCCCCCCCACCCCCCGCCGGCTCCTCTGTCCATGGACTCTGCAGGCAAGAATACTGGAGTGGGCTGCCATTCCCTTCTCCAGGGGATTTTCCCGACCCAGGGATTGAACCCCGGTCTCCTGCATTGCAGGCAGATTCTTTACCATCTGAGCCACCAGGGAAGAGTAGCATAAAGCAAGAGCCTAAAAAGGACCAATTACCAGGGGGCCGATGGCTTAGAGATTGAAAACCTGTGGAGCTGAACTTACTCTGACTCCTGCTTTCATCCAAGCTGTAGGACTGCCTAGATGCCATCCTTGTCAGGGGCAACAAGAAGGAGGATCTGTCAGGTACAGACTGGAAAAAAAAAATAAAGAACATGCACTTGGTAGCTGTTAGTTCATCTGTGGATCAATTACCTTTTCAGCTATTCTGACTGAAGCCTTTAGCTAACAATTTTTAAAACTGCATTTGAACCTTTCTTTTTTTCCAGACAATGCGGCTTCCATAAAGACACAATTCGTTGCAAGAAAGAAATGTCATACGTTGAAGCAGCCTTGTCTTTGATCATTGTTATTTTAATCTTCAACTCAATGATATTAACATATGCATTTATTATTGTGCTATTTCGATTATCTCCCTGTACCACTTTAAATCTTATTTTTGCTCAAACACAAGATTATTCTTTCCATTTTTTCCAATGTTAGGAAAGAAAGAAACCCCTTAAGCTTACTTACAGCCAATACATTAAAAGGGAACCTGATTCGTTTTCGTAGGAGAGGTTTTTGTAGTAGGGAAATGTGACCATCTCTGTTGGCAAATGTTTTCACTGAATTACAGACATCTTCAAAGAAAGAGAAATTCCCCCAAACTATTTAAAATCGTCATAACGGACCTCCCACAAATGATAACTTCTTTAAAGTAGAAATTCCCCTAAAGATGTACAAATCTTCAAAAAAGAATACCCCTCAAATGATTAGAACCTTACCAAACTCCATCTGGATTTGAGTTCCAATAATAGGGGTCAGAACCTTGTCCATACCTAGTAAAAAAAAAAATACTGTAAGAAAGCACATTTTTTAGTATTTCCAGATGTAGACGGAACATTTTTCGTTTTGAAATACAATGAGAAAACTTTTTCATGCTATTTTGGATACGATATATAGGCCAAAGCAGGCAGAGAAAGTTATTTGAAAGTGGTCAGGCCAAAGACACTTTAAAGCAGGTTGAGTTTGAATTCAGAGCTAGAAACCAGTGGTCTCTCCTCCACTCTTGGTTCCCGTCATTTTTCCAGGCCATTGTCATTGGTCAGAATAGTGATATTAGACGAACGTTGTTTTTGAAGTTGGGTTCAACTCTAACACAAAGAGTAAAAAGTAACTGAGAGACAATGAAATAGAAAAGCGACAGTTGACTATAAACAAAAGCAGGAAAAGTATTAAAAAGCCATTGTCTGCACCTAGACAGACACGCAGACCCACAAGTACACCCGCACATACCTCCGTTCTCGTTTGGCAAATTGGTCATCTGTGTTTGTTCAGCGATGCATCATTTACAAAAATATTAACGGAAAACAGCCGCTCCATCTTGCTGCCTGTTGGCGCATAGGATTCTGTGTCTCCAGTAAACTCTGCTGATCATCTGTCAGAAAGTATATGGAGATCTCACCCTGCCCCCCACCCCAGTGAACACCCACCCAATCCTGGCAGACGCTGCCCCAGGAGCCTCAAAGACTCGTCCTACAGAGCTGTTTTACCCAGTACTTTTTTTCTCCAAACACCCCTCAGACAAAATCCGTTGGAAACCAGCAAGAGAAGAATGTGCTTGCATACAAACATTTGCATGTCTACACAAATAATAGTTTTTGAATTTTTATTTTATATCATGATTTTGTGTGGTGTTAGTGGGTTTTGTTATAGGAATTGGGGATTGTCAGGTTTTGATTTTGTTTTCCTATCGCTATCAGTCTGGTTTGTTTTTTGTTAGCCTACATTCCTACATCTGTTTTCCTCAAGACTGTCCTTTTCTGGGCCCCTATCAAGGCATTGCCTTGCTAAGAACTTGCTTGCAAAATCAGTGGCCAGCCACAACCTGCCAGGGCTTAAAACGCTGCTCAACCCATGCCCAGAATCTGGAACACACTCTGAAATGTCCCAAGGCAGGACACATACAGATGCAAATGAAAAAAACAGGAGCCGAGTTCCTCAGTCTTTCTCCCCAGACCAAAGTTGAAGAACTAGAGACGAACTCTCATAGGGGCAATTTCTCTGGCCCTTGTCTTTTAAAAAAAAAAAAAAATTGACTACACCCCATAGTACGTGGAAACTTACTTCCTTGATGAGAGATTGAACCTGCTTCCTCTGCATTGGAAGGTGGAGTCTTAACCACTGGACTACTAGGAAAATCCCTGGCACTTATCTTTTTCCTTCATGAGCCCTGTCTACTCAAGGGCTATTTGTTGGGTACACACATCAGCCTATGGCAGGCAGCAGGCACTTCCAGGGGGGTGGGAACAGCTAGGTTCTGAAGCCTGAGTGGACCAGGTCCAGCCCAGAGAAGTGGCTGCACCGTGGAGGTGGAGCACCTTAAAGGCATCCCAAATGATTCCCCATCCCAGAGCAGAAATCTCCCTCTCCTAAAAGGAGAATAATGATACTGACAAGTCAATGGTTGTTTGGGGGTCAAATCAATCAATGAAGGGGCTAAGCTTAGGAATGTGCAGAACATGTAGGAAATGATCAGAATGACTGTTCCTTTGACCCCAGCCCTTGGCCTTCTCCCTTGGACATCTTGTCCCTTCTGTTCAACTCTAATTTCTATGCTTCACAGACTTTTCCCATCACTCCCAAGAGGGGGCATGGTTTTCTCTTTTCCGTGGCATGGAGCAATGAGTTTGAATTTCATTTTTTGGTGTTTCATTCATCTTAGACCTGACATCCTTCTCGTTGCAGAATTCTTGGTGCAGTGCTTTGAGCAAAACTAAGTCCATGGGCCTGGGGACTGAGCCAATGGTGGTGGCTCCTGTGAGCTCAAGAAGGCCAATTGCTAGCAGTCAGGACTTTTGCGGGCTGGCACTAAACCACTGGTAGCGTGAAATGGGCCATGTGCTGCAAGAGGAGTACTTATACCATGGAAACTGCAAATGCTGCAAATCGGGACATTTTGCTGTGGTGTTGTGCTGTTGTTGGGGGATTTCTGAGAGGCAGTCTACCTGCACCACACCCTGCACCTCCTCTGCCTCATTTTTCATCTGGCAACGCTCTCCTTTAGCCAGCTCTCCGCCTTGCCACCACCCAGCTCCTAAGTTTTGGAAGGTGTCTCTAACATTGACTTTCCAGATCCAGCTGTGTTTCCTGGGAAATCTGAGCTGGGGCATCTTCAGGCATATGGTAGATACCACCATCCTCCTCGAGACTGACCCCTGCAAGCAGAACCAGGAAGGCTGTGGGAGGAAATGAAGGTTGGGCAAAGAGAGATGAGAAGGAGTGTGTGCTTCACAGTGGAAGAAAGAGAGGTCAGGAGAGGACCTTAGGGGGATGTGTTCAAAAGAAACCTCCAAGTGGTCCTGGCAACAGAGCCCATGTCCAGACCTGCACCCAGGGCTTGAGGCAAGAAGATTCACCAGGCTCCAAGAATGGAACCATTTTCTTTCTTATGTTTTTCTTTTTCTTTTCGGCCGTGCTGTTCAGCATGTGAAATCTTGGTTCTCTGATCTGGGATGGAACCCATGCCCCCTGCATTAAGACTGGAGAGTCTTAACCACTAGACCAGGGAAGTCCCGGGAGCTATTTTCTTATGTCAGACTTTTCCCCCATGGTGTGCCTGTTTCCTGGGTTTCCTTCTTTGAACAGCCCCTGTTGTCAAGGAACCCATCAAGGAAACTGGAAGAGAGCTGAGAGGTACAAGGGAATACCTATGCTGCTCTCTCCTTTCAGTGAATTTTTGGACAAATGACCCAGACTCATCCCTCCTCAACAACCCAGAGCCCAGAGATGCCACTACTTCTGGCCACTTCTTTGCCTCTTTCTTACAAGAAACTCCAAGGTGTTGATCAAGATGACTAGCCATGTGGTGCTGTGATGGCTTGGGCTCTTCAAGCATCAACTCAAAGTCTTATTATCTCAATTTGATTGTCTACAATGAAAACTTGTCTACCATCCACTCCACTGTTTCTCTTCAGTTTTGATCAGTTATTTGCACAGTTCAAAAGTGTGAATTTTGCCCCCCTCTTCAAAATAGCTGCCGAGGAAAACTTTTAAAGCCCTGTTTTGAACGGGAAGATAGCCAACTCATCAATGAAAAACGGTCCCCAGTTTTCATGTGGGAGATAATGATAAAAATGGGTTTTCAAAAGGGAATCAGCAAGTGTTCAAGTTCACTGTGGTTGCTTCATTTTTATCCAGATATTTTAGTTCTTTAACTGAATTAGCAGGCCATCAAGTTCAGCTTCTCTTTCTTTCTCCAACTCACCAGTGAAAGATAAACTTCATCAAAGAAGGGCAGAGATTTTCCCAACTGACTTGTGGCAGGTGATGAAACAGGTCCATCATTTGCCTCAGAATCAGATCACCTGTCCACTGCCACCTGCCAACTGCCACCCAACAACCCCCAGAGGGACCAACCCAATCCCATCTCCCCCAAGGCACTGTCATGGTGTCCTGACAGAGCCCCCCTCTGCAGCAGCCCTGGCTCTTGTTCACATGTGCAATTTTCAGAAACTATATACATAAGCAGGTACCTCTCTGGCAGTGGAGGTCTACACAGCTTTGTAGTTTCCTCAGTGTATTTTCGTACCCTCTGTCATAAGGACCAAAGGAGAAACAGCGTCTCTGCCCTAATCAGTCTCACAAAAATTCTTGGCACACTTTTGCAGGCTGTGTAGACTTGACCCACAGAGGGCTCTCATTTAGAAAGAAACGACTGACTTCTTGGTGGGTTTCTTCAGACTGTTTGTTGTGTGAGAGGTCCATATTTCTCCTCTCCCTTCACAGACCACTCGATGAGTCCATGAATCCCTCCAGCTGTCCTTTTCCTGGGAGGGTGGCTCTGATCCTATCTGGAATCCTTTGGTTTAAACGTGCCATTGGGTTTAAGCATGTCTCTCCCCTTTTCTCACATCTACCCAAATAAACAAGGAATGATCAGATGTTTCCTTGGTTCTAGACCTGTTCTCCAAAAGCCAAGCAGACCAAAAAGTTCTTCTCAGATTTGACTTTTACAACATGAGTGGTTTTCTCCAAAGCAATCTGGTTCTCAAACACAGTGGAGAATCTTCAGAGGAATTTAGACAAAATTAGCCTTCGGTTCACTTACCCTCTGCTACAAAATATTCCACTGTGTGGAACTCCTTTTGAAGGGAAAAACTCAAACCTTGGCTGATTTTGAGATACACATTACTTAGCAAACCAGTGATAGAGGAAAGTGTATATTGGGGATCTTTGGTTGCAAATAACAAAGGCAATCATGTCTAAGTCTAAGCAGAGAGCAGGAATTTGGGGGAGAGAGACCATATATCCTGCAGCCTGGATGGAAGACTGGAGAACTAAATGGAAATAAAACAAAACCCAGGATAAGCTATAGGAAAACCTAGGCACTGAGACAGCAGGAATTAATTGATTCCCTCATCCATATGACTTTGAAATGAGTAAATTCCATCATTTTCCCCCCTCGCTGCATCTGTGTTAGAGTCAATGTGATTGAAGTATGAGTCTGGCTCAAGTCAGGTTCTTGGGTGGCTTGGCAATTTGTTCTAAGGTGGTGAGATGGAAGAGCTAGAGGAAGGGACTTTAGGGGCCCCACCTGCTTCCCTGGTGGAGAAGGAGGTGGCCTAAATTTTCCCTCATTCCAAAATGACATACCATGGAGGAAGGGTAACTCCCCAAAAGTAATAAACTTGGGGCTTTATTCAGAAGGGTAAATATGGTGGACAATCAAAACCAACAA
This sequence comes from Ovis canadensis, assembly GCF_042477335.2. Taxonomy (NCBI): domain Eukaryota; kingdom Metazoa; phylum Chordata; class Mammalia; order Artiodactyla; family Bovidae; genus Ovis; species Ovis canadensis. Next base: position 55,975,796 of record NC_091257.1, on the reverse strand, counting down.
TGACATACATCCTCCAAAACTGGACGCTAGGCTTCCCAGGTACCCCAGCACATAGGCTACATCCAGGGTTAGCCCTACTTTCTGAAGCATTAGCCCCCAGTTTTTGGAGTCTTAGGAGATAAGAGGTCCTGCTCTCCCTGACTCACACTGTCCACAGAAGCTTCTTTTGTAGCCACAAGGTCACAAGAGCTGTGTCGTCTACACATCAGCACTTGCCACGGGTACTTGCCATCTACCTCTACAAGGATTAAATCATGTGCTGCTGTAGCTGCTGACCTTCAACACCCCTGAAGGGAGTTCAGGGTGGAGAGCAGCAAAGGCCTCTGTGCTCTGGAAAAATTGGCAGGATAGATCTTCAGATAGCTAGGTATTTTCAGGAGCCAATTTCACGAGCCCAAGTCTTACATCTCTTTATATCTAGAAAAGCCCTAAATTCCTTTGTGGTGACGTCTGCTCCTGGTGACTAGCAGAAACCTTCCGCTGAAATATGTGCTTGATTGCATGTATTCCCCCTTCACCAAAATCACACATATACTGAACCACACCCCACCCCGCCCTGGTCTCTTTGGAGCGGCTTCTCAGAGCTATCTGAAATGCTGTCTCCTGGGCTAGTGTCTTCATTTTGCTCCAAATAAAATGTAACTCACAATTCTCATGTCGTGCATTTTTAAGTGACAACTGCACCAGCCCCCTGAATGGCATTTAGGAGGGTATTACACTTATGCATGGGATAAGTGGGTAATGGGATATGGGATTACACTTATGCATCGAATAAAAGAGGCAAGTAGACAAAATAAACAGGGAAAGCGAATCACGGTACATTAAGAGGAAAGGTGGGGGCCAGGACTAGACTGCCCTGGAAAGGACTGAGGGGTAATCTCAGGGAACTTCTTGGAGGGTTCAGAGTTAGTCCTCCAATTTTTAGCAAGGAAAACACTCAAGCTCATGGCTGTCCACAACGAAGGGAGGGTGGACCATTGTTTGGGGCTAATCAAAGGTATGACACCAGGAGTGTGTTGAGGCTACAAGAAGAGTGGTTTGAAAGAAAGACAGGACTTGGGTTGACCCAATACTGTGTTGTCAACAAGCTTAATAGGAAAACCAACCATGGAGCAAGGAGTTACCAGAAATTCAAGCCCCATTGAATCAGACAGGAGGCTCAAGGTCACTGCGTCTCATCAACTCAGACAAATTAGTGGAGCCCTTTTGCTTTACGAATTTATAAGATTCTCAGCCAGAGGAATGTAACACCCTTTTGTTGCCCCAAAACTGGCCAGCTGCAATAAAATCACAGTGTTCATCATCCTCCAAACTCCCCAACCTCTGCCAAAAAAATAATAATAATGATTGCTGATATTACTATTTTGTGCACTGGATGAGCGTTTCCAAAAACAATAACAATTAATTTTCTCTGGTGGTGTTAGCCAAAAAAGCAGTGAGGTGCCAGGTTTCCATGATCTTCTTAGATCATCTGGCGCCTGTGAACAATGGCTGCGAGGAACCAGCCCTCAGAGGCTAGTAAAGCTGTGTTATAACCCCAACGTTCAGGGTTTCACATCTTGGCCATCCCACATCACAGCAGGTAGAAAACCCGGGATGGAAAATGTCAGCCTGGATACAAGTTTCCTCCACAGAAATATTGCCTCCACATAGCAGAAATCCTTAGAGATCTTCTCTGTGTAAAGCTTCAAAAACACACCAACCTTGGCTTCAGATGCTTTTTTGACGCTGCTCCAGACATATTTAAGAAATGGGTCTAATTTTGAAGGATATATTTGGGCAGCCAACCAAGGCCTAAAAGGAATCAGCTATCCTGATTTTATGTAAAAAGAATTTTTTTAAAATAAAAGCAGCCAAAACTCTGAAATTTCTGAAGGCATTTACACTCATCTGTCAATTCTTCTTTTTAAAAATATATTTATTTATTTATTTTTGGCTGTGCTGGGTTTGCATTGCTGTGTGGGCTACTCTCTAGTTGGGGTGAGCAGGCTTCTCATTGCTGTGGCTTCTCTTGTTGGGGAGCACAGGATGTAGGCACCTAGGCTTCAGTAGTGGTGGAACACAGGCTTAGTTGCCTGTGGCATGTGGGATCTTCCTGGATCAGGGATCGAACCTGTGTCCCCTGCATTGGCAGACCAGTTTGTAACCACTGGACTACCAGGGAAGTCCCCATCTGTCAGTTTTTAAATTGGGTTTTCAAGGCACTGTGAGAGCAATGTGCATGCTGCATGGCTCAGGGCAGGGACTTACCTTTCAGTGATTTCTAAACCATCGCTCTAAAGAGGATCCCGGGCTTCCCTGGTGGCTCAGTCGGTAAAGTGTCTGCCTGCAGTGTGGGAGACTTGGGTTCGATCCCTGGGTTGGGAAGATCCCCTGGAGAATGAAATGGTAACCCACTCCAGTATTCTTGCCTGGAAAATTCCATGGATTGAGGAGCCTGGTAGGTTATAGTACATAGGGTTGCAAAGAGTCGGGCACGACTGAGCAACTTCACGTTCATGTTCAAAAAGGATCCTACATGTGAGGGGCACAACTTATCTCTATTTTCAAGCCATTTTAAACCCTAGGAAAACCTTTTAAAGAGTAACATTGACAGTAAAATTTCCCAGCAAACAATAAGAGCCTCGTCCTACTTCCCAAAATGAGAAGCGAACATCACATCTTTTTCTAAACTTATTTTCTACAGTTATCTTTTCTAAACAAAGGACTGTCAAGATAAAGTAGTTAACTTGTTGGATGGTAGTCAAGTGCTAAAAGTGGGAAAATGTTTCAATAAAGTTAACTTTTTTAATGGCTAAAACAAAAGAAAGAAGAGAAGTTGTTAAGCCACTCTCCTGAGCACCTACTGTGGGAAGGAAATTAAAAAGAATTTTTAAAACAAGTACTTTGGCCACCTGATGTGACAAGCCAACTCATTGGAAAAGACCCTGATGCTGGGAAAGATTGAAGGCAAAAGGAGAAGGGAGAGTCAGAGGAATGAGATGATTGGATAATACCACCGACTCAGTGGACATGAATATGAGTAAACTCCAGAAGACAGTGAAGGACAGGGGAGCCTGGCATGCTGCAGTCCATGGAGTTGCAAAGAGCTGGACATGACTTAGCAACTGAACAACAACAAGCAACTTGAAAGCAGCTTAAATACAGATGGTAAACAAGGTGTGCATGTATGTGTGTGTGTATGTGTACAAACATGATTGGTGAGTACCAAATGTGAGGTCATGATCGCCACCAGTTATTGAGTGTGTCCCAAGGGGCAGGCTCCAGACTACATGTGTTAACTGTTTGTAGCGTTGACTGGCTGTCCATGCTCCAGCCAGGCTCCCATGGCACTGGGTTCCTATGGCACTGGGTTCCCATGAGTGCCAACCCACCCTACTCATAGCACCAGCATTCTGCACTGAAGGGTTCCACTTCCTGCAGAAACACAGCCCCTTACCGGGCAGTTTGTACAGGCAGGGAGTTACCCTGGAAGCATCCTCAACCAACAATGAGCAAGCTTTGGTGAATAAAAATTTAAAGTACAGAAAACTCAGTCTTTTCGGTCTTGGAAAGATAATTTGCTTCATAATAGAGTGATCCAAGTAGTGAAACCTATCAAAGTAGATCCCTCCTGGTTGCCTTCTACACAATCCTTTTCTTCCAAGTCCTTATCCACTGTAATTAGACAGTATTTAGTTATCTATTATCCACTTCTCCCACTAGGCCAGAAAGTCCACGAGAGCAGGGACTTTTTCTGTACTCTACACTGTCTGGTAAAAAGTAGATCAATAAATATTTGCTCAATGAATAAATGAGTGAATAAATTTCACCCCAAAACAGAGTTAGACATTTTCTTATACATGAAGTTCTTGATAATATAAGGCAAATAAAAAATACCAGACACAGATGTTCTTTATCATCTTTCAGATTTAGCTCAACAAGAGACTGAGCCACCAGCTTCTCTGGCAGGAGTTTCAGAGATGAAGCATCAGATTCAGGCTTACTTTAATGCAGGTGAGTAAAGCCCAAGTTGGAGATGCAGTTACATACAGGCATGCATAGGGCACATTGCTTGTGGGCACCCTGTAAAATTCCTGGGAGAACTTTTGGACCTTGCAATCAAATGCTTCAAGGGACAGGATCAGAGGAGAATCTGGCGTAGATTAATGGCCACTCTGGCTCCACATGTGTGTGTCGTCGTAGGCTGTGAATCAGAACGACTAGTGGAAGGAAAATTTTAAAATCATGAGGCCAAAGTGTCAGGTCTTGGTGCCCTCTTATAAGACTTGGTCAAAGTGGACAGAGCTGTTTTTCTGCACCTGGCCAGCCAGGACTTTGATGTGGTAACCCAGTGTGGTATGGCCCATCACCCCTTCTCCAGGCCCACATCCATCCCCCAGCTCCCAGGAATCGGGACTGGCTGACAGCTCACAGTGACTTTAAGTCCCTGGTCTGCTCAAAGCTGTGCCCCTCCCCAGGGCTGGCCCAGGACAATGAGCAGTCAATGTGGAGATTTAAAGCCTAGCCCTGCCTCTGAAGGGCCATCTGAGCCCCAGAGTTCCCCGGGGCAGGACCAACTTCTTGAGCAGTGGGCCCAAGCTCAGAAGGATCCCACGCTTGCTTTAATGCTCCATGATCACCATCCTGAAATTCTTAATCATCTTATTTTTGAGTTTGTTTTTCCTAATTGAAGTTCATGGGGACCACAAAGTATGCATTGAGCAGAGGAGACAGGTAAACTATGGCTGGTCTCCTTTAATGTAAATTGTCACCTGTCAACAACTACAAATTGGCACATGCCATTGGGAATTGCCATTTACCTCTACAGGATTATGTCATGGGCTGCTAGTCTCCAACACTTCCTGAAAGGAGTCCAGGGTGGAGAGTAGAAATGAGGCCCCGGGAACTGGCAGAACAGGTTTCTAGATAGTTAGATATTTTCAGGAGCCGATTTTATGAGACCAATTCTTGCATTGTCTTGTATCTAGAAAAGCACTAAAATCCATCATGGTGACAACTGCTCCTGGTGACCAACAGAAGCCTTCTGCAAAAAAATTTGTGCCTGATTGCACGTACACCCCACCCACCAAAATCACACATATACTGATCTTCCCCCTTACCTCTTTGGAGCAGTTTCTCGGAGCTATCCGAGAAATGCTGCTTCCCAGCCTCTAGTCCTCAATTTGCCTCAAATAAAACTTAACTCACATTGTGCTTTTTTTTTTTAAGTCAGCACACCTGATTTACCTGTAGGGTTCTCAACTCCCAGCAGCACCCAGGTGTTTTGGGGGACCAGGATGCACAGGGGTTCAGCAAGACTTGGTGCAAATTAAAGTTCAACACATCACATTCACAGCTGAGGAAGCGAGTGTGCTGGCAACCTCCAGAGGCTGCCTGTTCCCTTCAAACTAGAACTTGCTTCAAACACAGAAAGAAGGAAGGGCTTTCTAAGAAACATGCATCCTACCATATCTTTTATTATACTGGCTAGTAAGTGAAAAAGCAAGACAGTTCCAGAAAAACATCTGCTTTTTTGACTATGCCAAAGCATTTGACTGTGTGGATCACAATAAACTGTGGAAAATTCTGAAAGAGAAGGGAATACCAGACCACCTGACCTGCCTCTTGAGAAATCTGTATGCAGGTCAGGAAGCAACAGTTAGAACTGGACATGGGACAACAGACTGGTTCCAAATAGGAAAAGGAGTACGTCAAGGCTGTATATTGTCACCCTGCTTATTTAACTTATATGCAGAGTACATCACGAGAAACACTGGGCTGGAAGGAGCACAAGCTGGAATCAAGATTGCCGGGAGAAACATCAATAACCTCAGATATGCAGATGACACCACAAAAAGCCTCTTGATGAAAGTGAAGGTGGAGAGTGAAAAAGTTGGCTGAAAGCTCAACCAGAAAACGAAGATCATGGCATCTAGTCCCATTACTTCATGGGAAATAGATGGAGAAACAGTAGAAACAGTGTCAGACTATTTTGGGGGCTCCAAAATCACTGCAGATGGTGACTGCAGCCATGAAATTAAAAGATGCTTACTCCTTGGAAGAAAAGTTATGACCAACCTAGACAGCATATTCAAAAGCAGAGATATTACTTTGCCAACAAAGGTCCATCTAGTCAAGGCTATGGTTTTAACAGTGGTTATGTATGGATGTGAGAGCTGGACTGTGAAGAAAGCTGAGTGCCGAAGAATTGATGGTTTTGAACTGTGGTGTTGGAGAAGACTCTTGAGAGTCCCTTGGACTGCAAGGAGATCCAACCAGTCCATTCTGAAGGAGATCAGCCCTGGGATTTCTTTGGAAGGAATGATGCTAAAGCTGAAACTCCAGTACTTTGGCCACCTCATGCGAAGAGTTGACTCACTGGAAAAGACTCTGATGCTGGGAGGGATTTGGGGCAGGAGGAGAAGGGGACGACAGAGGATGAAATGGCTGGATGGCATCACCGACTCGATGAATGTGAGTCTGAGTGAACTCCGGGAGTTGGTGATAGAAAAGGAGGCTTGGCGTGCTGTGATTCATGGGGTCGCAAAGAGTTGGACACTACTGAGTGACTGAACTGAACTGAGTACCCAGTGTTAGGACCAAACTGAAGGCAGGACAGGCTCTAAGGGGCAGGCTAAGCCTGAGGTTTAGTCTCTAGGAAAGCTGAGGCACTGGGAACTCCCTCAGGCAGTGTAGCTCGACCAATCAGAAAAAAATCCCTGTAGCCCCCTGCCCATGCCAGACCTGAGCCAATCTGGATAGGGATGTGAGGTTTAAAAGTCCCGTGCATGCGTATGGTTTAACCAATCAGCTATGCTGTTACAGGAACAAAGAACCGTCTGTATAAAAGTAGATGTGATTCAGAGCTCAGGGCTCTCCTCAAGACTCCACTTCGCTGGATGAGACTTGAGCCCTAGGTCGAGCTAGCAATAAACCCCTTTATGCTTTTGCATTGCTGTGGATGTCTTATTCTCTCAGTTTTGGGGACTCGGACACTGGGCATAATATTTGGGGGCTCGTCCGGGATCCCATTAACTGGGAAGAATAACACCCTCCCGGCAGAAGGGATTTCCTCACTAGGAGGAGAGATACCTAAACACCGGTGTTAGTTCTGGTTAAGACCAGCATAAGGCCGAGGCCCAGCATCGTGCTGGGGAGGCGGCTGGCTCTGTTCTCTGGTTAAGACCAGAGTAAGGCCGAGGCCTGGCATCTTGCTGGGGAGGCAGCTGGCTCTGTGGACGCTTTGTTGGTAAGATTACTTCAAGGGAAAAAAAGTTTCAGGGGGGCCCAGGAAGACCTAGTGCTGTGTTCTCGGCCGATGTGTATTTGTTATCTGTTTGTCGTGTCTGTGTGAGTGCCAGCATTGTCTCTGCTCTTTGTGTGTTCATTTTGTCTCCTGTGTTCTTCTCTGTAATCATGGGGCAAGCGACTTCTACTCCTTTGTCCCTTATGACTGACCATTTTTCTGATTTCAAATCTAGGGGGCAAAATCTATCGCTATTGGTGAAAAAGCTGAGACTGACATCCTGACCACTTGGGATACTCAGGGGCCAGCTTGCCTGCCAATGGACCAGACCCAGCGGCCTCAACCGGGACCCTTTTGTCCCTGGTCTCCTCCTGATGCAGACAACTGGCCAGAGTGCCCCGACTGGTAAGGAACAAGAGAATTTATTGACCTCTCTCCCCTCCCCTCTCTCTTTCCTCTCCTTAACCTTCCCTATCCTTCCCTGTTTTTCTAGTCCCTCCCCCGGTCCTGGACGCAGGAATCTGGTCAAAGGGCCCTCAGCCTGAGCTGAGGATTCGAGAATGATCACCTCCTCTTGGCAGAGAACTCGAATTCTGGTTCTGATTTCTGGTAGGGCCGAGTTCCAGTCCTCCCTTCTCTGGAGGCCCAGGGAAAAGTCCCGTAATGCCTGGGTATCTGTAGGTGGCAGGAGACGTCTGTAAGGCCACCCCTTTTGCCCCCCTCTCCTGCCTCCTCCCCCTTCTTCTTTCAACCTGGCTTCCTTTCCTCCCTTGAAATCTTTGATGTTAGTACTTAGATCTGAAGTTCTGTGTCTCTATAGGAGGTTTCCTGAGAGACTGTATTTTTGTATTTAAGGGCTTCCGTGGTGGAGCCGAGGTTGAAGCATCTGCCTGCAATATGGGAGACCTGGGTTCTATCCCTTGGTCGAGAGGATCCCCTGGAGAAGGAAATTTTGCTTTGTCTGGCCACCATGTGGTTTAGACCTGCTGCCATTTTGTTAGAACTTGATTTTGTTTCCCTGTGCCTTGAGACCAGGGCTCTCAGGAACACTTATCTAGAACATCTCTAACTCCTGACACTGAGGAAAAAGGGAAGAAAAAAAAAAAAGACTTAAAGCTAGATCTTGCACTGTGTCTGTCTAAATATGTCTTGGTAATATTTTTGTAGTTAATATGTATATGAGCTCTATTTATTTGGCTTAAAAAAAGGGGGGGGGGTAAGTGCTTACAAATCAAGTAATTCTAAATTAAACAATAAATTCCAGGTTCATGTGAACTGGGAAATATTCAATGTTAAATACCTGATATTAATGTTTGTTTGTTGACCTATCTAATATAGACATGTCTTAAAATAATTAACGTTAAGTAAAATATTTTCATTGTACCTAGGATTAATATAAGTTAAATATTATATCTGTTACAAGTTTGTCAACAAGGAAATTACCTCAAGTGAAGAAACTTCTAAAAATGTAAATGAGATATGAGCTTTTATATCTCTAGCTAACTTTGGGGTGCTTCAGAGGGCCCCTGGAACATCCCAAGGAGAGATATTAAACTGTGTTTATTTGGTTGGTTAAATTACATGGAAAAGATTATCAAATGAGTAATAAATCTGCTCATGTTATAATGTATGGTAAATTAACTAATACAGATATCCTAGAAATTATATGGAGTTTTTAACATTCTGATATGCCCTGGTATTTTAATGGAAACCCTGATGACTTCACAAAAGTTAGCAAAAGGACTGAATGAACCAGTAAATAGGCTTATAACTTTTATGGTTTCTATCTGAAAAATTATGGGTTTAAATCTTATGTTTTCAGGGAGTAGGGAAAATCTTCCTCTCAAACTAATTATGACAATACTTTGGTAAAATTAAACGTTATAAACAAAGCAATTATATTTTCTGACTCCTCTAAAAATTGAAAGTTCTTAGGTTTCCAGTAAGTTCATCAAATGAGTTAGGAAGGTTATCTCACGGATACAAAAATCTCAAGAAATTTTTGAGACCTTAAAAAGGGAAGAATTCACCTAGATTTGTTAGGCAGAATCTGTGATAAGCCTTTGGTGTGAGTTTCCCAGCCCTGTTTTATTTTAAAAGTTCAGTCTGAGACTCTATAAATGTTTCAGCAAAATAAAAAGCCTATAATCAATTATGGTTATAAAAATCATCAGACCAAAACCAGTGACAACAGACCTATTTTGCAAATAAACTAGCCTGAATTTGGTTATATTTAATAAAAATAAGGGTAACTATAAGGAGAAAAAGATATTTCAAAACTTTAAATCCCAGTTTGTTAATGGAGGTCTGCATCTAGTAAGACTCATATCTTAGATAGTTCTTTGATGTTATGTGATATTGATGTAAAATTTAATTGAATTCTTGAAAAACACCCTAAGTTTGTTTCTGAAGCTTATCTCAGTAATCCATCTTTGGATGAAGATCAGATGCCTCATGACCTGCAACCAGGACTGGAAAAGACATAATTTAAGGGACTGTCTCCAACATGGATGGAAGGGCTTTTTTATCAGGAGAAACTACACTACACCAGGATGAGAAGACGACGACATCAGAGGTAGACAGCTTCCCCGAGATGCTGGACCTGATTCGTATGATCATTTATTTATGTTTTCTTGACTTCTTAGACCTTTGCATGTAAGTCAAATGCTTTCCTATCATAGGCCTGATCCTATACCAGTTTTAAAAATCAATCCAATTGTTGGGTTTGTGGCCAATTACCTGTGTCTAGTTCTGGGTTACCTTGGTAAATTTCTCTACTACCAGACTCTAACTGGTTGGCCCTGAGAAAATTTACTTAAAAATTATAGTCATATTCAGGTCACTATGGTATTACTAGATAGGATCCCCTCACCAGGCCAATAATGCCTGCTCTGACTCTGGCTATAAATTTGAGCTTTTTTCTACTACCCAAGCTCAATCAGAACAAGAAAAGTTTCCACAAAGAAGGGAAAAATCTCCCACTATTATGGGATGGATTTATATAGATAATACCAGGCTACAATAATTTAGGTTTAAAGTCTCCTCTGTTAGAAAAAATAAATAAATAAGTAAATCATACTAAAGATAATCAGTCTAGTAACACTAAAAAACTGGGCTATGTGCCTTATAGATGGTGCCAATATATAATTTCCCTAGAAGATAAAGATTCTACAGGACAGACTAAGTCAGATCATCTGAAGATATACTGGGCTACATCTAATGGAAGTTCTTAACATAAGTCTTACTTGTGACTTTACTAATACTGCTGGCTATGTTATTTGTATTTCCCCTGTCTTACAAAATTGCTGTTTCTTACACTGTCAAATGTGTGTGTGAGGCCTCTAATAGAATAATATATAGTCCCATATGAGATTGATGATGGTAACGGTGTAACTCTAGATATGGCAAGAAGCAACAAGAGGGAATATTTTCCTGGACCAAAAAGCTAATAAGACAAGTGGTCCAGAGAATTTTGGATACTGTTTTATGGCCTAATCCAGTAACAGCACATTGAGTGGCCTGTCAACAGAATCTTTGCCAAACCTGAGAATGGACATTCTCAGCACCATGGGATAAAATGGTCATGAAGTGCCCCCCTCCTCATAATCATGGTCAAGTTTATGAGCAAAAAGGGGCTCTGCCAACTGAAGACTGACAGTCGCTATCTGCATCTATAAAGATTAAATCATGGCCGCTGCAACTGCTGACTTTCAACGCCCCTGAATAGAGTTCAGGGTGAAAATCAGGAATGAGGCACTCTGTGCTCCGGGAAAAACTGGCAGAACAGGCCATCAGATAGTTAGATCTTTTCAGGAGAAGATTTTATGAGTCCCAATTCTTGCATCTTCTCATATCTAGAAAAACACTGACGTCATTAACGGTAAAATCTGCTTTGGCTATTCAGAAATAGTTTACAATTAAAAGTCAAAATAGAGTAGCTACAGTTCAGATATCCTAGACAATAACTAGGTGATGCTAGGGGTGTACTTTCAGATTAGAGCTTGTATTGCTCCAAGCTGGGGCAGTCCTATGCCCCATTTTGACAGGAAGTTATCATAGTCATTGTTGCCTAGTTCCCTAAAATTAAAACTGAGCGGGACTCTGTGGGGCTCTGGAGTACAGATCTGTTCTGTGTTCTCCATTTCTTATCTGTAGGATATAGACTTTGTTCAGCCTCCTTGGCCTTCCCTGAATTACAAAGCACGGATTCAAACAATTGCTAATCAGAGAAGGGAGGGGATACAAAAACAGAAACAATCAAAGGTTGGTGCAGCCTCCAGACAGAGTCCTGGTTCCTACTCAAAGAAATATGCATAACAATGTCTTTGAGCCCCCACCCAGGTAGAAGATGGTAACTTCAGACTGAATACAAGATTCTTGGAGCACTGCTCTGTTGCCTCACCACCAACCAATCAGAAGGGGTCACAAACCCTGGAACCGTCACCCCAAATGTTGCCTTCTGTTTCCGGGGACCAGAGATGACCATCCTGGTCATCTTGTTTCCCCATCTTAGGTCTCTTGTTTGGCCCTTGTCTATTTCATCTCTGAGAGGGGCCAACTAAATTGCTGCAACTACAAGAGTAGAAGCTGGTTTCAGATGTGAAAAACCCCAACTTAGATCAGGTAGAGAGACTTCTGCTCTGCTAGGCAGGCCTACGCCCATGCACAGCAGGAAGAAGTTACAGAAGAAAGAGACCTCCGCCCCAATTCCCAAAAAGTATCTTGAGTATGAAGTCTCTCAGGGGGCCTATGTGCTGTGTTAGGGGAAGAACGTTGTTTTTATGTAAATCACTCCGGGGTAATCAGGGAGTCCCTGGCCAAGATAAGAGAAGGGCTAAATCAGAAAAAAAAAAAAAAGAAAGAAAGAAAAGGAAAAAAAATGTCTCAAAATTGATTTGAGTCCTGGTTCCAACAGTCCCTGTGGTTAACAACGCTAATTTCCACCCTGGTGGGCCCTCTAATAGTGCTACTATTAATACTTACTTTTGGTCCATGCATAATAACTAAGCTTGTTGCCTTTGTAAAAGACTGCGTCAATACCATCCAACTGATGGTACTGAGGCAACAGGATCAGGCCCTGCCCCAAAATAAATAGGAAGATTCCTCTATGTAGCTGAAGACAGGGGGGAATGTTAGGACCAAACTGAAGCCAGGACAGGCTCTAAGGGGCAGGCTAGGCCTGAGGTTTAGTCTCTAGGAAAGCTGAGGCACTGGGAACTCCCGCAGGCAGTGTAGCTCGACCAATCAGAAAAAAATCCCTGTAGCCCCCAGCTCGCGCCAGACCTGAGCCAATCTGGATAGGGATGCGAGGTTTAAAAATCCCGCACGTGCATATGGTTTAACCAATCAGCTATGCTGTTACAGGAACAAAGAACCATCTGTATAAAAGTAGATGTGATTCAGAGCTCGGGGCTCTTGTCAAGACTCCGCTGCGCTGGATGAGACTTGAGCCCTAGGTCGAGCAAGCAATAAACCCCTTTATGCTTTTGCATTGCTGTGGATGTCTTATTCTCTCAGTTTTGGGGACTCGGACACTGGGCATAACACCCAGTATTAGACACTTGTTTCTCCTTTCACAGTATTAGCAGAATATGCACAAGTCAATCGTGAAAGAAAATCCACCGAGTCAGTTTTGTGCGGCATTTCCACTACTCTGATAAGAAGGAAATAAATACATCAGCTTGCTTGAGCTAAGAATACAAAATGTGTGTTTTGGTGATTCTCCATCCAAGTTAAATGCTCTCGTGCTTGCGTTTAAAACTGGCAGTGCATAATATGGGAAAATTCATGCTAATGGTTAAACATTTCATTTTTTTTTCCTTCGCTTAAAACAGAAAATAAAAATCACCATGACAATCTGAGAGATGATCGAAGAAAGGAAAAAATGTGTATTTTAAAGCCTGCTCTTGGAACCAGGGGCCTGCACTTTCCTTGTGCCCTGGATCCATACGTCACAAAGCCAGCTCTGCTCCCAGGGACCTGATCCCAGGACGGGCTGAGGCCTCGGTCACACCTTCTGCTCAGCCTCACCTCCCATATTTCCAGAGGCTGCATCTCCCCCCAGACCCTTCCAGAAACTCTTCTCTGTCTTCCATAATACTTGTGGACGGTGTTTTGCAAAATGTTTCCAAATAGCTGTGGGGTGAGGAGATGAACACACACTTCCACAAAATTCTCATTCAATCTCCATCTTTCAGTAGGAGAAAAATATAACAATTTCCTGTCTAATATTTTGCTAATAGTTTCTTCTTCACTATTGCCTCCCTTAGTGGTCAGGAGTCCTTTGAATTTTTTTTCCTTTTCCTAGCAATCATTCTTTATTTTGTGCTGTGACTTGCATGGATAATAGCTCCTGGTTTCCTAGACAACTCTGTGAGGCTCTGCCAGGCGGAGGCGGGGAGTGGTGGCCCCCACCAACCACCTCCATCCCCTTCACCAGGCTCCATTCTGCTGGGATCACCCCAGGGGTGGCTGGGGGTGAAGTTTGGAAGAAACCACAGCCCTGAGGGCGGCAGTGGTGTTGGCATAATCCTAGAGGGACAGCCTTGCAGCCTATGCTATTTGAAAAAACAATAGCTCAATTCAAGAAACAAAAGAGAGGCCATTTTTAGCTTTTTTGAATGATCACAATGTTTTAGAACAGTTCTAAGAATTTACAAACTGCTTTAAAAACAATCCTAAAGGTTCCCAAGTCCAAGGGTGTCTTGAATAAAGACACAGCCCTCAAGGCTGGGCCTCAGACTCTAGCTCTTCTTTGTCTGGGAACTGCTCACTGAGTCTCATCTGCTGGTTTTCCTGAGGACAGGAGCTTTGTGGCTGAGCCAGGATTGGGTATCTTAGCTGGGTTCACGGGGAGTAGAACCTGAGACCTTGACCAAGGTCATCAAGAGATGCTTTGCCGGCTCCTTCTCAGCGCTCCAACTGCTAGGTGAGCCACTGTTAAGTGCCTGTTGTATATCAGGTCTGTGCTGAGAAGGCCCTGGGGAGACAGTGGTGAACAAAACAGGAACGGTCCCTGCTGTTTTGTTTTGTTTTTTGTTTTAAGAAAAAATTAAAATAGGGAGAGTAAGTCCACTTCTTGTGGTGTTGGTTGGTTTCGATGTTTTTAATAAAGCATATAAGCTGCAATAGGGAAACAACCTTAGGGAAGAGCAGCTTAATCATAAGGCAATTGTAGGAGAAAAAACAGAAACACTCCCTGATTCAGGATTGAAGTAACTCAAAACTATTTGTGTGATGCCTTGAAGTGTTCTGAGTCTAGAGGATATATTTTAATTACAGTTTTACATATTTTTATAAAGAATCCAAAGCTCATTTTCCTTATGAAAGAACTGAGTTGCACCCCTAAAAGCCACACTTCATGCGCTTTTTAATTGATAATAAGGCAACCAAGTCCCAGGATGGTAGCTTTATCTGTCACCTTCTTCAGTCTAGGATAGATAGGTAGAGATCTCTGCATTCATAATTCTTAAAAGTCAGTGCATAAAGTACATCAGGTGTATGGAAAATTGTAAAGATAAACTTTGATAGAAGACCAGTTCTCTCTCATGGTGAGTGCCAGAGTGATTTAATTTTCTTCCTCACCCTTATATACATTCTTTAGTTTTTCTTCAATGAGCACAATTGCTTTACTGTTCAGAGAAAAAAGCAAGTGAAGAAATAACAGAGACAGTGTGTGCAGATACCCTACAATCATAGCCGTGTAAAAATGTGTTCACTCATGAGAAACAGCATCCACGGGGGTGAGGGGAGGGGACAAGAGGACTATGAATACGTCTCTTTCTCTTATGGTTTTCCTTTTCCAAAATTCTTACTTCAGGTAGGAATGTCTTAAAACTTCAAGTGAGAGAAAACTAGAAGATCAGCAAGGTCTTCATCTGCAGATGATGCTATGAGGGTCCAGACTCTGTCCTCCCTCCGATCCCCTCCCCAGGTCAGCACTGGTCCTGCCTGCCATGTGCACCACATCCTCACCTCAAGTAGGCAGCAAAGACAGAGAAAAAAAGGGCATCCTTTCCCCACACGTCTGTGGCTTCAAGGAAACCAGTACTTCTCAGAGTCTTCCAGAAGATTGTCTTTTACATGACCTTGGACAGAATTAGATGTTCTACCAACATTCCAGAATAAATTCTATAGACAAGGTCAAGTAAGGCATCAAGATGGGTTCATACCAGCTTTGTGCAGTGGAACTTTTTATGATGATGAGATGTATTCCACGTCAGCCTGCTGCATGGTGGCCACTAACCATGTGTATCAATTAAGATCTTGAAAGGTGATTGATGTGATGAAATCCTGAATTTTTAATTTTGTTTACTTTTCATGAATGTAAATGACTTCAGGCAGCAACTTAGTGGACAGTGTGTGCGTGCTTGCTCAGTCATTTCCAACTCTTTGGGGGTCCCGTGGACTGTAGCCTGCCAGGCTCCTCCATTCATGGAATTTTCCAGGCAAGAATAAAGGAGTGGGTTGCCACTTCCTCCTCCAGGGGATCTTCCCTACCCAGAGATGGAACCTGAGTCTGCTGTGTCTCCTGAATTGGCAGGCAGATTCTTTACCACTGAGCCCCCTGGGAAGCCCTATTGGACTATTGTCGGTTTAGATAAATCACAATTTATCCCATCGAGTTGAATTCGCAAAAAGAGCAGGAGAAGAAGCCGTGGTTGTTGGACAGAACCCACTAACACCATCTTAAATCAAACTTAGTAATTTTACTAGGTTTTTTTCTTACTTTTTAAATATCTATTTATAAAAAATAATTTTTATTGCTTTATTTATAATTTATTTAAATTTATTTGAATAAATTTATTTATTGGACCAATTTATTGATTGATTTCTTACTCTTTGGATGAGAGGTATGTGGGACTGTAGTTGTCGTCCAGGGATTGAACTTGTTTCCCTGCAGTGGAAGCTCAGAGTCTTAATGCCTGGACCACCAGGGAAGTCCCTGAACTTTTATTTTCAATAAAAACAACAAATAAGGCAGTGCTTCAAGTACCCTGAGTTTTAGAATTCTGCACACTTCTCCTTTTCCAGAAACAGAACTGAAGTAGATATAACACGTGCTAGAAAAAAAGGACTGGCTTTTCCAGTCCACCTGTAGCTAAGTACAGGGCTTCCTGTTGTGTTATTGATAGGTGAGAATCAACTTAGTTTCCACATAAGATGGTAGGTACCGTGGGATGCTGGAGGGCTAAAAGTAACTGTGGATTAGCGCATCCAAACTGCATTTAACTGTTAGTTTTAGCCATGCCCGTACCTGTGTGAGGCTATGACCCTGTAGTGGATGTTGGTCTCATCTTCTTCTCTTGCATCCCATGACAGCTTACCCTTTCTAAGGAGCACATGCAACCATTTCTAACAGTGATGCCAATGAGCTATGTGGACAAATGCTTCCATCTGGAAACCCATAAGTCTAACAACTGGTTTTCATCACCACTGCCTGACCCTGAATCCCACCATGGGGAACCAAGGTTCAATGAGACTGTTGCTGGCCAAAATCTTGGCTTTCTCTGCCCACCAAAGCAGAGAAATAAGAAATACAGAGGCAGCACGTGGAGAAAATAGAAAGGTGGCTTTAATTCTCAGCTGGCGGAGAGGGGAACACAGAAAATTCTTGCCTCAAAAACTGTGCCCTCCTTCTCCATGAGGAGTCTAGGGGCTTATATAAGATGAGGGCTCACAGTCAGGAGCCAGTGATGAGGAACAAAAGTGTTTAGGACCTTGATTTCTTCCTCTTGCATTTTTTCAAAAGCAGTCATAAGCTGGTGTCTGAAATCCAATCATTGAGTCTGGCAGTTCAGAGGTTCTGTGGCCTTCTTTCTGATGTATAAAAAGAAGAATTATAAGAAGAGTTTTGTAAGGATAAACACCAGATGCAGGATGCATTTAGCATAAAGTCCAAGGAAAATAGGTACATAGTGTAGTTTTTGCAGAGTCAGGGGCAGAAAAGCAAATTTAGTTACAGACATGCAGAGTTAGGAGCAGCTAAAGTAAAAACAACTAGCCATGTTTAAGCCTACTCACTGTTCTTTTTTTATCTTCCTTGTTCTCAGGAAAGGAAAGGGGGAAAAAACCCATTCCTCTTTTTCCCTTTTCACTACAACAAGACCTGGACTTCCTCCTCTCTCCAGAAACTTGGCTTTCTGAAAGTAAGTATGAAGACAGAGCTTTGGATGTAAAAGCTTATTAAGGATCAAAACCTATGAAATGTAAGAGGAGAACATGGGATTTGGCAGAGGAGAAAATCTAATTGAAGTTTGGTCGTGGTAAATCTTAAGCATCACAATGGGGAACTCCGGTCACCGCACATCAGACAGAAGCTGCCAGACTTGTAGTCTCTTTTTTGTAGACAGTCACAAGGTGCAGACCAGCCTGGGAAGACTGCGTGCTCAGGCAAGGCTGCTCTCTGGGGCTGAGGCAGACCCTGCAGAATTCCTCATCTGGGGACCCCCCTCTGCTCACACCTCCGCAGCTGGAGGCACATCCTGCCTGGAAAAGGAGTCTGAGCAGTGCATCTCTGTGCCAGCAGCACACAGTCAGGATAACTTCCTTTGGGCATCTTTATGGAGCGGAAGCACAAAATAGCCTTTTTCTGAAGAGTTAATGAAGCCATCTTTGTGGCTGCAGTTCAATATGTTTGACCAAACTGCCCGTTCTTCTAAGTAGGTCTGGAGTCCACTGTGTGCTCGCACCCTAGAGGGCAGTCAAGCCTTAGGCTGGTTTTTGTTGTTGTGTTTTTTTCTTTAATTTCTGATGTGGTTTTTTTGGTTGCATCATGCTCCAAGTTGTAAATCTGCACATTGAATGGTCAAAATGATCTATTGAATTAACTGCTTTTCTCCATTCTACTTCAGGAGCCCTTTCAAGAAATGTGACCCAATTGTTGAAGGTCTTTTTCAAAAAAATTCTGTTGTTCTTTTCCCTTGGCTGTTTTTACGTGCACACACCACATACGTTCAGCTAAGTGCAACCATCTACTTTGGAAGACACATCAGTTTTAATAAGCGTGTGATGATTTGCCAAATAGATGGTAAAATAGCTTTCTAAAATTTTTTATTGTGAAAAAAAACTCATCAGTATCTATTTGAGTATGCATTCAATCAGTAAGAATACTTAATGAATGCTTATTAGGAAGATGCTTTTAAACCGTGGTGTTGAAGAAGACTCTTGAGAGTCCCTTGGACTGCAAGGAGATCCAACCAATCAATCCTAAAGGAAATCAGTCCTGAATATTCACTGGAAAGACTGATGCTGAAACTGAAGCTCAAATACTTGGGCCACCTGATGGGAAGAGCTAACTCATTGGAAAAGACCCTAATGCTGGGAAAGATTAAAGGCAGGAGGAGAAGGGGAAGACAGAGGATGAGATGGTCGGATGGTATCACCGACTTGATGGACATGAGTTTGAGTAAGCTCTGGTGATGGACAGGGAAGCCTGGCGTGCTGCAGTCCGAATGAGCTACTGAACAACAACGTTACGAAGAAGAAATGTCGCCCTCATGCCTCACACTGACCTGCTGTGCAAAGCCCTTTTTCGTTTTATTGCCTTTTACTCCTGCCACAGCTGAGGAGGTGAGAAGAATAGGAAAAAACATCCTCATCCCACAGACCAGATATTTCCCTCAGAGCAGCTGAGTGACTGAAGGAAGACACCAACCCCCAAATTACAAAGCAGCCTCTCATTCCGTTTTCCCGACAAACCCAAGTGTGCAGAGGTACATTGTAAGACACATGTATTCCTAATGCATTCTGTACCTGCTCACCCTTGCCCGCAGATTTGGGTGCCGAGAGCTACTGTCATAAAGAAGAAAAGAGATGGAGAATGAGGAAAACAAGCGAAGGGTGGGTTATCGAGCTCTGTGTACAGAACATGATGGGGGATTTCCTTGTGGTCCAGCAGTTAAGAATCCACCTTAGAGCACAAGCTACAGTCCATGGGGTCACAGATGAATCAGACACAACTTAGCGACTAAACAACAACAATATTGTTATAGCCACGCGTTCCAGAAAACAAACTCACTCAGGAGGACAATGCAGATAGTGGAGTGCAGTTTATTACACCGGTGGCCCACGGCAGAGTCTCCTCTTACCCAAGGACCCCGACCAGCATTTATGAAAATCTTTTATACCCCATGTGTATGTGTCCAAACCCACCACCCGAAATCCTTGAGACTTACATAAACAAAGGAAGGGTAAATACAATCACAATAACCCCATCATTCATGTTTAAACAATTAATAATCAATAAGCCAGTGGTTACATTCCAAACAGTTTATAATCAATAAGCCCGAGGTTACATTCTGATAGATATAGAAAAAATTTATGACCTGTCCAGAGGCAGGGGTGATCAATGTATGTTTTCTCTTAGGCGATGAGTAACCTGGATATGATCTTCAAGAGTCCCCTGTTCAGAGGGGGCCCTATCCTTCTGTTGTAGTTTCCATAGGCACGAAACACAGAGTTCAGAGTCCACTGGAGAGGTGGCCGAGCATGATCAGCATGAGCAGGCCTAAGATGGAGTCCAGGCCCAATGAATTCTTCTTCTATATATATATGGCTGAATTGGGCTTCCCTGGTAGCTCAGCTGATAAAGAATCCTCCTGCAATGCACAATACCCCAGTTTGATTCCTGGATCAGAAAGATCCCCTGGAGAAGGAAAACGCTACCCACTCCAGTATTCTTGGGTTTCCCTGGTGGCTCAGATGGTAAAGAATCTGCCTGCAATGTAGGAAACCCAGGTTCAGTCCCTGGGTTGGGAAGATTCCCTGGAGAAGGGAATGGATATGAGTTAAATTATTGAATAAATTTTTCATAGCCTACACTCTGTCAGCTCTTCAGAGAATCTGATTCCCATCACCTTGGAAATAAAACATCAAGGTTTTTTTTGTTATAAACATTTATATCTAGATAAGGGCTTAACTATTGCATTCATGGTAAAATTTAAGGAAATAAAGTTATAGCATCCTCGTTGCAAATAAGCTCTGTGGTAAAATCTCAATAATTTTGAATATTCTGATGTCTGTTTGATCTTACTCACCCCTCCCCATTATAACATCTACAGTCTGTTGAGAAACTCTAAATCAGATGACCCCTGGGTATGGTGACCACAAATCTCAGAATTTCTGGAGCGGGATCAATTCCCAATATTCTCTGTCTTTTTCTAGGCAGATATAGTCATAAATCATAACAAGACATTCTTTGGCAGACTGGTTCCCAATTTTTTTGATTCAGAAAATATGGTCACCAGATTCTCAAAACTTCTGGAAGCTTTTCTTAGGAATTGTTCAGGGGAGCTCTGGGTGCTCCCAGAACAGTTTGCCTGAAAATAAATCTAAGTATCCCAGGACCTATTTCCATGTGCCCACACACTGTTCCCCTAAATCTCAGAAGGTCTCTGTGCCTCCTGGCTGGCCCTTCCCACCTCCCACCTAATCCCCATCCTGACCTGTCCAGCCCGCATGCTCAGCCTCGTTCTGAGGAGGTGGTCCTTCCTACCTTCTGCAGCATCACTAACCATCAGTGCTGTGTGACTTCACACGGTTTACAATCCTTTCACAGAACTTGCGGCAAAACGGTTTACACTAAGGCTATCTTCGGTGACATACCCCAAGAAGCATCCCTTGAGATAAGAGGCTTTTGAGGGAGGTGATTCTAAGCAAGACTGGATGGAATGAGGGAGTCTAGGAAGCTGATACAGGAAAGAGATGGAAAGTGATAAAAGAGGTTTGGAAGGGAGCATGGGGAAGGCAGCTAGGACTCAGCTCCAGGAGAAGCCTCCAGGAGACTGTCTAGAACCTATATGTCTCACCAAGGGGCGAGGGAATCAGGGCTCTGATCCACCAATTCCCATCTGAGGTCAGTTAAGAGTCACTCCTGGGGGCTCTCACCAACCCCACGAAGAGCCTGTACTACATGAGTCTCCAGAAAGCCCTCAATGAGGCACAACAGTGTTTTCCATAAGAAGCCCAGGGAGTGTGTGAACCGAGAGGCCAGTAGTCTCTGCCACTAAAACCAGAGATGTCTGCTGGGCGTGATGAAGCTACACTGGGACCAAGTCCCAACCTGGAGAGTTACAAGCTCTAAGTTCATCCATTTCCATTGACTTAGCCCTCTTGTTACAATAACTGTAACATGTGTTGGACGGATGCAAAATGAGGCCAAACTGAAATGTTGGAGTTTGGAGCAGAGAAAGGTTTACTGCAAGGCCATGCAAGGGGATGAGGTGGCTCATGCCCTAAAAAGCTCTGAGCTCCCTGAAGGGTTTCCGCAAAGCATTTTTAAAGGGCAGGTAAGGGGCAAGGGTCACGGGGTCTGTGATCAACTTGTGCACAGTTGTCTGATTGGCTGATAGTGGCCAGCACGGTGGTATCACAGGGGTTCACAGTATCAGTTCTTAGGCTCCAGGAGTTCTGGAGCTATGTGCTCAAGGTCTTCAGCAGTACTTCCACTTGGTGTGTGTGGGGAGGCGGGGCGGGGTGGGGGGATCACATCTGCAAAGCAACTCAGGAAATTTGCATCAGATACTATTATCTAGGTACTTCAGAGAGGAGATACAAGCTTGTATCTAGGTACAAGCAGAGGACAGGGGAAGGCCTGTCCCAGGAAGGTCCCACAAGTTCCGGTTTGGTTATACTCTCAGCATCATCTTTCAGGATTTGAAATAGCTCAACTGGAATTCCATCACTTCCACTAGCTTTGTTCATAGTGATGCTTTCTAAGGCCCACTTGACTTCACATTCCAGGATGTCTGGCTCTAGATGAGTGATCACACCATCATGATTATCTGGGTCATGAAGATCTTTTTTATATAGTTTTTCTGTGTATTCTTGTCACCTCTTCTTAATATCTTCTGCTTCTGTTAGGTCCAGACCATTTCTGTCCTTTATCGAGCCCATCTTTGCATGAAATGTTCCCTTGGGATCTCTAATTTTCTTGAAGAGATCTCTAGTCTTTCCCATTCTGTTCTTTTCCTCTGTTTCTTTGCATTGAACCGTCAAGCTGGTTTTAGAAAAGGCAGAGGAACCAGAGATCAAATTGCCAGCATCCTCTGGATCATGGAAAAAGCAAGAGAGTTCCAGAAAAACATCTATTTCTGCTTTATTGACTATGCCAAAGCCTTTGACTGTGTGGATCACAATAAACTGTGGAAAATTCTGAAAGAGATGGGAATCCCAGACCACCTGACCTGCCTCTTGAGAAATCTGTATGCAGGTCAGGAAGCAACAGTTAGAACTGGACATGGAACAACAGACTGGTTCCAAATAGGAAAAGGAGTACATCAAGGCTGTATATTGTCACCCTGCTTATTTAACTTATATGAAGAGTACATCATGAGAAACGTTGGGCTTGAAGAAGCACAAGCTGAAATCAAGATTGCCAGGAGAAATATCAATAACCTCAGATATGCAGATGACACCACCCTTACGGCAGAAAGTGAAGAAGAACTAAAAAGCCTCTTGATGAAAGTGAAAGTGGAGAGTGAAAAAGTTGGCTTAAAGCTCAACATTCAGAAAATGAAGATCATGGCATCTGGTCCCATCACTTCATGGGAAATAGATGGGGAAACAGTGGAAACAGTATCAGACTTTATTTTGGGGGACTCCAAAATCACTGCAGATGGTGATTGCAGCCATGAAATTAAAAGATGCTTACTCCTTGGAAGAAAAGTTATGACCGACCTAGATAGCATTTTGAAAAGCAGAGACATTACTTTGTCAACAAAGGTCCGTCTAGTCAAGGCTATGGTTTTAACAGTGGTCATGTATGGATGTGAGAGTTGGACTGTAAAGAAGGCTGAGCGCCGAAGAATTGATGCGTTTGAACTGTGGTGTTGGAGAAGACTCCTGAGAGTCCCTTGGACTGCAAGGAGATCCAACCAGTCCATTCTGAAGGAGATCAGCCCTGGGATTTCTTTGGAAGGAAAGATGCTAAAGCTGAAACTCCAGTACTTTGGCTGCCTCATGTGAAAAGTTGACTCATTGGAAAAGACTCGAATGCTGGGAGGGATTGGGGGCAGGAGGAGAAAGGGACGACAGAGAATGAGATGGCTGGATGGCATCACTTACTTGATGGACGTGAGTCTGAGTGAACTCCGGGAGTTGGTGATGGACAGGGAGGCCTGGCGTGCTGCGATTCATGGGGTCGCAAAGAGTCGGATACGACTGAGCGACTGAACTGTACTGAACTGGACCAACTACCTTCTCCCCACAGGATCCTCTCTCCACTGGAGAAAGGAACTCCGCATCCTGAACCTTAGGCAGAGCCTTAAGCTAATAAATAAGTTCTCAGGACCCAGAGTCCATGAGCCATGGATTTCCATTGTGCTGGGACCACATTTTGCTTCCAAGGTACAGGCAGCCCTGGATGTCCCCACAACTGCACATCACATGCTGGACAATTGCTTTGTAATGTTGATTGGATGTGACGCAGTGCTAGGTGTGGTCCTAGCCTGAGGGACTTCGAATCTGAATAAACCTCTAAGCGTCTTTGAAGTATGGTATTTTCCTTCCCTTTCATTCAGAGCTTCTTCTAGGCAGGTGTTGACATGTTTATTATTCACACAGAGGTCTCCAGGATACCATCTCACCAAACACTTCAAATTTATGCAGGAACTTCCTTCCAAGGAGGCCACAGCTCTTCTAAATAAACCACCACTGTTATCACACAGTTTGAAATGCAAGGAAATCGCCATGTGAAAGAAAAGGGGAAGACAGATTTTCCTTTGCGGCTCAGCTAGTAAAGAATCTGCCTGCAGTGCGGGAGACCTGGGGTTGATCCCTGGTCTCCCTGGGAAGAGAGGGAGATCCCCTGGAGAAGGGAAAGGCTACCCACTCCAGTATTCTGGCCTGGAGAATTCCATCAACTGTATAGTCCATGGGGTTGCAAAGAGTCGGACACAACTGAGCGAATTTCACTTTCACATCTAGAAAAACCGAGGCAGGCCTAGGAGAGCAGCTTTCATAAAGGCTCAAGGTGTTTCATCAAAGGAGCAGGAGGACGAGTCTGCACCTACAAAGGAGGCAAAATGACAACGAGAGCACCCGGGTGGAGGCGTGTGCGGGAAGTGAGGTGCCCGCCCGCAGGCCTGATATGGGACCAGGACACAGTAACTTCAGGCCATCATCGTAAGCCGTTAGGAAGCCAGAGTCTTAATGTGCAGCTTCTCCATCACGTGAGTCACTCAAGCATCTGAGTAAAACAGGACAGACTTGAATGCATGGACCAGTCACAGCCTCCTCCATGTGAGAACCACAGAACTTCCATGAGCCTTGCATTTCTTCTCAGGGAAGTTGTCTCACCAGCATCACCTTCCACAGGGCACGGCTCTGAAGCTTGGGAAAGATGCACATTTTGTGTAGGTGGGGTTCCAGCTTTCAGTCCTTCACTCCCTGCCTCTGCCATGGGACTTGGTGGCCAGAGTGTGTTCCTGGCCGCATCAGGAGTGGAGTCAGCCATATAATCAGATTTGACCACGGGGATTCTGGAAGATTCTGGTGGAGGTGATACATGCCAAGGCCATAGGTGCTAGGTGATTTGGTTTGGCATTTTTTTTTCCTAAGATAGTTTTAGGGGACTTCCCTAGTGGCTCTGTGGTAAGGAATCCACCTGCCAATGCAGGAGACATGGGTTCGATCCCTGGTCTGAAAGACTCCCACATGCCTCAGAGCAACTAGACCCGTGGGCCACGACTACTGAGCCTGTGCTCTAGAGCCAGTGAGCTGCAACTACTGAGCCCGTGAGCCACAGCTGCTGACATCCACACACCCTAGAGCCTGTGCTCTGAAAGCAGCAAAGCTGCCTCCATGAGACGCCCTTACACTGCAACTGGAGAGTAGCCCCAGCTCACCGGAACTAGAGAAAAGCTGTCACAGCAAGGAAGACCAAGCACAGCCAAAAATAAAAAATAAATAACATTATTTTTTTAAATCTCTTTTTAATGTGGATCATTTTTTTAAGTCTTTGTTGAATTTGTTACAATATTGCTTCTGTTTTATCTTTTGTGTGTGTGTGTGTGTGTGTGTGTGTGTTTTTGGCCACAAAGCATGTGGGATCTTCCATCCCAAGCAGGGGTGGACCTATACCTCCTGCACTGGAGGGCAAAGCATTAACCACTGGACGGCCAGGGAAGTCCCTGCTTTGGCCTCTTGTTGGATTTCCTTAAGTAGAGAAAAGTTCCAGCTGTTACCACCGTCCAGTCTCATCTAGAACACATTTTATTTTTAGAGTTAGCAATAGAGTTATAAAAGCAGTAATAGTTCACATGTATTAAGCTCTTACTGTGAGTCCGGGCCCTGCTCTCAGCCCTTTATATCATTTAGGTCACGTAATTAACTCCTGACAACTCCACGAGCCAGAGCTATTGTTATCCCCTTTTCCTACACAGCAACAAAGGCCCATGGAGGATAGGCCACTTGCCTAATGTTTTCCACAGGCCATGGGCTCGCAGTTTAATATCGTGTGATCTGACTCCAGGACCAACCTGTACACCACTGCAAATTACACAGTACCAAGAAATTGACCGCAAGAAGCACAGAGACATCTCCAGAGCACAGACCTGTCTAGAAGCCATGTGCATCACGAGAGAGCTCCGGGTACTGAGTGAAACCAGCTCTGAACCCAAAACCTGACTCGGGTTTCCCTGGCTGTGTGGTGCTAGGCAGACGACCTGCTAAATGTTTCAAGACCTTAGTTTCCTCACCTGTGCAATGGGATAACATCAGTCATTCACCACTAGAACGTTTATGAAGATGAAAGACTGACGCTGAGTGATGTTAGTTCCTGTCTCCCAGGCAGCCAAGCTGGAAGCAGCCCCCAGCAGGGAATCATTGCAGAACCCTGAGCATCTCTTTTGAAGAGTGGAGAGGGGAGGACAAGCGGCAAAAGCCCTGATGACAAACTTTTCCCACCGCTATGCTCAGTCCTAGAGCAGCTCTGATGGGGACAGAACAGCCCTTTGTCCTCTGACTTAAAAGCCAATTCTACTGAATTTGGGTTTTCACTTTTAGATCAGCATCCAAAGGACTGGACCCCTGACGTCACTCCTCTCTGCTAACCCACGTTTAGAGGCACCGAGGATGCCAGGCAGGGGCACAAGGCCAAGGACACGTCAGCGCGGCTGCCAGCAACAGAATGGGTGGCCTCAGCTCCAAGACCAGCCACTGCCTGACGACATCGGGGCCTGTTTGGTTTTCCAAAGAATAAAAATATCATTTATTTTAGCACCAACTTCCAAACTGGCAGAGCCACCCTCTCTCCATCTTCTAAGCCATCACCTTATCTTTGCTGGAGAGAAAACATCTACATCCATCCATTTAACAGACTCTTTATTGAGCTTCCCTGGTGGCTCAGCTGATAAAGAATCTGCCTGCAACATGGGAGACCCAGGTTCGATCCCTGGGTCGGGAAGATCCTCTGGAAAAGGGAATGGCCACCTACTCCGGTATTCCTGCCTGGAGAATTCCATGGACAGAGAAGCCTGGTGGGCTACAGTCCATGGGGTCAGAAAGAGTCAGACATGACTGAGTGACTCACACTTTCACTTTCACTTATAGGGATGAATCTGTTCTAGAACTCAGGGCTTTGCAGCTTTAAACCCTGACGTGGTGGAAGTCTCTGCTCTGAAGCTTGTATATCTGAAAGTCTCCAGGATGACTGAGAGGCCTGAAGAGCCTCTTTCTAACGCACGAAAGGAACATACAATCCTGTGTTCAAATCTGAAGGGGGTGTTAAATTAGGCCATCACTACAGGGCCAACCTTGAAATATTGTCCCTCACCCCAGTGCCCTTCCTGAGGTCACCAGCCCAGGGTGACATGGGGAAGTAGCACAGAGTCTATAAATTATGATAACTCTTTGATTTTACTATGAGTTTCTAAGACAACAAAGTAGAAGCTCAACATCCAGAAAGAGGGCCTCGGCTTGCTGGCCTGTAGGCTAACCCTTCAGCCCCAGTTCATCAAGAAGCCTATAAAAAACCTCCAAGAACACGCTTCAAGTGCTGCCTGACTCCCCTAATGAATGCAGAAACGTCTGCAGTGAAGGGTGATTTGTGGGCGAGGGAATGCCAGGACCCGTCATTTCATCGTTTCTATAATAAGACCTCAGGGCTGACAACTTTATGAAGCACAGTTGGGGCACCAGTAAGACAGACCACTTCTGAGGGAGTTGCCTCTAGGTTGCTCTGTGCATCTACTGAGATTTCATTTGCAAAAACACCCCGTCCAAGGTCAGGGATGTATATAAAATCCTACAGTTCCTGCATCTTCATATGCCATTTTTTAGAATCAATGAAGCAAATTTTATTGAGTGGGGTCTGATGACCCACACGTTTTTTAAATGAGGAGATCTTTCTGTTTAAAGAAAAGAAGAATGAAAAAGAAAGGGGAAAACACACAAACTAACTTCAGATGGTGAGTTTGACCTCTCCTGGTCTGAGACTGGGGAGGAAAAAAAAGAGCTTAATTTTTTTCATCTAAAAGTTTAATAAAAATCATGTTTCCATTATTTCTGTGACTGTGTAAAGTCTCAATGCTCATTTCTCAATTTTGGAAAGAAATCAGCCCCAAGGCTATAAACTAACAGTTATCATCACTATAAATAAAATATTAAACAGTCTGCACTTTCTTTGTATTATGATTTAAATTGCAGCATGCTTTGAAATTACAGGGTGAAATCATTCTTGCAGCAAATGAATCCACACCTCAGGACCCACGAATCTCCGGTTCTCGAGTCTGAAATTCTCCACACTCTGCCTTTGAATCTCATTTTTAGCACTAAAAGGAGAAAAGTAGAGGGGAAACTCTTTTCCTCTGACAGCTATGGTAAAGGAAAATGATATATAATTGGCACAGATGTGCCCAAAAAGATGGTTCACCTGATTGGCTAACAATGAGAAATCTGACTTTGGTCACTGAGAAAACCTCAGTATTCCTTGGGTTAAGGAGCTTAGAAAGCTTCCCTTTCTCCCTAGTGATCCTTGCCTTGCCCATCCTGGCTCCACCAGAGAGCTTTGGCTTCTTGTCTCCATCCGGTCTCTCTGCCCATCCACACCTTGCCATCAGTCCCCACCATCTTCAGAATGGGAAGTTCTACCCATATTGCAAAGCAGATAATCAATCATGGGACAGGCAGAAAAGACAAGAACTTCTTTTTCTATTTTTCTTTCCTCTACCTGAATAAGAAACCAAACTTTGGTCCTATTTGTGATGCAAATAAGGGCTGTGGCCTTAGTGGTCGGCCTGGCTGGTGGTCACATGTCACCTCTGTTCCTTGAAGGATCCAGAGGGCAGAGGCGGAAGGTGGTGTCTTTACTCATGGGCTGGTTTTCTGGGTCTTGTGACATTGCAGTTCACATGTGCCCAATTTAGTGGATTTATGGATTATATTATCTGGTTTTAACTACGCTAACCCTTGAAAAATGGCTAGATGGCTTAAAAAAAAAAAATTCCTGAAAAGTACCATGGGATCAAAGTTAATACTACTAATGAAGGCACAGCCAAGAGCCAGATGAAGCAGGGCTTGCATGCTCCTTTTTGTTCCCACATGCCTCCTCTGGGCAAATACAAGCTAAAACCAACAGCCCAGGACAAACCATGGGCCCTCCGCGTTTAATTACGGAGAGATCTTCTTCCACTCAACAGAGGGTGTCCCCCTGAATCACATGTGGATGCTGGGCCATCGAGATTTGCAAGACTTTGAAATTTTTTTTACTCTCTTTCCTCATCCTTTTTTAATTCCTATTTTTTTCTGTGCATTTACTGTACATAGAGTCTTAAAGCAGCAGAACTTAAGTTATTGACAAATAAAACAAGCTGGAGAGCCTGCTCCAAACTGGTTTACAGATAGGGGTATATATTTTTGTAAATAAATAAAATGAGGGACTTTCCTGATGCTCCAGTGGCTAAGAATCCACCTTGCATTGCAGGTGAGATGGGTTTGATCCCTGGTCATGGAACTAAGATTCCACATCCCACAGAGCAACCGAGCCCACCTGTCACAGCTAGAGAAGCTGCGGGCCTCAAGGAAAGATCCCATATGATGTAACTAAGATCCCTATGCCACAACTAAGACCCAACACTACCAAATAAGTAAATATTTTGTTGAATAATAACAAAATAAAATGAGAATGAAACCAGATATGCACTTCTCACATGTCTCTTTTGGGGTTTCCCCAGAAATGATAGAGATGAGGATTCATAAGTAATCATTTATTTGCAAGTCCCATGATATACTGGCATCAAGGGACACAGAGAGAAAAGGAAGAAGGTGGTCACAGCCTGGTCCATCATCAGACATGTTATCCTGCGGGTAACAGGAGCTTGACCTCACTGGGGAATTTCTAGAATCACTGTAGAAGTGACTGTAGCTCAGCGTTATTCCATTCAAGATGATAGAGAAGGGAGCTGGGGTATTTATACTGGTCTAAATATATATCATATATATATATATGGGGTATTTACACCGGTATAAATATTTATAGCTGGTATAAATATCCCAGCGCCCATCAGTCTCTGGCAGACTGCTGCTCCCAAGGAAACTTTAATTTCCTGATCCTTCTGGCCTGTGTAGGAGAGCAAAGCAAGCTCTGAGGGTAGAGAAACTCTCTGATAAAGAATTGTAGGTGATGGCCGTTGGAAACCAAGCCAGTAGGTGCTGAAAGGTGCAGGTCAAGGGATGTGGATAGTGCTGGACTGCCTCTCGGAGAGGACCTTTAACAACACAAGTCATTTTCACTCACATCACTTCTGTTACTTCTGAGCATTTTTCTCACCCCATCCTGCAGGCTTGACATACCTATGTGGTCTCTCCAAATACAATGTAAGCTCCTTAAGGCAGAAACCCCTCACACATAGTTTTTCCCTCTGGGCCTGCACAGAGACCAGTATACTGAGTGCAGCCAAGCATCTGGGGAATGTTTGTTGAGAATCCACCTTTCACCATGCAATCCTCTCGTCCTGGGAATATTAACAGTATTAACATATCATTTCAGCCCTTGTGGAGGTTACACTTTCTTCATAGATACCTGGACACTTTATCCATCTCTGTTGGCCCTTGAACAGTTAGATTTTGTAATAAAATAAGCAACTTCAAATTTTTAGCAACACGCAACCACAAGGGTTTATTTTGCTTGTGACTTTGTGAGTTTTCTGGGGCAACTCTGCCTCAGGCTGCAGCAGTGAAGTCAGATCCACTCCACGGGTCTCTTGTATCCCTCCCTACCATCCCTGCCCCGGGACCAGAAGGCCAGAGGGCATGTCCCTCTCACCAGGTGACTGAGGTTCAAGAACAACAACAGAAAGATGTGAGATTTCTTAAGGCATAAGCTCAGAGCTGAGACATTGTCACTGTCAGCCTAGTACCACTGGACAAAGCAAACTACAAGGTCATGCCCAGCATCAAGGGGAAAGTAATAGACTGTCCCCATGGAGGTGGGGGACTGTAAGTCCCTTGACAAAGGATATATATGGAGAAGAGGGGTAAAACGCCAAGCTAAGTATTCCTATTAACAATTTGAAGCAGAAACAAATCTTTAATAGTTGCTGCTATCATCACTGTTATTGTTATTTCTGTGCCCCTTGGAGCTAGTGTGATGCACCTCCACTGATTTTCTGTCCTGCTTCATTCCCTGTGTTTCTGCATGAGGGATTAATTTTCCTCAGACTGCAGGTGGATTTCTCATGTGCCTGTCCAATTCAAGCACATCTTCCAAGACACAATGATTAGCCTGGCTTGAGAGTGCTCAGAGAATCTACCATCCTTCTGAGATTGCAGGTTACATTACTCTGGAGTTGCTGGGGCTATCTTCCTAACTAAAACTGGGAAGCAGGGAAAACACAGGAGAGAGAAGAGGGTCAGCATACAGCTGTCAGTTCGAGACCTCGGCTCCTCCATGCCCGCACTGTCCAAATTCCTTGATGGCCCAAGAGTGAGGACACTTTCAAGGTTGATTCTTCAGCTACCTGTGTTAAAATCATAAAAACATTGAGAGTGCTAAGCAGATGAACCCGTTCCTCACCGAAACCCACACTGCAATGCATCTCCTTCTCTCTTACATCACACATCACTGTCTCTGTGTCTCAAATTATTTCCACCCAGACGTGGCAACTATAGCTTCAAGAAAGTGCTTTTTGAAATATCAATTTGCCTCTTTGAGTCAAACCTGTAAGAACGATATTGTTATCTTTTTTTGCAAGTGAATAACAGATTCAAAAAATCAAGCCCCCTGGCAAGGGCACGCACACACACATACACACACACACACATACACACACACACACACACACACACATACATGCAGGAAAAGGGGGCTCTGACCCAGCCAATTATTTGGGTTACCTTGAGCAAATCCACTTATATTTCTGTGTCTTGGCTTTTCTATCCATAAATTAAGGGACTAGGTTATGAATCTGTAAACAGAAGATGAGCATTTTTAATGAGTAAATTTCAATTGATTTCTTTTTCTTAATATTTATTTATTTGGCTGTATCGGGTCTTTAATCTCTGAGATTTGTTGGGAAAGTTCACCTATAAATGGGTGTTTCTCTCCAGCCAGGCTAAGGGGGTGGGGAACAGGTCCTCTTCACATGATTCATGAAAAGCCCACAGCCAATGACAGCACAGTCCCCAGAAGCCCCTTCTACTGTCCTCTGCCAACTTGCTACAGAGCCGCCTGTACATGGGATGGATCTCAAGAAAAAGGCATATTGTACACTCACGTCATAAATTTTACAAAACTGCTTCATGAAAAATAACTTCGGGTCCAGGAACTCTGCAAGAAAAATGTCCAAACTGTCTTCGAATTTAGGAACTTTGAAAAGCTTGCATACCAGCAGGTCAAGACACAGTCCGTACATCTCAGAGCTTCAGTGTGCTGAACTTGGCCAGAAAACCAAATGCCCACTTTCTGGCAAACCACCCCATATTCATAGGTGCGAGCTCTTAACTGGGCTTTGTCAAGTTGCCATAAACATATGGGCCCAGTTCCTCCAGTTCTCTAATAAATAATAAGTAGTTCAACTTATTAGATGAGTGTTAATATTCCACATCCGGAGAACCAAGAAGTTAAAGAGCAATAAGCACTTTGTAGGAAACTAACCCAAAACCCATCCATCTGAAATAGGCCTGGGCCAGTTAAAGTGGGCGTATGGCTTTTAGCCTGTTTATATTGTATTGTTTTGATTTACATTCAGAAAGTCAAGGCTTGTGTTTCCATCAGCATCTTGAAAGTATAGTAAGTCCTTTGTCTTGGCTTAGGTTCCTTTCCAGAGCAGACCCTGGGGCAAGGCCTTGAATGGGGGTATTGGCTTTAGGAGGTGATCCCAGGATAAGGAGGAGGGGAAGCAAGCCACCCAGTGTGCACCAATGAGCTGTTTACCATCATGGGCAGGTGGGGAGTAGTCCTGCCACGGACCCTCAGAACTGCCCCTTGAGCAGACCTGCCCTTGTGTCTTCAACACCCAACTCAGTGGTCGAGGAGGGCACCCCAGTGCCTTTCCTGCTGACCACTTCTGACCTGCTGACTGCTTCTGACCTGCCGAGTTTGAGGGCCAAGCTTGCTCCTCAGGGGGCCCAAAAACACTTCAGGAGATGAGACAAAGGAATCCATTCTGTAGGTGCCCTTCAGGGTTGGAGGTGGGGGGCGGGTCAAAAGGAGCCAACAGCATCAGCTTCATCCTAAAAATGATGTGTCTATTTAGGTTCATTGGCTTGATTGAGTTGATCTATATTTTTTATTTGCCTATTTCTGTTAAACTTTCTGGTTTTCTTTTTCTCTTTGTCACATGGTGTCACTGTGCCTCATTGGAATTTGATGCCAACCCTCTCCCAGGAACAACAGACACGGTCACACAGATGTGAATTTTTCCTTCAGTCGTAAGATTCTACAGAGCCTTGGAATTCCACCTCCTGGCACCCAGAATGAGACTTGCTCACAGAAACTGGCACTAAAAACAAAGTAAGAAAGGATAAAACAGGAAACCTCCCCAGTTACAAAAATCACTTTGCTTCATACCAGGAAGATCATTGAATTGGACCAAACTAGGGAGCCCCTAGCTTGTGAAGGACAGGGAAGCCTGCTGTGCTGCAGTCCATGGGGTCCCTAAGAGCTGGACACGACTGAGCAACTGAATGACCACAACAACAGGGAGCCCCAGGCTACCCTCTGTAATGGGACACACAGCAGGAGAACCACCACCTCCCTTTCAGTCTGGAATGCAAAAAGTGCACCTTCTGCTGCCCACACGGCTTCCCATCAGACACACATGTGGCCACAATCAGGAAGCCCTCAGGAGACCTTGGTCCCAGACCCACAGGGAGTCAGCCAGGTTGGAGACTTCACATAAAATGGAAGTGACTACCTGAAGAAGGGGGCCAGCCCCAGAGCCCAGGAGAGCACTAACCTTCTGAATATGAGTTTGGAAGCATCAGACCTGGGAGAGTCAGTGACTGGTCAGCCCTTCAAGCTCCAAAGGCACCAGTCCTCATTCTGGAGACCACAAGTGGTCCACACAGGGAGGAAAACAGCATGGCAGCCCTGTTTTCAAAGGTTGCACAGTTTGACGAGGGAACAAGTGAGGCCATGAACTGTTACAGTACAGAGGAAATCTCCATGAGGGAGAAAAAATTAAGTGGGAGCTCAGAGTGCGAGGGAGAAAGCAAACAGAGGGCTTCCGGGCAGGTAGGGGCTCATGGGTATTTATGAGCTGCGTTTGGGAGGATTGTACCAGAAGCAGGGGGTGGGGAAGACCACTGCAGGCATTTGTAAATGTGAACAGAGACACAGAGAGCTGGAAGAGTGGGGCAGTTTTTGGGAAACAGACCCAATGCCTGCCTGAGAAGTCACCATGGAATAACAGAGGAAGTTGCAGTAGATACATCACTATCTTCTGAATGTTTTAAAAATCTTCATTTATTATGTCTTGAATTTTACACCATTCACATCTTTTTATCTCATTTGATCGATTATGTCGTATTTTAAATGTACTGAGAGATATGTCCCTACTTTACAGCTGAATACTGACTTTCAAATCCCTTAGAGAGTTTTAGTCACATCCCCAATTTATCCCCCCTTCCTCCTTGGGGCCCATGTGTCAGGCTGGGCCCGGAGACACGTGGAATTAGATGCCTCCTGCGCAGCTGGGTGTGGGCAGACAAGTGAGCTCCAGCCCAGAAGATGGCACATTCAGGAGCTTCTAGAACATCAGCTGGAGGACATCCTTTGTCCCTCCCTCTTCCTGGCCACTGTTCCAGCTTGGAGAGCCTCTCTCCAGAGCTCCTGCTGCTGGATCTCAGGCCCTCACAGGAGCAGTGTGTGCTGGGGTTCATCACCAGGTCCCGCACCCAGGAAGACCCTGCTCACCCAGGACCAAGTCCCTCTGCCTGCAGGATGCGTGCCCAGGGGACCACAGGGAACCCATTTGCCTGTGGACATAACAGAAGGATTTGCAGAGAAGTGATTTCTGACCTGAGGGGCAGGTGTGTGCACACTGTGTAAAGACGGTGGAGAAAAGAATCTTTAAAAGAGTGGAGATATATATATATATATATATATATATCCTCACCCCAAGAGGAAAGAGCCATAGGAGACCTGACCACAAAGAGAAGCCACTGGGCAGGGAATTGCCAAACCCTGGACTCAGAGTAGGTCTAAAAATCAGTCATGGGCTCTGAGCAGAATGGGCAGGGGCTTTTGGCCTTCAGACCCCCACCTGAGGGGAGAAGTGCAGCTGGAGGAGGCTACGGCAGGGCTTCTAAAACCCGGAGTCGAGGCAGGGCCCTAAGGCCCCATCTAAGTGCAGTCATGTCCCTGCTGTAAGAACCCTTGAACTGCTTCTCTGTCTCCCTGTTAACCCCAAGACTGTGAGGGCAAAATTGAACTCACAATTACAATCCAAGGACCCAGCCACAGGCCTACATCATTCTTATTAAACAACTGGGGTTTACTAAGTGCCACTGATCACTGATCACTAAGGTACTGATCACTCATGTGTTGGTTCAGTGAGTCCACCTGCCAAGTTGAAGGTGAAATTTATCAGCCTTAGTTTCCTGATAGTCTCAGACCACTCGGGCAGCTACAACACAATACCAAGGACTGGGTGGCTTAGAAACAATAGAAACATGTATTTCACAGTCCTGGAGGCTGGAAGTTCAAAATCAGAGTGTCAGCATGGTCCAGTGGGGCCTTCCAAATTGCAGACTGGATGGAAGGGAAGGGCTAGTTCTCTGGGGCCTCATTTACGAGGGCACTAATTCCATTCCTGAGGGCTCCACCCTCTTGACCTAATCACCTCCCAAAGTCCCCACCTCCTGCTACCATCACCTGAGACATTGGGTTTCAACACAAGAATTTTGGAGGGACACATGCATTCTAGTCATAGCACTGATGAAGAGACCTGTTCACAGACACTCAGCTGATGGAATAAGTGGTGATACTCAGGTAGAAATTCATGTTCCCTACACTACAGCCCACCTAACAGACTACCTAGAATCACAATCCACGATTAAACTTCACTTACAAAGAACTGCGTTTGTTTTCTTTCAAAATAAAAAGAGACTGAGTTCCAAGTTCCTCTCATCACTAAAACCTTTTAACTTAGTTTTTTGGGTCCTGAAGGTAATGAAAATTAGGCTGAGTGTTGTTGGTTTCTGGCTTCATTTCCCAGAGTCCATACCCCTCCCTTTCCTGGCAGCCTCTGCAGGAGGGCGGGCACCCAGCCACCAACACCTGGAGTTCCAGAGTCAACACGGGGGTGCTCACACATACAGAGGGATGGTTGGCCTTTCCTCCTCAGGAAAACTGCAGAAACTTCTGCTGGCAAAAATGCATGTTGGACTGAGGGCAGGAACGCACTGCTTGTTCTTAGGGCTGGGGGTAATAAAGCAAAATCACTCAGGGACATCATTTTTAATTAAGTATTTTCAGACAATTAAAAATTTTCAGCCATTAGTAAGTGCTCCATGTTAAACACTTTTTCTTTTTGATTGTGCTGTGATATCCTAGTTACTGACCAGGGATCAAACCTATGCACACCCCCCCCCCCCACTTTGGAAGCAGGGAGACTTAACCACTGGACCACCAGACAAGTCCCCATGTAAATCCTTATTTTTACTCCCACCTACAGATGATGGCTGGAATTTCTTTGTCATCTCATGCTTAGATGTAAAGTCACAAGGTGAGAACCTGGAGATCATCTTCAGCCCTTCTGCTCATCTTGTTCTGAGCATCCACACTGTTTAAATTTCAATCAAGCCTAAGTGCAAAATCCACCCCCCCCCCCCCCGCCATTTTCCCTGGTTTTAATTTCTATCACCTTAGCCCAGTTGACACTTCAGCTGCTAGAATCAGCTCATCATCTGCCCCTAGGCCACCAGTGCTGTAGTTTCTTTAAGCAGAGACCTCACTGCTCCAAGTCTGTGGTGGCTCCAGTCGCTTGCACTCTCATGTCTTATTGTGGCCTTTGAGGTCCACAGGACGGGGTCCAGATGGCTTCCCACCCACAGACCATCACAGTGCTTGGTCTGCCACACTGCCACGAGCACTCAAGCCCTTGCAGGTCCTCACGCCCCGTTCACCAACTTTAATGTCCTCTTATGGGCACTGCCCAATTCCTCATCTACCCCACTCATGTATGTGCAAAGCTTTCTCCTCTTTAGAAGCTCAACTCAAACATTACCTTTTTTCCATCCTCTAAGCCTTCCTCCTTCCTAGTCCATCACATTTCAGCTCTCCTACCACCTCTTGTTCACCATCACCTCTGTTTTCCTTTCTTAACTGTCTGTACTTAGAGGTCAGGAGGACTGTTCCCTGCTGGTCTTTGTGTTTTGCACAAGGTAGGTGCTCAATAAACATCTATCTGGATGAATGTATTTAAATAGAGGCTGACTGAAATTCTCACTAATATGTAAATGATTGACAACATTTCTCTTGAGAATGCTGCTAGTTTCAGATACAAAGGGGGAAAGTCCAAGACGTTTGGTTGTCCAAATCAAGTTAAAGATCTTGGAGGAAGCCAAAAAGAAACATTTTCCAACTTCAAAATGCAGCTTGCCTAAAAAAAAAAAAAAAAAAAATGCAGCTTGCCTATGGAACTGGTAGCACTGGGTTGTCCAACGAAAAGACTGATCTTTCCCAACTCTGTTAACTCAGATGAGAGAAGAAAGTTAATTTTCCCTCTCGGAGATTCTTGCCAAGGTTGTGATTTTAAGGACTTTCTAAGCCTTTTATTTGCAATTCAGTTTAACTGCTTTCTAGGGCCAGAGATTTGCCTGCTGAGTTTCCCAGTCCCCAAAGAGTTTTGAAACACAGAGTTAGTAATAAAAATTAATGTGTCACTCTTTAGAGGCAGAGGAGAGGGTCAGCTGTGTGGAGCCAGCGATGATGGTGTAGCTGAGGAACGGGACTAGTCCGTGATTAATGAGCAGATCTGAGCTGGCAGGACCAGATACAGTGCCGCCTCTGATTCAGTTTTGTTTTTGCAAATGTAGGACTCGTGCAAACAAGACGGGGAGGGATGCTGTGTGCCAGGCATGTGGGAGAAGTGTCTGCACAGCTCAGCTCCACCACCTCCTCATTGGCTTGGAGGCGCTCCTGGGTCTCTCCCTCGCTAATGTTTTTGCATCATACAGCGGTTTTGTGTTGTGGATACACGTCCAGTGTTTACTTGGACGAAGACACCTGATTCATTTTGCTCGGAGTCCCTGTTCAGTTTGCACCCTACCTCTTCAGAGGCAGAAGGTGTATGAACTCACTTTTCCCACCATCTTGTCTCCAGGGCATCTTTACAGGTTGCGGTTGGAAAACCCAGCACCCTCCCAAGTCTGGACACAGGCACTTGTTATGACTGATGGGCAGCGGCACCCAGAGTTACTGAGGTTCAGCTGGAGCAAGAGGACAGGGGTGGACAGCTGGACGGGGCTCCGGGAATAAAGCCACGATGGTGCTGGAAAGGTTGAGATGCTGAAGCCTGGAGTTACTGGATCTAGGGACAAACATCAGTTACAGAAGGAAAAGTAGATGTTCTCTTCCAGGATATAATTCTCTAGAGGAATTTAAATCATATAATTTTCTTTTTAAATTAATTTTCGTTGCATTATAGTTGCTTTACAATGTTATGAATGTAATCTTCTTGAGCTGAGAAATTACGAAAAGGACCAAGATAAAGGGGGAAATGCCTCAATGATTTGGTTAGGTTTTCTCATTTTCTTTAATGGTATAATATTGCCTTTGGAGAAGGAAATGGCAACCCACTCCAATATTCTTGCCTGGAGAATCCCACAGACAGAGGAGCCTGGAGAACTTTAGTCCATGGGGGTCACAAAAAGTGACCAGGCATGACTTAGTGACTAAACAACAGCAATAGACTTGCTGCCATAATAAAAATAATTCAAGTTAGCAAAGTTTTGACCTTGTATGTAAATCCACAACCTATTAACAAAAGACAAAAATCCTTAGGTTAGGTACTAACACCGTTCTCAGGCTTTCTGAAAATGGAAAATACCAACCAAGCAGTAAGGACTTCTTACATTTCCAACACTGTGATCTGTGCTGTGACAAATGGAAGGCATCCATGACATCATGTTTTGGATTTCTTTTTATGTAAATGAGCATTTTCATATTTTTTCTATTTTCATCATATTTTAAAATGATAACAGAATAGTCTTTGTATGATAACCACCTACTACTCTATATATGGGATATAACTCATTTCATGCATTGACATTTTTAATTGTGCTTGTATTTTTATATTTTTAAGTGCACGAGAGTGTGTGTTCTTGTCCAAAGGAAATGTTCTTACCCATAACATTTTATTCAGCTGTTAATTTATCTAAAGCTTTCAAAATGATTGGATTAGAGGGTCACCTGACCCAAAGGCGTTTGTGCATAAGTTGACCAAAGACTGATGAGATAATCCAGCTCAAAAAGCTCAGACCAATAGAGCTGATAGTAACGACCTCAGCCAATCAAAAAACAAAGACTAAAGAACAGAAAGGATTTGGCTGCCTGGCAAAGCACCCAGAATATACTGACATAAAATCACCATTTTATTAGGCTCCTGGAATCTATGCACCTCAAGTTTGGAAAAGATACAACAATAAAGTGGCTTTTTTTCTGTCCCATGGTGCCTGGCTTTTTAGCTAAGAAGACATTTGTGTCTTCTTGTGTCAAGGCTGAGAGTGCCTTGACATCTGGGAGCTAGAATAATATTTATTGTTGTTGTTCAGCCTCTAAGTCATGTCCAGCTCTTTGTGATCCCATGGACTACAGCACACCTGGCTCCTCTGTCCTTCACAGAATCTCCCAGTGTATTCATGTCCATTGAGTCAGTGGACATCACCATCACCATCACTATCTCACCATCTCTTCCTCTGCCGCCTCCTTCTCCTTTTGCCTTCAATCTTTCCCAGCATCAGGGTCTTTTCCAATGAGTTAGCTTCTTCACATCAAGTGGCCAACGTATTGGAACTTTAGCTTCAGCATGGAAGTATCTTAACATCTGACTTCCTTTTAGGGCTTCAGTTGGAGCTGCCAACCAAGGCACCTACACAGGTGGTCTGTTTGTGTGGCTAACTTGAGCTTCCTCATAACATGGCAGCTGGGTTTCCTGAGTGACTGCTCTAAGAAAATAAGACACAAATGCATAACATTGTTATGATCTCCTCTCAAAGTTGCATAGCATTACTTCTCTACTCTATTGGTCAAGGAAGACACAGAGGTCTGCCCATTTTCAAGGGGGAAGAACACAGACCCCACCTCTTAATGAGATGAGTATCAAGG
The DNA here is from genome assembly GCF_042477335.2 of Ovis canadensis. Taxonomy (NCBI): domain Eukaryota; kingdom Metazoa; phylum Chordata; class Mammalia; order Artiodactyla; family Bovidae; genus Ovis; species Ovis canadensis. The sequence continues at coordinate 55,935,798 of NC_091257.1, read as the reverse complement.
GCAAGGTATAAGAGCCTGTGGGATGGGCGAGATTGTTTTTTAAAAAATCACAATATGCAAAAAAAAAAAAAAAAAAGAATGGAAAGATAAATATTAGATATTTTAGGGTGGTTGTTTCTAGCCTTAGCAGCATATTTCTTCTTTATCTATTTTGCCAATTTTTTTTGTCCACTCCATGCCACTTGGGGGATTTCAGTTCCCCAACCAAGGATTGAACCTGGGCCACTGAAGTGAAAGTGCCACAGCCTAACTACTGGACCGCCAAGGAACTTTTTATAATGAATATTTACTGATTCTGTGATGAGAAATAGCTATTTTTGAGAAATAGCTATTTTTCATTTTTAAAAGATCCCATATACTAAAAGTGGCAAAAAGAGGAAATTAACAAAGAATAAAATTCTAAATGACAAGGTTATGCTTGCTCTAAATCTTAGTACTTTCAAATATAAGTAAATATATGATGCTGTATCTTAGAGATCAAAAAAACAATCTTACTCTAATTCAAGAATTTGGGTGCATGTAGCTTATTTGAGGCATGATCCTATGAAGCACTGCTGGGTGGAGGGGAGTTAGGGGAGGGAAATAGAGAAGAGATAAATCAAAAAGATAAATAATTGAGATAATCTTTAAAAATGGAAAATAAGGATGTGGCAAGAATAATGTTTGGATTGGAATGTGCCTGATGGTTTTCATTTCTTACATTGTCTTAGCTGATGATGGTACAGATTGCCACATATCTTACTTTTCCTAGCGCAGAACTTCTTTTCCCTAGAAATGATTTACTACGACATCACAGAAGGACAAATGCTGCATGGTCCCACTCATGACAAATCTAGCAGAGTCAAACAAATGTACTTCCCTAGAGGTTCCTTTAGGAGAAGTCATTGGATCAGTTAGATGCTAATATATTTGTGCCACTTAATTCATTTAGATTAGACAATCTTAGTAGAAGAGATTTAATCATTCCTTTTATTTGTTCCCTTGGCCAAAATTTGAGGAAATTTTCAGATATGTATGAATACAAAGAGGAAGAAATTTCAAAGCACAGGCCAGTCTTCAGTGATACCAACCTGTCGCATTTCTTTGGTGAGAACTTTTATTGTATGTGTTCAGCCCAGTGGGATCCACTCACCAGCCATGACCTTGGCTGACAGCCATTAAGTAAACTCCCTTCTACAAAATGGGACACTTTTTAGTGACTATCTTCCTGAGAAACTTTCTCAAATCCATGGAATAGTCTGATTATCTTTGAACCCAATAAAATCTTTCACTTAAGTAACTTATTACTTGTGATATTCTGAGACTTTGTGGCTGTTGTGCGTAGGTGGTGTTGTTCAGTTGCTCAGTCATGTCTGACTCTTTGCCATCTCGTGGACTGCAGCATGCCAGGCTTCCCTGTCCTTCACTATCTGCCACAGTTTACTCAGACTCATGTCCATTGAGTTGATGATGTCATCTGCCACAGTTTACTCAAACTCAAGTCCATTGAGTTGATGATGTCATCTGCCGCAGTTTACTCAAACTCAAGTCCATTGAGTTGATGATGTCATCTGCCACAGTTTACTCAAACTCAAGTCCATTGAGTTGATGGTGCCATCCAACCATCTCACGCTGTGTCACCAGCTTCTCCTTAATCTTTCCCATCATCAGGGTGTTTTCCAACGAGTCAGCTCTTGACTTCAGGTGGAACTGGAGTTTCAGCTTCAGGGTCAGTCCTTCCAATGAGTATTCACGGCTGATTTCCTTTAAGAAACGGCAATCAGTTCCAGGACATAAAAACATTCAAAATGGAAACAATAGTCACAGAACACAGAAGCTGGCCAGTCCAAAAAGGAAAGAATGTTCAGTTCTTGTACATAGAATACCTGCTTCTCTTGGCCATTCTTCTTGCCTGGTTGGGAGAAGACAGAACTCAAGAACAGCTAGACTCAGAGCTAACCTGATCGCAGGTGGCCACATGCACAGAGACCTCACCAGGACTTAACTTGCCATGGAAAAGTTTAGCCTCCAACTCCATCTATGAGCTTTAGATATGCCAACAGCCCCCCTGAGCATGAAACCTGAGGCTCCAATTTGAGGATACAAAACCCATACGATCATCATTCTTATCAACGTTAGCCACACGGTCCATACCTGAGCCATCCAATTGGATAACTACTAGCCATGTGTGGCTCTTTAAATTATTTAAAATTAAATAAAATATAAAATGTGTATCCTTGGTAGCACTAGTCACATTTCAAGTGCCCCAGGGGTATGCAGAGCTGGAGGCTGCTCTGTTGAACAATCCAGAACATGGCATATTTCTAGCATTGCAGAAATTTGTATTGGACACACTGGTCTACGTGTCGCCTGTGTGCAGGCACTTTCCATGTGTTACAATGCTTAATTCTCACAAGAAACCTGGGAACAAGGGTTTATTGGCTCTACATTCTAGATGCAGAAATTGAGCTTCAGAGGCAGCCAATATCACCTCAAGATCTTCCAGCCACCTCTCCTGAGCGTATGTCCATCCCTCTCGGATGGGCCTGCGCTGACAGCATGTCTCGGCGCCAAAGCCGACTTTCCCCCACATTGAAGGCTGGGAAAGAAATTAAGGTCTGAAACCCTCCCCTGCTCAGACTGCCAAAAGTACTGGCTTGAAGTTGAAGTCCATTTTCAACTTCACTGTTGTTGGAGGAAAAGCAAGGCGGTGTGGGGACATCATCATTTGTTTCTCCAGTAAGTCATCCTTTTTCAACATTCCCACCAGAAATGCTCTGGTTTCTGTTTGTTTTAATATGTGGGGTTGATCTGTTCAAGCCCCAAACATGCTTTTCCATATGCTTCTCTTTCCCTGTTTTTATATTTCCTTTCAGTACAAGTGCTAAATCTGTGCCATATTTTTATTAGTTTTACACTGATGTTGTTGACATTTTTGAGAGCTATTTGATGTCTGAGAAACTCACGAACATTTTCCTTGCTCTTTTGAAACATTAAAAAAAAAGCTGAAGCAATAAGAAGAGACCCATGTTTGTATGCAGATCAACCACTCTTACCCAAAGGCATTTCAACTGGGTCTGATCAGTTATTTATTAACCTGCTATTAATCCCTGCAGGAAAATATTTTCTGTGACATTCTCCCTGACAGCCGCTCCCACTCCTCAGAGTTTGTGGGGAAGAGAAATTGGAGGCAGTAAGATAATCAAGCTTATCCTACAGTCAGGTCTGTGCTCTCCTGCCTGAGCCGGCTGCATCCGCATCACAAATTCTCGCCTGCCATGTGATGCAGGCGGGTCACATGAGCTACAGCTGAGCTGGTCTCAATGATTTGTGAGTCTTTTTATTTGCACACATGTGGCCATGAGGGACCCCTCTGGCCAGGCCAGCAGTTTCCCCCCACATCTGTTGGTTAATCGGAAATCCAAATGTACGAGACAGCACTGGGGACCAGAGCCGAGATGCGGGACTCCTCAGGCTGGAAACAAAGAGTGTGTGACAGTGATTGCAGCTCAAGTTTCTCTTCACACAAGTGAAATTTACCATGTACCTTTTGAATGAAACCCACGTCTCTGACCAAGCATGGTCCAGCGGGCAACAGGAGCCAAGTAAAGCAGTTCAGTCCTGTTGGAAACTATGGCCCACTGCAATGTTTCCTTCTCTGTCTGCTTCTCGCCCCTCTCCTCTGTGTTTCTGACTGTCCCTTGCCTTCCCCACCTCTTCTCTTTCTTCCTAGCTCTTGCTTTCCCATGGCTCCAGTTCCCAGGAGGGACCTCTGCGTCAGATGCTGGGTGGGTGGACAACGTCCTCTGAAGCATCTACGTAGGTTCCCTTGGCAACTCCTTTACCTGCCGTCCAATTGCCATTCTCCAGTCACAGCCAGACTGTTCTCTTGGACTCACTTAAAATGCACAAATACTGTCCTCTAGAGAAGGATGAGTTAAAATTAATGAAAGCTCCTTAAACTTTTTTAAAAATATTTATTTATTTCGCTGTTCTGGGTCTTAGCAGCACATGGGCTCTTAGATCTCCATCACGGCATGAGGGGTCTTTCAGTTGCAGCCTTCCAACTCTTAGTTGCAGCATGTGAGATCTAGTTCCCTGACCAGGGATCGAACCCAGGCATGGGCAGCTCCCCTGCATTGGGATCGCAGAGTCTTGGCCACTGGATCACCAGGGAAGTTCTCCTAAACTTTTGTATGGAATATTTTCCTGGGGAGACAGACTGCTAAGACAAGTAAAGGGCCAGAAAAGGCAAGAAGGCTGAAGTAAACCCAGCCTACCTCCAATTTTGGCCCGGGGTTTGCTGGTGGCAAATCCTTCTATGTGGTTTGCTCCTACAACTGAGAATTCCATCACACTGACTCTTGCCAGGATCCTTAAGGCCTCAAGGAAAATACAAGGTCCTGACAAAGAAGAGAAGGCATAAAAATAGAGTGGTGAATCCTAGCATCTTGTTATGGGGCCAACAAGATGCACATGAGCTGTTGCTATTCCAGGAAAGAGAGAAGAAAGAAAAATAAAACCTGTTGGTGGTGACTTCCGATGGCCTTCTGTGTGTGCAGGGCTGATGATCTGCTGTGTCTCCCATCTAGCCATATAGCCATTTGCAGTCCAAGTCCCTGGCCAGGCTATACTTGTTGCTAAGGATCTTGAGCATCACTTCTGGCTCAGATATATTAAAAATATCATTCTGTTTGGCTTTAATGACCACTCTATACACCAGCATAGCCCTTGGAAGGCTCCAGGCTGCTGAGAAGAGAAAAGACAGCTGAAGTTCAAGTAAATGGAAAAGGAGACAGGCAGTTCCTGTGATGGAGGGCTCCAGGGATAATTAATAGTGCTTTCCGAAAGCCCCTGCTTTGCTCCTCTCTCTTGGGCATCCAGCATCCACCTTAAGCCAGGTTCTCCTCAGGGCCCAGACATCTGGACTCATGCTTCCTGGCTCTATCTAGCAGGGGAGAGACATGAGATTGCTTCCAGAAGCTCGCGCAGAAAAGCAAAGGGAACTTCCCAGAAACTCACAGCAGGGCTTGCCTTGCAAATCACCAAGCTGGACCCCATCAACTGTCTCCTGCTGGACCATGTTGGGGAAGGGCTATGAGATAACCTGTAGGAGAGCCAGGCTCACTCAGACCTGGAGAGGATGCAAGCTCCAAGGCAGGAGGTGGTGAGTACGTGGGCAAATGGTGGAATTCTGCCAACCAGAATAAGGAGGGGGTCCTGTTCACAAGGGCCAGCAAGTCCATTGCCCTGTGCATCTCCATCATGCCCACTTCTTGGGGTCGGGCTAATGTCACTGCCTCAGGATCACACGCATCATCTCCTGGACCAGGGACACTCAGAGTGCAGTCCTCCAGCCAGTACCGGGCACAGGCTGCCTGCCCTGTGTCTGCGGGAGAGAGCCCAGAAATGAGAAGGAAGCGTTTAACCACTTTACAGAGTAATTTCATGCCTGTGAAATCTAACAATAACCAAATTGGGGCTTGTATTTTGCATGTCTTTTTTATTTCATTTTTCTAGTAAGTTACTTCGTTGTCCTTTCCAAAGTATTGTTCCATGAGGGATGTTTTTAATATATCAGCTGGTCCTCCCCCATGGCTTCCTGTGTCCCCTCTACAGAAAGTGCAGCTTTAGAGGGAGGCCCCAAGATCAGGAAACGACCCCCCACTCAATGCCTGAACCCAGTTGGCTCTCAGTGTTTGTTGAATGAACAAATGAACAAGCAGCAAAGTCCAGGTTTTTAAATTCCAAGTCTTAAGCTGCCTCAATTGTGCCCCTAGGAGGCTGAGAAGATGAACAGCAGCTATGTAACGTGATGGGCGCCCTGATCTGTAGACATAGCCAAGGTTGTCTAGGAGGGTGTGACTCTCTGCTGGCTGGGAGGTTATAAACAGGAGGAGCTGATGACTTCGGATGCCCTGGGAAGCCCAGCCTCTGGACAAGCTCTGACCCTTGCACCCAGCTCCCTTGGGATGCAACACAAGCTGGTTTGGGGGAGGGGAGGCTAGGGAGGACTTGGGTGGAAGAGAGTGAAAATTCTGTGGGAATTCTCTTTTCTGGTCAGAATGAATCGTGTTGTTCCAGAACTCAAATAGCCAGACAGACCTCTTTTAAAATCACATTTGCGTTAGTGAAGTCTCTGCAGTGGGGGAAGGGAGAAAGGTGGTCACTGCTCTGTTGAGAATTTTGAAAATGGCCTTTATTAAGTCTGAGAGTAGACACTCCCGAATCCACATGGACCTCAGAGCTAGCTCATTCATATCATCACCCCTATTTTATACCAAGGGACCAACAGAGTTATTGATAGAAAGCCCAGTGATGCACTGTCCTTCTACTTACAAAGTATTATGTTTAAATACATCTCACATCCTGGCAAGTCATGAAGTGGGCACCACCCTCCCTTCTGTCATCCACTGTTCCCTCAGCCAGACCAGGATCTGCTGGCCAAGGGACAAACCACCACGTTCTTCTCCTTTTTTAAAAACTTATATTGGAGTATAGCTGATCTCCAATGTTGGGTTAGTTTCGGGTGTGTAATGAAGTGATTCACTTAAACATACACCCATAGTCACTTTAGTTTTGGATTCTTTTCCCATAAAGGTCATTGTAGAGTATTGAGTGGAGTTCACTGTGCTATATAGTAGGTTCTTATTAGCTCTCTATTTTGTATATAGTTGTGTGTATATATCAATCCTAATCTTCCAGTTTTTCTCTCCTCCCTTCCCTCCTGGTAACCATAAGTTTGTTTTCTACAGCTGTGACTCTACTTCTGTTTTGTGAATAAATCATTTGTGCTATTATTTTAAGGCGCCACTTGTAAGCAATATCACATTCAACAAAATACTACCAAAGCAAATCTAATGACACATTAAAAGGGTCATACATCATGATGATACACCATGATACAGTAGGACATACCCGGGGATGTAAGGGTTTTTCAATAAATGCAAATCAATCAGTGGGATACACCACATTAACAAACTGAAGAATAAAAGCCATATGATCATCTCAACAGATACAGAAAAAGCTTTCAAAAAAATTCAACCCATTTATGATAAAACTCTCCAGAAAGTGGGCATAGAGGGAAGCTACCTCAACATAATAAAGGCCATATATGACAAATCCACAGCTAAAATCATACTCAGTGGTGAAATGCTTAAAAGTATTTTCTGTAAGATCAGGAATAAGACAAGGATATTCACTCTCACCACTTTTATTCAACATAGTTTTGGAAGTTCTGGCCACCCCACAGCAATCAGAGAAGAAAAAGAAATAAAAGGAATCCAAATGGGAAAAAAATATTAATAAACGATCACTCTTTGCAGATGACACAGAAAATCCTAAGGATTCCACCAGAAAGCTACTAGAGTTCATCAGTGAGTTCGGTAAAGTAGCAGTATACAAATAGATACACAGAAATCTCTTGCATTCCTATACACTAACAATGAAAAATCAGAATGAGAAATGAAGGAAACAACCCTTTCTACTATGGCATCAGAAAGAATAAAATAACAGTAATAAACCTAAGAAAGCAAAAGTCCTGTAATCAGAAAACTACTATGTGCTAACAAAAGAAATCTTTCCTTTCAAAGGGAAACGGTAATGCCACTGACTGCTGGAGAACCCTCACTGATTAGAAAAGAAAACTTTTCCCCCTCCTGTCTTTCAAAAGCCAAAGGAAGCTTAAATGAGGTGGGGTGGGGGGGGCAGGAATTTCAGCACACTCTGCTCAGGAAACCCTCTTCAGGTTTTTTCATCTGTTTGCCCTTAAACAGCTGAGGAAAACAGTGCATTTACATGAGTAAACAGCCGCTTTCATTTCAAATAGGGGTTTAATCTGTTTGCCTAAAGGATTTAAAGCAAATAATTCAAAAAGCCTTCCAAGATGCCAGCCATCATTTTTTCCCTTTTAAGAAAAGACTGGCAATACGCATGAAAATTAGTTTACAGATTATTAAAGGGCAAACCTTGCAGGATGTGAATATTTAGTACAGTAGCAGGCTGGATCCCTTCCCACTAAGTGGACAGGGCTCAGTTCCCAAAAATCCTAGCTTCTCCTCTACACACATTCACAACACAAAACACACACAACACATACAACACACATACACACACTACACAGTACACATAACACAGAAAAAAACCCACAAAAAACACAACATACATATACACACACCACACACACACACACACACACACGTCATACACAACACACACACACTTTGGCATCATACCCTAGGTGCTAAACAAACTATAATAACTCCTGGGTTTTAATGTTTCTTTTCACTTTGATGTAAATTACATTTGTGTATCCAGAGAAGGTTCAATCCCTAGGTTCAATCCCTAGGTCGGGAAGATCCCCTGGAGGAGGGCATGGTAACCCACTCCAATATTCTTGCCTGGAGAATCCCATGGACAGAGGAGCCTGGCGGGCTACAGTCCGTGGGGTCGCAAAGTGTAGGACGAGACTGAGTGACTTAGCACAGCACAGCATCCAGAGGATACAGAAACTACTTTCAGTGACAGGAGCCTCTCCTATGAGTAGCTTTGGTGTCCAGAATGAGCAGCACGTGGAAAAGCATTATCATCTCTTCTAGTTACTTGTTTAATTGAGTGTTCAAGAGAAACACACAAGAGGATCCTTTCTCAGATCCATATTATACCAATTACCTTTTTATCTTTCCAAAATATGGTTTTAATGAGTAGAGCTGACCTTCTCTGAATCTACAGAGATCTTTAATATACTGCAAATTCATGAGGGAAGTAGGAAGGCTGGCTTTCCAACTGCCTGTAAATAGGGCTCCTATCTCTGTGCACCCACGTGGCACTGTACACAACCCAGAGCCTGCCGCCAAGGAGAGAGGACCGGCATCTGAGCTGATGTACCCAAGCTAGGCCCCAGTCCCCATGCCGTGAGGAAGCCCAGGCACTGGGAGGTGTTGTGGCCGCAGCCCTGCTGACTCCAGGCACCAGCTGGCATCCCCAGCAGGCACCTGCGTGAGTGAGCTTTCAGAGGGTATCAGGTCCAGCCTCCAAAGTGCTTCAGTGGATCCAATATCATCTGCCTTGGAACACAATGGGTTAAAGGAAGAATTTTTGCCATTCAAGGCAAATCACCAACCAGTTAGGGATTAGGTGTTCCCTCCTCAGAACAGAAAGCAAAAGACAAGGGTGAGATCGCCCCAGACTGAGGTGACCAGCCGTGTCCTCTCATAATAGGCAGCAAAGGTGGGTCTGCAGAGAGACTCAGGGAGCCAGAGCAGACACAAAGGAGGAAAAGGTGCCTCGTGGCTGCAGAGAAAGAAGCAGAGAGCTGAGGTCAGAGACATAGGAGTAGATCAGGAGCAGCTGTAGGGGCTGCTGAAATTTTTCTAGTTCCTACAGCCCGTTCCAGCCTGGCTCTGCCGTTCCCCTTTTCTCTGAGCTGTCACTGTGGCCCTTCAATAAACTCCACCTGATATTCGAGCACTCATGCTTCATGGTCTGCTCCTTAACAACCAAGGGTCTGTGGCAGGAACACTGCTGTAGAGTCAGCGCTTATCCGGGGGCCAGGAACAGTAGGATCTGGACAAGTATTTCTGGACTAGCTGACTCAAGCACACAATATCGATGGCCATTCAATTGACCAGTCTGCTGGCTTCTTCAGGCTTCTAGAAACAAGGGGTTTGTCCTTGGTGGCTTTAGCTCCTTACTTTGTTAGTAACACTGTCACGTTTGTGTACTCGGATGACAAAGTCAAATGTTACAATGTGAAAGGAGGAAGCATTTGATCCTGATTTATAGAGATGCATCTGTTAGAAGACAGACCAATCCAGCTCCCTAGCTATTTTTAGTGCTCTCTCATATCAGTGAAATTTTCTTTTGAACCAACTTGCCAAATATTTGGCTTTCTAGTACTGTGTATAAAAAACACATTGGCGACACCTTCAAAGCTAAAGAAATACGGATCCTGTTCAAGAAAATTTGCTCAGGTGTGATGGTTTCTTTCAGACAGGTGAATTCTTCTGACCCTTGCAGAAGCTGAAGAAATATCTATAAAATGCCCAGTGCCATGCAATGCTCAGTCACTCAAGTGTCCAACTCTTTATGGCCCCATGGAATAAAGCCCTTCAGGCTCCTCTGTGCATGGGATTCTCCAGGCAAGATTACTGGAGCAGGTTGCCATTTCCTGCTCCAGGGGATCTTACTGACCCAGGGATCGAACTCAGGTCTCCTCTGTCTTCTGCATTGGCAGGCAGGTTCTTTACCACTAGTGCCACCTGGGAAGCCCATGAAGTGCCCAAGGAAAAGTGGAAATCAAAGGCAGAGACGTCTTTACAGGTTTGGGCTGTAACATGAAGTAAACTCCAATATGTTCCCCAGATTAATTTATGTTCCCCTGTGGATTCATATAAAACAGGCAGAAAATCAAGTGAGCAGGAATTTGTGGACTTAGCTGTTTTCTGAGTCCAACAGATGAAAAACCTCTCTTCTTACAACTGAGCCCTGGATCTTCATCCTCTCTGGACGATACCACCTCTCTCATGCTAAGGGGCTCTCAGAAGGAGGAGGTGTCAGCTCCCGTGGATGGGATACTCAGCTCACTCCTCATTCCAAGAGAAATGCCAACATTGAAAGCTTTTTTTAAAATCTAAGTTCAGGTGAAGACAACAACAACAATAACAGTAACAGTAATGACAAAACAGCATATATAATGCCTTCTTCCTTGTTTTGTGTTGCTCTCAGCCTGTCAACAGTGATGCTGTGGCTGGGAAAGCCTGGGCCACTCTCCTGCCTGGTTCCCCCATGGACATCACCCCAACAGGGTACACCCTCCTGGATCTATCACAATAGCAGGACATACCTCCGCAACAACCACCAGAGAAGGTTGAAAAGACAAGGTTTCTTCTCACAGATCCTGGGGGTACATGGAGGGTCTGGGACCACATAGTGAGGTCACGGGGACAGGGAGGGGTGGAGAGAGAAAGAACAGACCTGGGGTCCTGCCTTTATGGAGGAGAAGGGCGGGGTGCAGAGGGTTTCACAGGTATACTTCACTTGTGAATTTAAAACATAAGCGTAGGAATTGAAGCAGAGGAAGAGAAACCAGTGTCCTTCAAGTGGTCCCTTATCTGAGTCACCCAGGCTTACTGAAAGGGGAGCTTCCTCAGTGGGGCAGTCCATCTCCTTATCCAGCTGTGTAGCTGGCGATGTGGTTATGGAGACACGGATGTCTCTGAAGGAGATTCCTCACCAACCAACATCCTAATGACAGGCACTGAAGCTAAGATCAGAAAAGCTCACTGACAAGCACTTAGACTTTATCCCAGCCAGGCACTGACGGCTTTCACATCATCACCACAAAATCTATATTAAAAACTGTAGGAAACATCCCCTTTCACGGAGCAACACAAAGAGAATCTCTCAGTCTAGGAAATGGAAGGAGAGGGCTGAGCAGCTTCAAGTCCTTCAGCTTAATTTTAAGGGGAAGCTTCCACTGACCCCTCAGCTTCTTAATAACCAGCTCCCTCGCTGCCCCTCATCCCTCATCCCACAGACATTCGATGGGACAACGTCAGCTGAGAATCCGCCACATTCAAGTCTTGGCTCTGGTGCTGATAACTCAGAAGGGCCATTGCAAGAAGCCAGACTCTGTTCTGCCAACACATGCTCCCAAAGTCCTCTCGCGTGGTCCTGACCTGGAACCTTCTAGTAGTAAGAGAGAAGACTCTTCTGGAGTTCAGGCTAGCTTGGTTAAACAGTTCCAAGGGCCACAGTGATCAGCTCCAGGCCAAATCCTTGGACAAAGTGGTCCCAACTGCATCCTTCTGGAACCATCTGGAGTCCACTCACAGTAAGGACCCAGCCCTGAAATCCATTCCTGGGCAGAACCCCCTTCTTACCCTAGAGCACTGACCGCTGGGACCCCATCTGCTGTGTAAAGGACCCACCTTCACTGGCTTCTCTGGGCCCTTTGCCATCCTCCAGCTTGGCCTGCCCTTGACCTTATGTTTGAGCCTAACTCACGTGAGGTCTTAGACAAACCTGTAAACTGAACGAGAAAAATGCTGGGGGTTGGTGGGAAACAGTGGACACAACAGAGTAGAGGCAAATGTCCATGACTCGAGACCTTACATGTGGCAAGAATGCAGATGACCTCGCCAGCGGGCAGGTATCACCTCTGGGCTCACACTGGGGGCACTGCATTCGACACAAGGTTCTGCAGCCTTTACAGCTCAAACAGCCCCAGGTCCGGAGATGCTTTCTAGACCAATCAATTCTACGTCCCGGAGAGTCAGCAGCGGTGGCCTTTTCCTCGCTCCCTAATGGAGTATTCTCTGCGGCCTTGCTTCCACCTATGATGTTCTCCACCTTCAAACAGCTGGTTTTGAAAACTGCAGCCCAGGCAGTTTTTCTCACTGCTTAATGTCTCCCCCTTGCTCTGTTCTTTCCTCTTCCCTCACTTTGCTGCCTGTGAAGCATCAAATGCAGTCACAGGTGGGCATACTTGTGGAGAGAGCAGGAGGACCTTGGCTTCCAGGAACCCCCACCTTGTGTCCAGTCCTCCCTTTGTCCTTTTTAAAACCTTTCCTGGACTCGAGTGGAAGTAGAGGCAAAGAAGGGTGCTGAGACCAGGCTTCTCTCCCCTGGAGACTTTGAGGCTCCCCCAGAGCCCACCCCTCTTCCCCCCATCATCCTGGTCTCTTCCTCAATCTCATCATTAGGGAGTTTCCTAAGGTGTGTTCCCAAATTCATACGTAGAACCCCTTACCCCAAGAACTGCAGAATATGACTGTATTTGGAGACGGGCCTTTAAATAAAAAGAATTAAGGTTGAATGAGGTCAGATGGGAGGCCCTAATCCCATGTGAACTGGTGTCATAAGAAGAGGAGAGGAGATTAGGACACAGACATGGAGGGACAACCATGTGGAGACACAGAAAAGAGAAGCTGTCTGCAAGCCAAGGAGAGAGGCTTCAGGAGAAACTAGCCCTGCCAACAACTTAATCTTGGACCTCCAGCCTCCAGAACTGGGAGGGAATCCGTTTCCGTTATTTAAACTACCTGGTCTGTGACATTTTGTTACTGCAGCCAGTGCAAACTCATACCCTCGTAACTCCGACCTTGGACCCCTGAAGAGGAGAAGATGGGGTCTCCCAGGAAGCCAGCCTATTACAAGGCTGATAAACAGTCCTCAGACCCCTTTCATGGCTTAAAACAAGATGGAAATACCAAGTTAAAAACAGGGGCTTCTGGGACATTCTGCAAGCACCAGCCCCTCACTTTTCCTGCTGATTTGTTCTGCTCAGATCAGGAGAGGAAGCCCAGCCTCTTCATGGGAAGCCATTTACCCCAAAGAGAGTGGCAGGATCCAGGTGGTCACTGGCATTCCAACTTGGCCACACACATCAGTCCCAAACAGATGAGGACGAGTAGCAAAGCAGCTTTTCGTTGGGAATATTCCAACAACTTCAAGAGAAATTTGAAGAATAGGTCAAATTATTCACATGCCTGTCCTTCCAAAATGCATCTCACTCCTACCTTCCTACGGGCCGCCACCTCACTTCTCCTCCCCCACATTCAGAAGGAAACCTGGGAGCCTCTTGAATGCATGTGTGTTTCACCCCAGTCCCTTTTCTCGGTAACTCGTTCCATATGTCTGTTGCCCTCTGTGAGAAGGAGCTCTGTCTGAGTTTCTCTGTTTACTCTGCGTTTCCTAATTTCATGAACAATTTCCTAACAATGAGGTCAATTAGACCGTGGGATCCTGTCCAAGGAGAGTGGCAGAGTCCCCATCAGGGGTCCAGCCCAGCTTTGCCCAGACAAAGCGCTGGGGGACTCGCCACAGAACAGGCAGTGGGGCCTGCCTGAACCGGCCGGCTGCATGATCTAATTCTGCAGATATTTTTCCATCACTCCGTTCTATGATGCTCAGTGGATTCTCAAAATGACTCTTTTGCCATCTTCAACAAAAGCAAAATAAGCTGCTGCTTTTTCGGTCATGAGACCCTTCCAAAGAAACAGGTCACAGCTGATTCATAAGGTGTACTTTAACAATTACTGCGGGTCTTTCATTATTAGAGCAATAGCTGGCAAAGGCTTACTTCATGCTTCAAACTGATGGATTTCAGGAAAAAGGCAACATGAAGAATAAACCAATACAATTTTAATGGATCAGATGCCCACTTACCAAAAACCACAATTCTCAGATCCATGTTTTTATTAAAGCAGACTTTCATTTGGTGCGATGGATTTGACTAAACCCAGCATTTTTCTAAACCAAAGAAATCTTATGACTGGCAATAAATTTTCTCCAAGAGATCATTTTCCAATCAGTTTCATTACAGCAAACTTATGCCATTACGCTTACCTCCAAAATATACAATTACATATATTAGCGTATACCAATGAATTTTTAATTTTTTGCCTGTTAGCTCAAACCACATGAAATATTTCTGCAACCGGATATTTTTATTGAGACCAAAGCATTCACATTCCAAACAATGCATTTCTATTCAGATTCCTCTGAAGGCTAATCAAAAAAGTTTGTATTATCTGTTATCAATATGTTATTATTCAAACCATCTTTTTACTTGATTCTACTTACTCTTTAATCCATTTGGCCAACTTCTGTCATACCTTGCCTATCTTTTCCACCAGGATCTTAGAATATAGCTTATTGATATCGTCGTTATTTTGTAGACTGTAAAATATATGACTCTCAGAATTTTGGAACTGGCAAGACTTAGGAAGAATTTCACTTATAAAGACCACAAGTTCAGGGTTTTCTTTTATTTGTCTTTGATGGTATTTCTTTCAAGGCTAATGGTCTAACAATTTCTGGTGAGATTTTTAGGGCAAAAAGCAATTTAACTGTCATGAAATGAAACATACAAAGAGCTTAGTTAGAGATTATCCTTTAGACCAGCTCTTAGAATTCTCTCAATTTTCTCCTAAACAGCAACTCTTTAAAACTAGTCCTTGGAAGTAACCTTTCCTGGTTGCATTTTTCTTCTACCTCCTACCCAAGACAGAAGTCTCATTTGCAAACTCTGTGGGCCTGAATAAACGCACACACACACACAGAGGCATGAGTGTGCCTGAGCACACATGCACACAAGTTCTAAGCCGACAGTTGGATCAAGTTGACTCTTACCCTGACACCTCCAGTTTCAAACGCTTCCTTGTACTTGTTATACTTTTGCCATATCTCAGAAAGCTGTTGTATCTGACTCTTTGCAACCCTATGGACTGTAGCCCACCAGGCTCCTCTGTCTATGGGATTTCCCAGGCAAGACTACCGAAGTGGGTTCCCATTTCTTTCTCCAGGGGATCTTCCTGATCCAAATATTGAACCCAGGTCTCCTGCTTGGCAGGAGGATTCTTTACCACTGAGCCACCAGGGAAACCATAACTTTCGCCATACTGAGGGCAATACCTCAAAGACTCTGCTTTGAGCTCCTAACTTGCTCCTTCTTGGCCTGAGGCTGGAATGTAGGTCCCAACATTCCTGGTTACAGCCATCCCATAATCCCAGCCCTTCTGCCTGGGTTCCAGCCCAGAAGCAAGCCCAGGGCACTAGCCTCTCACTTTCCAGCAGGTGCAGTCTCTTCCCAGAATGCACCTGTCTCCCAGCGCTCCCCTCCTCACCACCTCCAGCCCCAGTCACCAGCTTCAGGCCCCAATCAGAACAGAAACACCTAGATCAGCCATCTTGGTTTTCTGGTCTCTAGGACTTTTTTCTGTTTCTTCTCTTCTAAATTGTTTACAGCTACTTGTCAAAATGTCTAAGACTCCACTGTAGACATCTTATTCTGCGTGATTCCCTGACCTCTGGTCTGTGTCTCCTACAGCTGCAGAGTCCTGAGGGCTCAATGCATCTGGTCCACTACGACCACTGGTCAGCTGGCCCAGGCCCAGACTCAGCCCCAGCACCCCTTCTTACTTGACAGCCCTTACCTGTCCATCCCTGTGGCATTCAAACCACCACTCACTCACACTCACATCTGACATGCACACCCTCTGCATGGCCCCCAAATATCTGAGCTGGTATTTTGCAATGTGCCATTCTCCAAGACCACACTTTCAGATATGAGATCTCTCCCTTAGGGCAAGAGAATCTGTGGCTACTGGAAAAAGCACCTCAAATTACATCAATAGGGATTTTAGAGGGAAGAAGGTTTTCATTACGTGGCAGATACAAATCTCCATGCATAAACTCAGAAAGGCTAGAAATACCTTTCCTTTATTTCATTTCAATCAAGGACAGCTACCCCAAGCCTGGATGCCATTCTAAAGAACCATGAACTGGTAACAGGTATCATTTTGAGCCTCTAAGTTCATGACAATATGTCATGCAACAATAAAAGACTCATCAAGGTCTTAATTCTCATCAAAGGATAAGTGGTAAAATAAAAAAGATTTTTTTATAAAAAATAAAAAAGCTATCCTTTCTCCTATATCATCATATTCTAAACAAATAAAAAAGGCACTGCTGTAAAAAAAAATCCAATCTTAATTGAGTTTAGCTTTCTCTAGAGACTCCACCACGAATATTCACTCTTCATTTAATAGAGTCCTTTGGTCTTTGGAAGAACAAGTATTTTGACCAAAGTAATACAGAAATAAAAGTTGACATTCTGCCATATTTACTTGCTTTCCTAACTTGTAAAGTGAAGGGCCAAATTTGTATAAAGCTGCCTGATATCACCCAGAGTAAGAAAATAGTTTAAAAGGCCAACCCATAGGAATCATTCTGCCGTTTCTGTAGGACCCTCCCTCACCAAGCATCCCCGTTCAGGACTGTATGGCTTTAAATGTATAAATACCTGTTGAAATGACATTCCGGTCTACCTGGAAGGGGATACTCAAACCACAACCTGCGTTCCATCTGACATTCTACTGGAGGCTGAATGAGAGAGCTCTGTGACCCGTCCACTTTGGTGAAGAGCAGAGAAAACGGAAGAGAAATACCCTGGCCTTGAATGTATGTGCTTTGAAGAACTGTTCACCCAGAAAGGCTGCTGGGGTAGAGATGACAGCTCCAACAACGTGAGTCAGCTGCCCGTTTCCAGATGATCACTTTCGGACCATGTTTCCACCAGCTGCTGATTGGTAGGTAGTTTTGAGCTACCCTGAAAGGCATCTCCACCCCCACCCCCCCACCCAGGTCGAGAAATATGCGCTGGTTTTCCTAGGATCTGTATGTCACACAGATGGGAAGCAATACTGAAAATGTATCTATAAAGAATGGCTTCCATGCATCCGGAGCCAAATCTAAAGGCTAAGGTTTGGTTCTGTGATATGAGATGAGGCAGTGCAATAAACCAACATGGGTGGTAAATTCAGTATACTTTTTGATATTTATGGGAACATAAGGGTGTCTTAAAATAAGTGAATGTCTCATTTCACTTGGGTTGCATGAGAAAAGGAAGGAGAGAGAGAGATGGAAATTTAGAAACAGGAAGAGAAAGGGGTAGAGCTCTATTTCTGGGGACATCTCCTGGACCAGGTGGGATCCCCTGTGAGCTCGGTCTCCCTGCCATGCTATGCTCCCCACCTCTGTCCTTGTCCCATTTTATTTTTCATGTTTGCAAGATTGTCCCTTCAAACCCCGATACGCTGTAAGGTGTGTGAGAGTGAGAGGTTGGACTTGCATCTTTGTGGATCTAGGAAGAAAGCAGGAGCTTCACCTGGCTTGGGTCCCCCCAGATCTCAGACCCTGGGGCAAAGGTATGCATGCAAGGAGTTTGTTTAGGAAGTGATCCCAGGAGCTGCAGGTAGGGAAGGGGAAGGGATGCAGGGAAGGGAAGGCAGTCAAAACAGGGTAAGGGACAGACCAAGCTATGACTGTCAGAGACTGGGGCTCAATCCCCTGGGAGCCCAGGCAGAACACCCCTCCTGCCGCCTGAGGGGTGAAGAAGCGGTGTGCTCATCCCCACCTCCCTCCATCATTAGTCCCAGGCCCCTCCCACAGGGCACCCCTTCCAGCACGTCCAGCCCACCCTGCCGCCAGGACAGAGCCCAGGAGTACAAGCTCTAGTACGAAAGGATGCTCCCTGGCTAAGGGAATACGGACCAGGCTCCAACAGGCTCGATGGACATTTGTTGAAAGAATACATATAAGAATGTGGAAAATCCTTTTTATATTCCAATTCTCTTTATAATGTTATGGTCTGTTATGTTACATAGGTTGATTTGATACTTTTTCTTCATTTTCTTAACTGAGATGTGATAAAGTGCAAAGGGCCCTGAATTAGATACCCAGTTCAAAGCTATTAATCTGTATAAACTCCAGTGAACACCCACCTGGGTCAGCACATTGAACATTCCCATCACCCAGAGAGGCTCTCACTCCCTCCTTTCTAATCAGTGCCAACATCCACCTAGGAATAACCACCATTCTGACATCTATCATCAGAGATGACTTTTGCCTGTTCTTGAACATTCTGTAAAGGGATTTATTCAACGCATTCTCCTTAGTATCTGTGCTATTGTGAGTACCAGTTATTTGGGGTGGGAGGATGTGCATCATGGCTGTGCAGTGTTCAGGCAACTCCAGCTTGGAATGAAAATTGAATAAATGAGCCAATCCCTGAGTCACATCTAACCCTGTCCCCCATGTTGCTCATGCCTGTCCCCAGCTCCTGGAAGTTCTGCCACAAGGAATCCTCCCTCCTACTGCCCCACAGCTCACAACCAGGGGACTGTCCTCCTGGGCAAAGGAGATTTCCACCAGCCACCAAGTGGAAAGGGCATCCACCCTGCGACCTCTTTGGCATCTCTTGCCTTCAAGCCACAGGCTTCCAGTCAGCTTCTGAAGTTAGCCTCCCGGCCCCTGGAACCATGTGCCCCATCACAGGGCACTCTGTTTTGAAGTTTAAGATCAGTGGTGTGGGGTGTGGCAGCGGACACTGCCATAGAAACATCGATGTGTGGAAAATCTGTCTCCTTTAGAGAAACTATTGAATGTTGATGGGCACAGGGAAGCAAAAGGCTGGACGAGAGAGCCCTGAGCTCGTGAGGATGGGGGAGGAAGGAGCACCGTGGACCACTCTGAAACCCCAGCACCTGTCTCGATACACTGCAGAAACTTCAGACCCCTTGTCATGGGCAAGTGGTGCTAGAATGAGTTGATAACCAGAGTAAAGAGCAAAGACTCATGGGCAAGGAAACAATAAAATGTAAGGTGTCCTGACTAGAGGTTTTAACCCTACGAGTCTCATGAACAGACTTCCTCTGGCCTCCTCCCCACCCACCTCTGCCAGCTAGGGTTAAAGCTCGTTTAATTAGCTGATGGAGCACTTGTCAGCAGAGGGATCAGGGGAGTGACGGCTTTGTGGAGGCCAGCGCCAGGCCAGCCTGATCCCGATCTTTGCACAGACCACATGTTCCAGCATCGTGGAGACGGACGGTGATCATCTGGTCTGAGTCACTTCACGTTTTATTGCTTCCTTATGATGATTATTCAATTCGTTGTACTTGAGAATATTAATGTTTTCTATTTTGTATGTATATTTTAATTCTTGGCTTTCATCTCTCTATTTGGGTTTGTTTTAAAAGTGCAGTTAAAAAAAAATTAAATCAACCCAAAATTTGCCAGACCTTTTAAATGTGGTCCCCACCGCATTTTTTGAAGTTGTGACTTTAAGGCTGAGAAATTTTTTCCGGGGAATGAGAGTTCATCTTGAAAGGGAACAAGGTGAGGCTCCAGATGGCAATCCTCCAGGCAGGGGGCGGTGGGGCTGAGCCTGTGTTCAGATGTGGCATCCCAGCCTCTACTGCAGAAATGAGCTGCTCCCGGTTAACCCCTTCCATGAACAAGCATCAGCTCGCCTCCACTGACACAGTCACTGCAGCCTGGCGTGGACTGGGACTGCTCATGTTATCACCACTTGACCAGGCACGATACTAAAGCTGAGAGAGGTTAGGAGACTTGCTTGGAGTCACACAATGGGGAAAAAAACAAAGGCAGGAAGGAGATGCCTCACCAGGTCTTGAATCCAGAGCTTCCAATTCAGAGTTTGATAATCCATTCATTACTACCAGTCTCCTTGCTTTGAGAATATAAGTCCAGGGGAGTATTATTACTGTCTAAATCTCTAAATACAGGATATATGGACAGGTTTCCAAGATGTAAGCCAATAACATGCAGTTTCCCCAGCAGTAATTGAGTTTGCAGTGACCTCTGATACTGGATATATGGACAAAGATCTGCTTCCATCACCTCCTGCACTTAATCTGCCTTATGGTCAGTTACTCCGGAAGACTTCTTTAATGCTAACAGGTTGCCCTTTTCCATCTGATGGGAAGTCCCATTGTAATCTTTTCCCCAACGCCAGGGCTCCTTAGCAGCCCTTATCACCTGGCAAGTAGTTAGGAAAGCAGATCCCCCAGTCCCCTTCCAGTGCTAGGGAAATCAGAATTCCTGGGGATTCTGTCCAGGCATCTGTATTCTAGCCAGCTCCCCAGGTGAGCCCGATGTTTGCTAAATTTTGAATACTGTATGCTAAGGAGATGTTTTTTCCACATATGGAAAGACATGTCCCCTCCATGTGGAGGGCTCCTTACAGTTTGACACAAGCTTCCCAAGCAATCAGGAGTTAAGATACGGCCATGTTGGGATTCCCAGGCTGGATTAATATGGATGGAATAAAAATGCAGAAATGGTACCAGGAATAATGAAAAGCATACAGCTTAAAATAATCACTCAAATACTTGGGATTCTTTATAGAAATTATAGGGGGGAAATAACATTTGAACAGCTAAAAAGAACTTACCAGGAAAAGAATATTAAATTCTGGGGAAACACTGCAGAGAACTGAGATTTTTCGATGACGCCAACTAAGCTTAATTAATACTCAAAAGGACCACCCGTTGCGCTCACCCCACCCACCCGCACCTTTCCCTTAAGAGTTTGTTAGCACTTTTCCATCTGTGCTCTCAGGATTTCATCCCCCTTACTGATAAAGATCTTTTGATGGACACAAACTATCAGCTACCATACTGTGATGAAATGCCCTGTCCTTTTTTTTTTTAAATTGGGCTGTAGTCGCTTTACAGTGTTGTACTAGTTTCTGCCATACAACGTAGTGAATCAGCTCTGCATGTACATATTTCCCCTTCCTCTTGGGGCTTCCTCCCCCTGCCATCTCATCCATCTAGGTCACCACAGGGCACCAAACTGAGCTCCTTGTGCTATATAGCAGGTCCCCTCGAGCTCTCTGGTTTACACATGAAGTGCCCATACGTCAATCCCAGTATCCCAACTAATCCCACCCCCTTCCCCTACCCCATGTCTACATGTCTGTTCTCTATGTTTGTGAGTCTATTCCTGCCCTGCAAATAGGTTCATCTGTACCATTTTTCTAGATTCCACATATATGCATTAATATATGATATTTGTTTTTCTAACTTCCTTCACTTTGTATGACAGACTCTAGGTCCATCCATGTCTCTAAAATGACCCAATGTCATTCCTTTGTATGGAGCTTCCTTAAAAAGCTAAAAATAGGACTACCATATTACCCAGCAATCCCACTACTAGGCATACACTCTGAGAAAACCATAATTCAAAAAAACACAGACAGTATCTTTTGTTAATACTCCATGTTTCATTTAAAAATGTTAATGTTATATGTGTAAGACAGAACATCCATGATTCCTGTTTTTTATGTGACTAATCTTAATACTCACACAGCTATATTTATAATTTTGCCAATTTCTAGATTAAAGTACACAATCTTATTGCTTGTTTTAACATTGGGGCTGATTTTGGAAACAGATGAAATGGAATTAATAAGAGGAAATTTCTCTGGGTGTTCTGGAGTCGGCTGTATTCCACTTTCTCACTCTGATACTTCTCAAAACCATCTAGAAATAAAAAGCCTGAATGTATCTTAGAGTTGGCAGCCCTGTTCTTGGTTTGGCTCCATCACCAGGAATGGAGTAAAGAACATTTGTGCTGCAAACTGATTTCCCCAGACCCTGAATCCAAAGTGGGTAGAAAAATTCTAATCATCAATTAACTCTAAAACACCAGTCTTGGATGTGGGAGAGCTGCTGGCTGGTTCTGACTCTGCTGCTCATGAGCTACCATCTGTATCTTGTTCTCATCTGGAAAAGGGGAATAATGTAGGCTCTAAATACCTTGCGATTTTCTTGTGAAACTCAAATAACTTTTTTAAATGGCATGCTGTTGTTATTCAGTCCCTAAGTCATGTCCAACTGTTTGTGACCCCGTGGACTGCAGCATGCCAGGCTTCCCTGCCCTTCACTGTCTCCCAGAATTTGCTCATCAAATTCATGTCCATTGAGCCAGTGATGCTATCTAGCCATATCACCCTCTGCTGCCTCCTTCTCCTTTTGCCTTCAGTCTTTCCCAGCATCAGGGTCTTTTCCAATGAGGCTGCTCTTCCTATCAGGTGGCCAAAGTATTGGAGCTTTACAGACATAATGTATATGGAAGCTTCACAGATTACGAAAGTAATTCCCTGATTTCTGCAGGTGTTATCACTATATCATTATTGTTATTATTACTACTACTACTACTTTATCCAGGAGCTCTCTCTGGAAGGTATCTTTCTAGATATGAACTCACTTTTTTAGTCTGAGGCTTGAGTTCAGTGCCTGGCATCTATGATCTGTTCTTTATCAAGGATTCTCTGGTTCTGACCATCGAGGGAAACCGAGGAGGAAGGCTGTGGTAGATCCCGCCACCATGCCCTGAGTGTGCAGCCTGATTCTGACTGAAAGCCCATGGGACCCTCCTCCAAGGGCTTTCTCTGGCTGTCAGAGTTCCAGGGTAGCCCAGGCATTTGGGGACTTAATGCCCCAGGAGCAGCCCCACCTGATGACAGATGGAAATTGGAGGATAAATACCCCATCACCTTGGCCCCTCAGTTGGGAAAAATCTGAGGCATGTTCTACACAGTCTCCCAAAGGATCCCTCATGGGACTGAGCCCCAGGTGCCCCCAGTAGTCACCCATTCATCACTGGACTGGCCCCCTCCCTGTCCTGCCTGTCCCCTGTTCACTGTCCCCCTCTCAGTGAACCTCAGCTCGTGGAAGTGGACAGTGGTTTGAAAACACTGGTGAACGTGAGACACCAGTCTGAACGGCAGGACTGATGCTTCTGGAGCAGAGGGACTGATCTCAGTCCCAGACTCCTTTCCTGAGCTGAGGACACAGTTCGGTGGGAACCCGCCGTACCCTCTCCCTCCCTGTCAGCTCTCCCACATCACCTCTCTCATTGCAGCCTCGCTGTCGTCTAAGTCCCTTCCAAGAGAAAACAAAATTCGCAAGCGTCTGTCACCACAGTCCCTTGCGATGAGAAATGCAAGGTGTGGCTTCTTTGAAAGAAAAATGACAAGACAGTGAATGATGCCCCACCCCAGGTGTTGGCAGGTGAGAGCCCAATTCATTCAGGGACACAGAAGGGAAAGCCCGTCTGCCTGGTCAGTGCTCTTTTTAATAAGTTGCAATTGTTGTTGATCCTTTCAGGGTACGGTGCTCTGCAAGAGAATCGGTCTCCTTCCAGCTCAGGTTTAGGTGGAGACCCTGGCGACCACGAGCAAACACCACGACAATGGAATCCCCTGATGTCGGGCAACCAGCCTTTCATCTGTCCCCAGGAGTGACAAGGAGGCCTGGCTTCCTTCAGCAGGGGGAGGTTGGCGGGGGGTGGGGGGGGGGGGTGAGAGCTGGGATCAGGGGGTTGTTTGCAGAACTGACTTAGGAAACTGATACCCTCCAAAGTGCCCCTTCATTCTGAGGTCACTGCAGCCGGCACAGGTAAAAGGATCACTGTGGTGTGGCTGGCCCCACTATTGTCTGCACAAGCCCATGCTGAATGGGGGTAACTTAACCCCTGGAGAGATAACCAACTGTTGTGTGTGTGCTCGCATTCACAGCTGGCAATTCCCATGAAGCACCAAGGTGGTTTTCTGCAACTTTTGTTTTACTGACACTCTGGCAGCAGAATGGGAGGTAGTCCTGGACCACAGAGGCGAGGCTGGAGAAGAACAAGTCCAGCCCCCTCTCCCAACCCAGCCCCACCCCAGTGTCCTTGTCCTAGCTCCACCAAGGATACCCCTGTGGAGAAGCCACATAGAGGCCACGCTCACGTCTCCCAGGTGCTTTTATTCAGTTGTGAATTTGACTTTAAATTCTCAACATATTTTCTTGAAAGAGATATATACGAAAAAGAGAGAAAAGGCATTTGAGGCTGTGATATATTTTGTGACTTCTGTTTTGGAATGGGAAAGGCCAGGAAATGGCCAATGTCTGACCAATGTTCTGCTTAGGACTTTGAGGGTCTCAGGCATCCATCCCCCACCATCCCCACACCCTCCATCACCAGCCAGCTAGATTCATCCACCCCACCACCAACAGCCAGCCCCAACGCCCCAAAATAATAAAGCCCTCCTTCTCTTAGCCTGGACATTCTCATGTTGATTTTAGCCCAGATTCCTCTTTATTGATAGAATCTCATTTATTTTTCTTCTGAAATAGGGACATAGAAGAGTGCAAGGGTTATTCATAATCTCACTATCCAGATAACACTTGTTGAAAATTAAAACCCTTTTAAAATTTAAAAAAAAAGGGATAATATGCCATACACATAGTGAAACAATTCAAATAATAATGAAGGTAAAAATAACTTTAAAGAAAATCAACATTCACCCCAAAGGTAACGACTGCTAACATTGCCTGGGGTTTCCTTCCAAAGGAGAAAAAGAACTGCGTTTAGCAACAAAATGTATGTAGCCCTTTATATGACTTACACACAAAAAAAGAATATAACATCCACACTGTTTTCCATCTTATCCTTTTCTTATTCTTGTTGATGGCAGGAGGAGAACGGGACGACAGAGGATGAAATAGTTGGATGGCATCACCGATTCAATGGACATGAGTTTGAGCAAAATCCAGGAGATAGAGAAGGACAGGGAAGCCTGGCATGCTGCAGTCCATTGGGGTTGCAAAGAGTCAAACATAACTTAGTGACTGAACAGCAATGATGGAAGGAAAATCATAGTAGGCAGAATGTAACTACCTGAGCTGGAACTCACCCTGAGGGTCTGTTTGCCCAGCAAAAGGAAATTAAACCTGTGTTTGGGGAGAATGGTTCAGTTTTAGCCAACAGTTCCCAAGATAATCTTTCCATCAGCAGCAAGTTATTGTATCCAGGCACGAGAAAGAACCCTAAAATGTTAGGGATAAAAGGGATAAATCCAAAGACATTGGTTAATTCAGCCCCTCATTCTACAAATGAGAGATGAACTAACCCCTGAAGTGACAAAGTCAGTTAGCAAACAATCCAAGATCAGCTGAAAAGTCTCAGCACCCAGACCAGTGTTTATTCCATCACACTGTGGTGTGCTCAGTCACTTAGTTGTGTCCAGCTCATTGCTACCCCATGGGCTGTAGCCCACCAGGCTCCTCTGTCCGTGGAGTTCTCTAGGCAAGAACACTGGAGTGGAGTGCCATTTCCTTCTCCAGGGGATCTACCAAGCCAGCGATCAAACCCACATCACTTGCATCTCCTGCATTGGCAGGCAGATTCTTTACCACTACAGCCACCTGGGAAGCCCCATTCCATCACATTACAATGGTTTATTTGAATCGAGTCCTGGAATACTCATTAGTACTCAAAAAAGAAAGACATATGTGAATAGGGAATAACTGAGAGTTTTTAAATTAGCTTCTATTAGTGATGTCATATAAATATTTAAGGACCTCAGAGATTAGGATTTTTTGTTCTTCTTGGAGGGGAGTGATTTAATCTCCTTTGTATCCTAGGGGTCCTCCCCTGAGGAGGATGCTAAATGATGGGGTTCCAGGCCTCCATCCTTCCCTGCCCCACAACTTTGACCGCAGCAATGTTGCTTCTGCAACATTTTATATGCTAAATGGCTGTGCATAAAATATATTGATATAAGGTTCCACTGCTAAAAAATGCTAATATCACTGTTTTTGGCACAAAAGCCGAGTGCTACATAATTTTTTTAAATTTATTTGGGGTGATCCAAGAAATACAGCAGATGACTAAGTAGACTGACCTTTGAGAGAATGGTTTCCCCCCTACACCATTTTTTCATCACCATAATGACCTAGCACATCCAAAACGTCATTTCTTGGGCATCCACAGGATATATTTAGATCCAGCCAATAAGGAGAGAGATGCCAGAAAAACTTACAAGGTTTTCATATGAATGTACCAATCTTATCCCCACAGAGTCATTGGCACATGCAACTGTTAAAAGTGTACAGTTTATTTTTTGGTAATAATTTCTTAAAGTGGGACAAAGAAGACTATGGAAAAGTTCTTAAGATCCACTGCACAGCAATGTGACTGTACTTAACACTGTTGAACTGTACAGACGTGGCACTTAAATTTTTGGCTATTAAGTTCATCAAGAAAATTGAAAACAAAAAGTGTGCCCTTCTTCAGTCCTTCCTCCTTCCTGTCAGAAGGAATGTAGTGGTGATGGCTGATGCTCCAGCAGCCATCTTAGACCATGCAGTGGAAGCCACATGCTGAAGAGAGTGGACCATCAAGAGTCCATGTAGAGGAACCTAGTCTCTGATGTCAAGGGCACCATGCTGACTCTACATAGCCTGCTTCTGGTTCTCTTTCATATAATAGAAAAATAAATTTCTATTTAGTATTTTTTTTTTAAAAAAAGATTGTCAAAGGAGGTATTTGCATAACATGTGCCAAACATATCACGAAAATGAGATTGTAGTCCCAAATCATTTTTACCTTATTTATTTTACTAGAATGTTCTAACTGGGTTATGATAGAGAGCTGTGTTTCTCAAAGTGTGGTCCCATGACCAACATCACAGCATCACTTGGGACTTGTTAGCAATGCCCCCGGGTCTTAGGACTTAGACCTGCTTGGGGCTGGGCCTGGGGAGCTCTCTTTTAGCCATCTATTCAGGGAATTTTGTGTTGCGGGAACAAAACAGAATTGTTCATCTAGAGGTAACATGAAGTAGGCTGTTTGTACAGTGTTATGGCTAAGGGCTGGGGTCTGCAGTCAAGCTCCGAGTTTGAATCTCTTCTCTATCACTTAATAGTTCTGCAGCCCAGAAAAGAATCTTCGCCTTCTCAAGCCTCAATTTTCTCAACCATAAGATGGAGAAGAATGAACAACACCTCTGTCCTAAGGTTATGGGGAAGATGCAACAGTATAACTCGTATAAAGCTCTGAATCGGTAAGTGTTAACTGCTGAATGCAAGGCCAGTACATGTATCTTGTTAGTGTTTCATGCTCTGTGAGGCCTCATGGCCCAGTGCAAACAAGCATGATAACCAGGTTGAAGAACAAGAGGGGAATGTCAGGAATTTCTTTGAAGAAAAGGAATGAACAGAACTGAAATCGTACTGAAGCCACTTGCCAAGAAAAAAGCAACAAATTAGGGAAACAACAACAACAGTATTACTAATGATAGAATTTGCCAAATGCTTTCCATGTGCCAGATGCTGCTCTGACCACTTTGGGCCTTGAACGCATTAAATCTTCCTAAGGTCCCAGACAGCACTGTGGTAAAGAACCCGCATGCCAGTGCAGGAGACGTAAAAGATGCGGCTTCGATCCCTGGGCTGGAAGGTCCCCTGGAGCAGGAAGTGGCCGGAATACTCCAGTATTCTTGCCTGGAAAATTCCCTGGACAGGGGGGCCTGACAGGCTACAGTCCATGAAGCCTCAAAGAGTTGGACACGACTAAACACACTTTTAAGGACCCTCTGAGGCATGTGGGTTTGTTTTACAGATGAGGAGACAGGCACAGAGAGGTTAAGTAACGAGTCCAAGATCACACAGTCAGAGAGAAGTAAAGCTAGATTCCATCACAGAAACTTGGCTCTAAAGACCATGTTCTTGAGACTTCCCTGGTGATCTAATAGCTAAGACTCTGCGCTTTCAGTGCAAGGCATAGGTTCAATCCCTGGTCAGGGAACTAAGATCCCACATGCCCCATGGCATGGCCAAAAGATAAAAAATAAAATAAAGCCCATGTTCTTAACCTTGGCCCCTGCATTCCTGGATATATTTCTGTTTCTGCTCAGGTGTAGAATAAATAGAATGGTGGCCCCTAACCCAGGTTAGAATGAAGGGAAATTTCAGTTTATCAGTTTGTATTGAGCACTTACCATACGTGAGTGTCTTAGTTTTGGAGCCTCCTAGAAGCATCTTGGAGACCAGGATTTAAGAGTAGCTTGGGGAGGATGGGGTTGTTCAGGGAGCATCTATAGGGAAAGAGGCAGTAAATACAGGGATGGGGAAAGTGAAAGAAAGTGAAAGTCAGTAACAAGTTGACACAGTTAAATCTAACTCCTGGGAGATATTGAATGAGGGCTGCTCGTGAGGGTATTAATTCCTTAAACTTGTCCAACTGCCTGACAGCAGCCCAAAAGCAGAGCGGGCTTCTGAGATTCTTTAAATGCTCTAAGCTAAATTTACATCTTTGTTAAAGGAACCTTATGCAGGGCAATAGTTTCACTCTGGAATCCTCAAGGCTTCTTAAATCAGAGACATCCGGCCGCAGTCCCAGAGTTTGGGACTGAATAGATCCAGATAGGATCTGATAATCTGCATTTCTAACAAATTTTTGAGGAGGATGCTGCTGGCTGGAACACACTGGTTGGTCCCACCCGGAGGGACTGCCATGGGCTCCTGAGGACATTGCTACATCCTGGGTGTCTTTGTGTGTGCTTGAAAGGAATATTTTCAAAAGAAATGATCAGTCACTCTCAGGCATACTTTGATGCTGGAATTTCCAACTACATCACAGAAATGAGCATGTCTCTGCCCTCCACCAGCTGATCTCAGTCAGGCACACAGTGGTGGGGGGACCCATCTTTTCCTGCGGTCCCAAGGAATACAATAAATCCTTCGGTTCTCATAGATATCTCTTACAGAACCTGAAATCATTCAATGTCTAAGTAAAACAGTATGTTTGTATTTCGAAACTGATTGTTGTTTGTTTTCCTTCTTAAAGGAGAAACTGTAATCTGCTTGTTCACTTGCAAAGAGTCATCAAGAGCTCATTCCAGCTTTCGGTGATCCTGAAAGCCCCATGGGTCTGAGAAACCAGCTGCTCAGCCCACAGCTTATGCAGACTCTGCGCTAAGATTACAGAGGACCCACGTAAAACAATAATCTATATTTTGATGAGACTGGAAATTATAAAAAAAACCTTATGGTTTGCTGAATATTATGCAGAGAAATCATCTTAAATTACCAATTTCCAAAATCAACAAGGTATCACTTTACTAATCCAAAAAGGCCCATCAAATTTTTGTAACTTAATAAGTCACTGAGAACTGGTGTGGTGAGTTGACTTTCCTGGCTCAGGGATGGGATTTGGTTCGTGGCACATCATCTCTCAACCTTGTCTACTGTTTGACTTTGGATCTCAGCCAATAACAGCCATGGTTAAGAAACTGTTATTCCTAAATATAAGGTCACATTTTATTTCATCATATGAACTTTTCAAAACAATTGCTCTAGAAATGAAACCAATTAGAGTTCTATTGCCTCGGTATTACTTTTCTGCATTACTATTAAAAAGTAAAGTCCACAAATTACCATTGATTTGATAAAATTATTATTGAACATCTAATACCAGCAATAAATATACTCACAAAAATAGAAAAAATTTTCCCTTCAATCATCAAACTCTCTCCGAGGTTTATTTGAAGGCCACCTAAGACTATTGACAGTTAAGAGCACTAAATCATTTTTTTTCCTTTGAATAGGTGAGCTTTATTTAGCAATTTGGAGAAGGCAATGGCACCCACTCCAGCACTCTTCCCTGGAAAATCCCATGGACGGAGGAGCCTGGTAGGCTGCAGTCCATGGGGTCGCTAAGAGTCAGGCACATTACTGTAATCTTTATGACTTCACTTCACATTGTTATTAGAACTATTGTGGACATTATCCTATCTGTTAAAGATTAATCATTGCAGATTTGAAGAGAAATTCATCATTCTTAAGGGAAAGCTGTGTTGTTTTTTAATTCCTGTATTCTCACTTTAAAAGGTGGAAAAATCACAGTTTGCTAGTTTGATTAATTTGATTTAACTCACTGTTCTTTAAAGCCAAATGTAAGTTGTTGTTTCGTTTTTTTTTTTTTTTCCAAATCAAAGTTTTGGATCTATGTTAAACCAGCACTGTAACTTTATGAAACTACCCATATAGGTAAGAAATTTCCTTTCTGTGAAATATACTTCACATTCCTATACATTATTGTATCTGATTTTCCTAAGATGCCTCTAATAATTAAAAACACTCCTTTTCTGAGAAAAGTTAACGGTCCCAATGTCCTTGCTTATTTAGGGATAAATAGATTCTGTTTGAAAAACAATAAATCTGAGTAGCTATGTAAACAGAAGAAATTCATGGTCATCCTACCTACTCATCTGATGCAAATTGCTAGAACTAATAATGTGATAAACAAAAACTATTATTTACGCTCAACAATTTTGCCTGCATAATGTTACCCCATACCAGTGTTCATTTAGTGTCCTTCAGTGCTAGCTTTCTACCACTGGCAGGAGCCTTCATGAGAATGGACTGACGCTGTTTTGAACGTGGTATTTGCTATGTGTCAAGTTACTCTGGGACTTCCTATAGGACAATGAAAGCTAAGCATGAAAGAACAAGAAAATTCCTTCTTAGACGGAAGCTTTGCAGTTTGACAGGCATACCTTCATGGTGGTTTCTTAAGAGGTAACTTTGCTTCCAAGTAATCCTTCTGTATAAATATCACTAAGGAAATTGCTATAGACACTTGCTATGTGTCTGTATAGAGCAGTTTAGTCTTTAAAAACCTTGAAAAACTCTGTGATGGCCAGGAGCTTCCCGTTCCCTACTCTGCAAAACAAAAGTGAATAGTGATGTGTGGAAAATTAGACCTAGAACCTACTTCGGATCTGAAATCACAGAGCAAATTAGGAATACAAATCGATGCATTCAAAACGTGATTATCTTTTAAAAACTGAACATACACTTACTATGGAAACCAGAAACCCCCCTCCTGAGTGTTTGCCCAAGTGAAATGAAAACTTATGTGTGAAGCCTTATACCAAGGTCACAGGACAAGTCTCAGGAACTGACAGAGCCCCATAGCAACTGTTGCCACAAGTTTCCAGATCCAAACTGGCCAATTCCCTGACCCCTGGTTATTAGGTAAAATAACCATCTTATTACCCACTCCAGTGTTCTTGCCTGGAGAATCCCAGGGATGGGGGAGCCTGGTGGGCTGCCGTCTATGGGGTCGCACAGAGTCTGACACGACTGAAGCGACTCAGCAGCAGCAGCAACCATCTTATTAACACCCTATAGCATCCTAACCAGTCACCTAATGCCATCCTTCCAATAGGAATTTATTTTCTGTCTTGAGGCTATAAAATTTGGCTACTAGTCTGCGAAAGAGGTCTGCTCTCTCTTGAGTCAGCCCGCTATTCTAAGTGTCTCCCACTCTAATAAATTCTATTTTCCTCTCAATCTGCCCCACTTCTGGAAATTCTTTTCCAACCTATGCACAGACCACGACATTATGTTCTCACAAAAACCTACGAGCCAAAGGCTGTAGCAGCTTTATTCGTAATTGCCCCAAACTGGAAACAATCCAAATACCCTTCAAGAGATACACAGATAAGCTGTGCGGTCCATGGATACCACAGGAAGCTATTCAGTAGTAAAAGGAAATGAACCAATGATGCTCTGAACAGCATGACCTGCAACAACAACTTCTGGTGAGTAAAAGAAGTCAGACTAAAAATACTACGTATTGTACGATTCCATTTAGCTTTATACTTTGCATTTTAGAAGAAGTTAAAGTATCATCAACAGTGGCCAGGGGTTGGAATAGAAGGAAGGACTGTCTACCAAGGAAAGGTGAGGGAATGTTAGAGCATGGCAGGATTATTCTATATGCGGATCGTGATGGTTACGTGCTTACGCATTTGTCAAATCTCACAAAACTACACGCTGACTGTTACTATATGCAACTTATACTTAAAATTTTTAAGGCTTTTTTTTTTAGAGCAGTTTTAGGTTCATAGGAAAATTGACAGGAAGGTAAGGAGATTTCCCATACATCCCTACACAACCTCCTCCACTACCATCTCCCCCATCAACAGCATCTCCCACCAGAGGGTACATTTGCTACAATTAAGGAAACTACGCTGACACATCATTATTGCCCAGAGTCCATAGTTTATGTTAGGGCTGAATGTTCCATGGGTTCAAACAAATGTATTTACAATGACATGTATCCATCATTATGGTATCATACAGAGTAGTTTCACTGCCATAAGAATCCTATGTGTTCTGATTACATGTTTTAAATTATATTCTTCAATAAAAATTTTTGTTTTTTTGCTCATTCCAGAAAGCCCCCATCTGCCTTTTGGCTCCTCCTTAACCTTGCAGAACATTGAAAATCAGAGAATTTTTCGGATTTTTCATTCAGTCACTCCCCTCATTCTAGAACTTTTACAGAACCCACTCTAGACATTTATTAGTAACGGACCTACTATTCCTCTGCAATGTGTCTAAAAGTGTGTCCAGGCTTGCTCAGCACCTCCAACAAGACAGCTGACCTCTCCTCAAAACTCAAAGAATGACCGAGAACTTCCCTTGGCTTGGGCATCCCACCCTTGCACAAGAGAATCTAGGAACCTGATTTGTCTCACTGTGCCTAGAACCCTTGTGTTATTCAATGCATGGCTATTCAGCTGAAAAC
Organism: Ovis canadensis; assembly: GCF_042477335.2. NCBI lineage: Eukaryota > Metazoa > Chordata > Mammalia > Artiodactyla > Bovidae > Ovis > Ovis canadensis. Next base: position 55,903,080 of record NC_091257.1, on the reverse strand, counting down.
CTCTTCAACTTATCCTGCTGAGTGCTAGAATCTACTCATGAGACTTTGCATGGTCTTTCATCCACATCTTTCATCATTACAGGGTCATCCAGCCATGTTCCATGTATTTTACGAAAGTGTCTTGAGTTGTCTTCAAAGTATTTCTTGATCTACTAATAAAATGTAGGTTCTTATCCTGGCTTGACTCCTTCTAGAGAAGTGATTTAGGCAAGATAGTGAACCTCTTCAGACCTCAGTCTAATCATACTAAAGTATGGGTAAATACATTTCCCACTTCATAAGACTGTCAAGAAATTTTGCTATTCATTTAATTTTGGTGAGCTGCACCACAAGGCACACAGGATCTTAGTTCCCCAATCAGGGGTTGAACCCACACCGCCTGCATTGGAATCACAGTCATAACCACTGTGCCATCAGGGAGGTCCCAAGAATGTTATGAGATTTAAATGATAAAATCCATACGACGTGCTTAGAACAGAGCCTGCTGTGTGGCAGTGATTCAGTGAGAGCCTCCTGATCTTTTACAAAAGGGAGTGAGGCCAATTTAGATGGACTTGCTTGTAACACCTCTTGTTGACTGCTTGAACTGCAAACCTCCTAAGAGCCCAATGACCAAAAATCAGTCCATTGACCATTCTTCCATCACCTCTGTTGTTAGCCATAATCCCCCAAAAGTGATCCAAACCTGTGGGTTTGTTTTCATGAGTCCTTGGTTCCAGGACGCAGTTTGCCTGATTTCAGGGAATGAACCACATAGGGGGTTGACAATTTGAACTCCGCTCATCTCTGACAACATTCATTCCACAATTCCCTGCCAAAGTCATGAGCAAACACACACAATATAATGGTTTGGAAACATAATGAAAAGAAAATATTCTTTCTGAATGGAGCAGATATATGAAAATACAGTGAAGCCCTCTGTGCTATTAGAACTAATGTTCATTGGAAAAGTAGGCTAGCATATAAAATAATCTTTCTAAAATTATATATACATGTATACTTCCCTGATGATTCAGAAGATAAAAAATAAAATCTGCCTGCAATTCAAGAGACACTGGAAACTTAGATTCAGTCCCTGGGTCAGGAAGATCCCCTGGAGGAGGGCATGGCAACCCACTCCAGTATTCTTGCCTGGAGAATCCCAAGGACAGAGGAGCCTGGCGGGCTACAATCCAAAGGGTCACAAAGAGTCAGACACGACTGCACAACTAAGCACAAGTATGTGTGTGTGTGTGTGTGTGTGTGTGTGTGCTAAAAAAAAAAAAAAAAAAAGAGGGCCAAAGCATGTTCCTGAGAATGCATCAGCTGATTAGAGTTGCAAATTTTCTTTTTTCCATAAGCCACACCCACAATGCATTATCTAGTTAACTTTTTATTTTCTTAAGTGCAATGAGAAATTGGAGACACTTGTCAAATTATCAGAGTGCAAAAAAGTTGACAAACTTTTGTAATTTTCCCAAACTTGGGGTGTTATCTTGCACACCTCTAAATCAACAATTTCTAAGTGACTTGACTTCATAAATTCTTTTTTTTAAAGTGTGAAATGTGCTTTTCTGTCATTTTCACACAAGTTTCACTGGTTTTCACACTGATTAATCAAAGTATACAAGTACAGTAAGTACAAAAAGCCCAAAGAGATTAAGAAAGAGACCCAGAGACTCCTGACAAGTACAGAACTTAACTGAAGGAGGTAGAATTGTCAAAAGCTCTGGAACCGTGTTGTCTAGTATGGCAGCCACTGGCCCATGGATATGTACATGTCAGCTGTGCGTGTGTTATAGTCACTCAGTTGTGTCTGACTCTTTGCGACCCCATGGACTGTAGCCCACCAGGCTCCTCTGTCCATGGGTATTCTCCAGGAAAGAACACTGGAGTGGGTTGCCATTTCCTTACTCCACTGTGACTGGTTTCAACCTGCCAACACATTGTCACTCAACCACAGTTGGAAAGAGACGTGTCCAATCTGCTTTGGTGAACTAGTACAAGCAAGTATAAGTAGGTTTGACCTGGCTCCAGCAGACTACAGGATCTAAGTAAAGGTCATCAGTGGACATGGTTTGGTAAAAATTGACAGAGAACTTCAAGCTGAAGTATCTGGCTGACAACACCTGAGAAGCACTCTAAACCTCAACTTCTGCAGAAAGGCGAAATATGGGACACAGCCTTGTGAGACCCAGACCTTCCCTGTCCACTCCTCATCCCCACTCAACCCCAACCACTAATCTACTCAAGCTTCCAGCTCTGCCTCCCAGGTTATAGGAAATATCAGGAAGAAAGAAAGAAGTTACATATCACCCCAGGGAAGTAAGCAGCCAAACCCAGGAAGTAGGACCTTTTCCAGCTCAAATGCCCCAGTGTATCTAACAATCATGGGGGGGTGGGGGGAGGCGGTGGGGGGGAGGCGGGGGGTGGGGGGGGAAGGGACAAGAGAAAAGAAAAAGAAGAGAAAAACAGAAAAAGATGTTAAAGAATAAAAGACACTTATAACCAGATATATTGCAATATGTGATTCACAGAAACCAATTGAGTAGCAATCTGGTAAATTTTAACATGAAAGGATATTAGATGATATTAGAAATTATTGTTAACTTTGTAGGCTTAATACTGACGTGATGTTCTATTTTTTAGAACCCCTTATCAAATAAAGATGTATTTACGCTGAAGTATTTATAGGTGATATTCCTTAATATATATGATTTGCTTTAATATACTCCAGTAAAAATAAAATATGGATGAGGAAGAAAGATAAAACAGGCAGTCAAATGGTCTGAAAGCTAAGTCATAGATTCATGTGGATTCAGTATACTATTTAAGTTTTTCGTTGGAAGGACTGATGCTGAAGCTGAAGCTCCAATACTTTGGCCACCTGATGTGAAGAGCCAGCTCCTTAGAAAAGACCCTGATTCTGGGAAAGATTGAAGGCGGGAGGAGAAGGGGACTACTAAGGACAAGATGGTTGGATGGCATCACTAACTCAATGGACATGAGTTTGAGCAAACTCTGGGAGTTGATGAAGGACAGGGAAACCTGGCATGCTGCAGTCCATGGGGTTGCAAAGAGCTAGACACAACTGAACAACAATAATCTAATTTTGCATATGTTTTCAAGAGTATTAAAAAATAATATAACTTTCTATTAAACATTCTAAAGATAAAATAAAAGATGCTTTCAGATCAAGAAGTAAGTTTGGCATTCTCTGTATCATGAGTTTGATTGTGGGGTTGGTAATTATCTTCTATATTTTTGGAAATTTCTAAAATGAAATTATTACTCTTTAATCAGGCACTTCCAAGTACACTTAATTTTTTAAATCCAAGGAAGAAAATCAGGTTAGTGGATAAGATCTTCATGGCAAACATCTCTTCTGACTAAAAATAAATTAATGATATTAATATGACAAAAGAAAAATTATTTAACGCTTCCCAAATTTTTTTCTTATATATGCCATCATGTGATGAGGAAATCCATGTCATTTCTGTTCCTAATTTTCTAAAACACTGCAAAAATACAGTGATCCAAAAGTCACTGTTTATTGGGACTTCCCTGGTGGCCTAGTGGTTAAGAAGCCACCTGCCAATGCAGGAAACACAGATTCGATGCCTGGTCCAGGAAGATTCCACACGTGCAGAGCAGCTAAGCCCATGTACCACAACTAATGAGCCAGCACTCTTGAGCCCTCGAGCCACAACTACTGAACACCCAGGGCAGCCAAAAAGAGTCACTATTTATTAATAGTTTCCTACTGTTTCCAAAACCAGCATGGTTCCCACTGAGCGCTGTAGGCAAGGCTACCAGGTCAAAAGACCAGGACCCACCCCACCCCTTTTCTGTTCTCCAGCAGATTTGTGTCCTCTTTGCAAATTTTTCCTTTCCTTCCCATCTTCCCCTCTCCCTCCAGTAGTTCTCCTTCTCTTCTCAGTTTGACTTTGTGAAACCACTGGACTGGATTGGAAGAACAGATTCAAACCCCAGCATGGCTGCTGAGAAAACTCTGGGCCACAGCACATCGAGTGCATACAGTTCCTGCAAGTTCTCTTGCCAACATTTGCTGAGCTACAGAAATCCTGCTGGTGAGTGCTTTGCATTCTGATGGGACTGAAGGTACAAATTTTAAATGTTGAAGAATTAGGTAAGATTATACCATGAATGAATGCATAAATATATGGACACGAGGGAACCATTTGGTAATTTACAAATCATGTAAATTATGTCACACATGAATTATAAATTATGAAATGGTTTCCTGTTAGCTAAAGATTTAACATTGCTCCCAGAAAAACTTACCTTGCTCCGTAGGAATGATTTCCTCCCTGCAGACGCTGGCTAATGACTCAGATCATTTGCTACCCACCTGCATAGTCCAGGTGTCTATTTGTGCATCACTAATGATTCTGGAAGTATTGCTTATGCCCAGCAACAAATATAGGATGAATTAAACATCAGTAACTGGTTTTGTGGAGTAGCTAAGAAAAATTGAAACTTAAAAAATGTGCCAAGGCAAACTTATTTTCACAAACGAATGCAGAACACTGTTACCTTTGAAGTGGTGAAAACAGCACAGAATAAATTAAAATAACACTCATAAATCAGGTGAGCTGGTTCCAGATTTGATGATGGTGCTTAGCAAGCAGAAACTGCATTTGATTTAATTACCTACCTGTCACAATGAGGTCTGGGCGGTGGGTATGAATCTTCACCTGCCAACAGGTGTGCAAGAAACATGTATTTTGTACCTGGGGGCAAGAAAAAGTCTGACTTCCTTGATGGAACAGGAAAAGGCACACAGACACAAATTAATATCTCAGTAAATTATCCTTCTATATTTGTTCTCCCAAGCTTAAAGTAATTTTTCGACACTTTTCACAGGTTTGTATCTGACAGACTCAGCTTTACATCCCACGACTGAAGAGAGGCAGGGCTGCTGTAATCACGAGTCATCTCTATGCAGGGAGTGAAGATTTTAGTGTTTTGTGTGAAAGCACGTTAGTGTTTTGTGTGATAAAACTTTACATGAAACTCAAGGATCTGTTTAATAAGCATTTGTGAGCACCTCCTGCTTGTGGACCATGCTCGGTACTAGGTGAAACTGGTGAGTAATAAACTACACTAACAAAAGTCATCACCTGCATAGGTCTCCATAGTTTTACAGAGAATTTTTATTTAGATATATGTACATGTTTACCATTTTATTTTATTTTTTCCTTTTTAAAGTTAATTTATTTTTTAATTGAAGGATAATTATTTTACAGAATTTTGTTGTTTTCTGTCAAACCTCAACCTGAATCAGCCATAGGTATACATGTATCCGTTCCCTTTTGAACCTCCCTCCCATCTACCTCCTCAACCCACCCCTCTCAGTTCAGTTCAATTCAGTTCAGTCGCTCAGTCATGTCCGACTCTTTGCGACCCCATGAATCGCAGCACGCCAGGCCTCCCTGTCCATCATCAACTCCCGGAGTTCACTCAGACTCACTCCAGCCATCTCATCCTCTGTCGTCCCCTTCTCCTCCTGCCCCCAATCCCTCCCAGCATCAGAGTCTTTCCCAATGAGTCAGCTCTTCGCATGAGGTGGCCAAAGTACTGGAGTTTCAGCTTTAGCATCATTCCTTCCAAAGAACACCCAGGGCTGATCTCCTTTAGGATGGACTGGTTGGATCTCCTTGCAGTCCAAGGGACTCTCAAGAGTCTTCTCCAACACCACAGTTCAAAAGCATCAATTCTTCGGCGTTCAGCTTTCTTCACAGTCCAACTCTCACATCCATATACGACCACTGGAAAAACCATAGCCTTGACTAGACGGACCTTTCTTGGCAAAGTAATGTCTCTGCTTTTCAATATGCTATCTAGGTTGGTCATAACTTTCCTTCCAAGGAGTAAGCATCTTTTAATTCCACCCCTCTAGGCTGATACAAAGCCCCTGTTTGAGTTTCCTGTGCCATACAGCAAATTCCCATTGGCTATTTATTTTACATATGGTAATGTAAGCTTCCATGTTACTCTTTCCATACATCTCACCCTTTCCTCCTCTCTCCCCATGTCCAAAAATCTATTCTCTATGTCTGTTTCTCCATTGCTGCCCTGTAAATAAACTCTTCAGTACCATTTTTCTAGATTCTGTATATATATATATGTGTTAGAGTATGATACATATCTTTCTCTTTCTGACTTACTTCACTCTGTGTAATAGGTTCTAAGTTCATCCACCTCATTAGAACTGACTCAAATGCATTCCTTTTTGTGGCTTAGTAATATTCCATCATGTATATGTACCACAACTTCTTTCTCCATTCATCTGTTGATGGACATCTAGGTTGCTTCTATGTTCTAGCTATTGTAAATAGTACTGCAGTGAACAATGGGATACATGTGTCTTTTTCAATTTTGGTTTCTCAGGGTATATGCCTAGGAGTGGAATTGCTGGGTCATACGGTGGTTTTATTCCTATTTTTTTAAGGAATCTCCATACCATCTTCCAGAGTGGCTGTGTCATATTTTATTATTTCTTTCCACATATTAAATTACCTTGAAATTATTTCTTCTTGAATAGTATGGTTTACTATCGTAAGCCATAAGGACACTGTCCTTAACAGGATGATTAGGGACCATAGAGATAGCAATTTCTTGTCCATTGTTTTACAAAAGAAAAATTACATAAAATTATTTACATAAAAAAAATTAAACTAGTGAGTGAAACAGGCCTATTCCTGCCCTAACCAAAGGAGCCAATGGCTTTGTGGGCAACAGATCAGAGGACAAATATTTAAGTTCAAATTGTGCTAAGTGCTTGGTGACAACAAGAAATCAGGGGGCCATGATAGAGAAAGGCAAAGTGGAAAGATACTTTGGAAGCAGTGTTCAGAGAAGCCACCCCTCAAGGTGGAGACATTTGGGTGGAGAATGAGAAGGAGCAGCTGAGTCGAGCATGCAGGGAACAGCATTCAAGCCAGGGGAACAGCATATGAGCTGGTGAACCACACAGGAGATGAACGTGCTCAAGAGGCTAAAAGAAGCCTGTGCAATTGGAAAGCAACAAAGCAGAGGGATGGAGGGAGCCTGCAGGGGCAGACAGACTCTGTCACCTACCTCCTGGCTATAGGGTAAGATTGGGATTTTACTGTAAGGGAACAAGCAGTCACTGACACATCCCAAACAGAGTGGCATGATCCGATCTGTGCTTTTAGAAGCCCACTCTGGTCCACGATCGATCAAACAGGGACAGGACATCAGCAGAGAGCCCAGGCGGGAGGCAGGAAACCAGTCAAGGGACTGGCAGCCTGGCCTGGAGAGCTGGGACAGCTACGGAAAGTGGCAGGCGGCTCTGAGAAGAAGCAACAGGATGACAGGCCTTGTCCGTTGACTAGAGGTGGAGATGATGGAAAGAGGGATGAATCAGGACTTGTTTTTTATTCAAACTTTACGAATCCCCATGTCGTCTGTGGCCCAAACCTGGAAGCAACTTCTTTGCCCATCAATATGAGAATGTCTATGTTTGTATTTTATACGCACTAGGAAAACAGCATACTTATGCAACAGAATAGTACTCAGTGAGAAAAAGTGATGAACTTCTGGTCAGCTCAACATGAATGGGTCTCCAAACCATTCCACTGAACCAAAGAAGCCAAGCACAGAGAACACATGTCAGAGCCTTCATGTCGATGAAGTTCTAGAACAGGCAAAACCAGACTATGGTGCAGAAGTCACAAAGCGGTTGCTCCCTGGGCGAGGATGGAAGGGAGGTCCCTAGGAGGATGGGGACATTCTCCTAGCTTGTTAGGTTTGGAAGCTACAGAGGTATCTGCCTTTGTCAGGCTGATGGAAGCGCACGTACATGCATATTGCATCATTTGTGAACGACACCTTGATTAAAAGAGATTATTCTGAACACAAACGAATGCTTATTGGGTTTTTGTATTTCTCTTACTTGGTAATTTAATATCACTAATTAAAATAATAAATGTGGGGAAGAAACTTAGTCCTTTTATACCCCAGGTCTCACTGGTTTCTGTAAGATGTTCAAGGCCAGTTCTGTGGTCTAAATTTTACAAAATTCAGAGATGGTAAGCAAGCCACTCAGGACACTAGGACCTGCTCACACCTGACCCCAGGTATCAAGATACATCCCTTCAAGGTGGCAGGTGTTGGAGGTAGGGGGCTTAAGAGTCCGTAGAGAAAGTGACCTTGAGGTGAATAAGGTGGGGGTGATCTTTCGGGCCTCAAGCCCAAGGCATTCTAATGTATGTCAGTTGCTCAATCAAGTCCAACTCTTTGTGACCCCATGGACTGTAGCCTGCCAGGCTCTTCTGTCCATGGGATTCCCCAGGCCAGAATACTGGAGTGGATAGCCATTCCTTTCTCCAGGGGATCTTCCTGAGCCAGGGACTGAACCCAGGTTTCCTGCACTGCAAGCGGATTCTTTAAAGTCTGAGCCGCCAGGCACTCTGGGGTGGCATCCTTTCCCTTTCCTTCCTGCCCTTTCCCAGATGGTGAAGGATTGGAGTGGGTAATTCTGTGGAGCAGGGCTTAGGGGTTGGGGGGAAGTGGATTACAAGGGCCTGGGCTTTCAGGAAGGTGAAGCTGCCAAAGTAAGGAATCCTGTTAATCAACGGAAGTTCATGTCCCTGACGCACACTGAGGTCAAACAAATGGAAATCTCGTAGTTTGGAGCAGAGAAAGATTTTTTGCAGGGCGGTGCAGGCAGACAAGGTGGCTCACACCCTGAAAAGAAGCCCTGAGCTCCCTGAAGGGTTTTGGCAAAGCATTTTAAGGGCCAAGAGAGAGGGGGGATGCTGGGGGTTTGTGATGAGCTCGTGCACAGTTCTCTGGCTGGTGGTAAGTTAGCCGGTAGGTCTCACAAGAGTGTCACAGTCCTTAGGCTCCAGGAGGCCTGGGGCTGTGCTCATGCTCATCAAGTAGTTAACATCTTCCACTGGGTGAGGGGTTTTCACATCTGCAAGACAGCTCAGGAAATTTGCATCCAATACTGTTATCTGGGTACTTCAGAGAGGAGCTCAAACAGAGGATGTGGGGGAAGGCCCTGTAGGCCCACTGGGCCCTGCTCCCTTACTGTGTGTGCAATGCACAGTGACCAACAACCTGACCATCTCACACCTGAGCTATAGGTTCCCTCCCTGCCCCTCCCAAATCACTTCCCAAATCAATGCTGACATCACATTCTGGTCCCTGAGTCTGCCCCTAGGGAGCCCCAACTTAAACAGCCTCATATTGTTCAAGCTCATTACGTTTCCAAAGACAATCTTTTCTCTGTCCTAAGCACAGTGTGGCTCACAATTCAGTAAAACCATAGAGAGCAGAGGAAAGGAAAAACAAGAGTGGGGTCATTCCGTGAAGTGAGGGGTAACACCTATTACCTGCACAAATGCCCAGGTGGTGGATCACAGCCCGGAGCTCAGCGTCAGAGGAGACAAATGCTACTGTGAGGTTCCCGGTCACCAGAAAAAAAAGCAAAAAAATGAGCAGCTCTGGAGAAAAACAGGTTTTTCTGCCAGGAACTCCTACCAGGAGTTTCTCCTGCTGAGCCCCGTAAAAGGGAGGCTGTTGTGGACAGAACCCAGGTGTTGGCCAGCATGCAGGTCTGGCCAGCTGTGTTCACCACAGCCCTCAGTCACCCAGGCAGAATGCCACAGGGGCTCCCGGGTCCCCACCACCCAAAGCCAGGGCATCTCACTGCGTGACTGTCTGACAGAGGCCCAGCTGGCAGCAGATTGTAGGTTCCACAAGTGGTGGTTTTCAAACTGGATTCCCTTTGGCCACCTGGGAAGGACATGGTGTGACTGATACTTAGAATATTTTTTTGCCAACAACTCAGCCCAGATCTGTTTGTATTGAGAAATGGAATATTCCTGCCATATCAGTAAACAAGGATATCCCAGTCATCACAGATTCCAGCTCTCCATATGTGAATTTCTGAGCCTTGAGAGCACCCAGGAAGCCATCCAGCAGCCATCAGGCTTCAGCCACTCCCTACAGTGAGCACTGAGGAGCTCCGGATGTGAAAAACCGAGATCCTGGCCCCAGATAACTGAGATGCGTACAAAAGGAACAATTTCAGTGAGCCCAGACTCTTGCATCTTCCCATACAAAGAAAAGCACTAAATTCCTTAACTTGAGGTATCTGGTTTTCTTTAATTCACAAAAATATTTTTGATGTTCAGACTACCTGCCCTTTGTCGCAAAACTTCTATATTAAGCTGGCTCCTCTCTGCACCGCCCCCAATCCTCCGTGGAGCAATTCTCTCTGGGCTACTTGAGATGTTGCCTCCCTCACTTAAGTCCTAAAAATTTCTGCCGAATAAAATGTAACTCTCAACTTTTAGGTTGTGACTACTTATTTATTTATTTATGTTGACAGTATGCTAGAGGTATGACATCATGTCCCCTTGGAAGAAAGTGGTAGTTGTTCAGTCATGTCGGACTCTTTGCAACCGCATGGACTGTAGACCACCAGGCTTGTCTGTCCATGGGATTTCCCAGGCAAGAATACTGGAATGAGTTGCCATTTCCTTCTCCAGGGGATCTTTTCCACGCAGGGATCAAACCTGAGTCTCCTACCTTGCAGGCAGATTCTTTACCAATTCTCCTGGCAAACCACTTCAGTATTCTTGCCTGGAGAGTTCCAAGGACAGAGGAGCCTGGCAATCTACAGTCCTTAGGATCACAAAGAGTCGGACACGACTGAGCCACTAACACTTTCACTTGGAAGAAAGGATGGAGTCAATCAGAAAAGCATGAGCATGACCAACATGCTGAAGCCTCCCCGTCTTCTCAGCCTCACTTTGGGTAGATGAGACAGCACGGTTTGAGATGCCTGGAGAACGAACGCTCCTCGGAACACAGAGACCCAGCCCTCGCCCTTCCCCTGTGCCGTGTTGGCCTCGGCTTCACCCCAGGACCTGCTGGAGAGGCAGTCTGTCCAGAACCTGGACACGACTGTTTCCAACACACAGTAAGATTCCTGGACTCATCCTGGGGTTTCCCAGAAACACGCTCTGTAGATGATTCCCTCCAAGAAGCCCCCAGCACTCCCAAGAACTGTGGGGACACACTTTGTAGGAAGCCATGAAGCCAGCAGCCCATCTTCTCCAGGCAAGAATACTGGAGTGGGTTGTCACACTGGGTCACAGACCAGGTGGGACCCTCTCCAGGCACCTGTGTCCCCTGGGGTCTGAACTTCTCCTCCCTGTCCCCACAGGTCACTTCTCTTCTTCCTCCCAAACCCCTAAACCCTCTAAATCTCCCGTCTAAGCCACATACCTCCTTTTATCCACAGCCCTTCACCCAGGGTGCCCCCTCATCCTTGGTAACCTGGCTCTCGCTTACAGGTGAACTTTCCCTGGAGCACTGAATGGGGGCCGTGTTCCCAGGAGCCTCATCTATCAGTCAGGAGGTAAGACCAGGTACTTCTTTGGTCAAGCATCTCGAGCATCTTGATCAAGCATCTCAATCAAGCCCTGATTCCTCCCCCTTTGCCCCCAAACTGTTCCTTCTGGACTCCTCGCCCCCCAGTTAATGACCCTGGCTGTGCCTCATTGAACCAACTGTGGCAGTTTCTATCCCAGCTGAAGGCTTGCCACCCTTTCTCAAGAACGTACTCCTGCTAGCAGAGCACTTGACTATGCAGGACAGGTGCAGGCGGTAGACATCCCGCAGCAACACGCAGCCAGGTATACGTGAGTGCCAGAATCCTCGGCCCTCTGGAAGCCCAGGCCTGAACCCCAGAGCAGTCTACTCACTAGTGGATCCTTCACTTCTCTCCCTGCTCCTCCTTGTGCCCCCAGAGACATTCCCCAAGTGAGCCACCTGCTCCCAGCTCTAGGACGCAGGGTCTGCTTCTAGTGTGTGTGTGCTTAGTCGCTCAGTTGCGTCCGACTCTTTGTAACCCTCTGGACTGTAGCCCACCAGGCTCCTCTGTCCATGGGATTCTCCAGGCAAGAATATTGGAGCGGGTTGCCATGCCCTCCTCCAGGGGATCTTCCCGACTCAGCAATCAAACCCAGGCCTCCTGCATTGCAGGCAGATTCTTTATCGTCTGAGCCACCAGGGAAAGCCCAGGGAACCCCCTAAAATGGATGGGGCACCTCCCACCCTTCACCCAGTCCTACACTGGTCCTCCTGCTGCCCCACCCAGGCCCCTCCATAAACTACTTCTTACCAAGCCCTCTGTCTCTGTCCCTCCTTCTGCCCATTGCTGGAGTCCCCTTGGTAACACCACATCTCTGGTGCCACAAGCCCTACCCACCACCTTCATACCTGGGCCACCCACCTCCAGGGGCTGCCCGCTCCATTCTCCTTTGGACACGCTTTCCCCCACTTGCCTGGGATCTCGTCTTCCCCAGAACCCCTGGAATTCACCTTCACACTTACACTCTCCCCAGATGCCTTTCCCTCTCCATTTTCTCCCTGGGCTTCACCTGCTTGGCTTTTCTTCCTCCTTGTTGAGATTTCACCATCCTCAACCCCAGTTTCCCTGGTGGCTCAGATGGTAAAGAATCCACCTGCAATGCAGGAGGCCTGGGTTTGATCCCTGGATCAGGAAGATCCCCTGTAGGAGGGCATGGTAATCCACTCCAGTATTCTTGCCTGAATAATCCCATGGACAGAGGCGGCTGGTGGGCTATAGTCCATGGGGTCGCAGAGAGTCAGATACAGTGAGTGACTAAGCACAGCACAGCCCCAGCAGCCCTTTCTCCCCAGCCCCTATGACCTCACAGCCCGTCCCAATTGCCAGACCAGTTCCCTTCCATTGTGGGTGCTCAGCCACCCACCAACTCACCTCCCACCAGCCAGACCCAAACCCAGGCTGCATCCTGCTGACAAAGTCACACCACCCAGCAGGCCAGGACCGCTGTGAATTCATGGCATCCAGCCTCAACCTGACCCTCAATGTTGCTCACAGATCCCTTTACATTTCTCTACAATAGCCGGCTGATTCGGAAGTTCTCCTTTCCGCTCGATCCCAGGACACCACTGCCTACCTCTCCTCATGAGAAGGTAACAATCCCTTCAGCAAAAAAGAGCCTTTGGAAGCAAACCTGCCAGCTTCCTGCGCAGCCCTCCTGCAGCCCTCGCTTCTGTGCATTTCATAGTGTCTTCTGAGCACCTGTTGGAAACCAGGCATGCCCAGCTCCTCCTTCAGGCCAGGTCTGCCCCTTTCTGCCCCAGCATTGACCACTGGACACCTCCACCTACATGGTCCACAGCACCTCCAACTCAACAGACGCAAAAGGAATTGATTATCTTTCCCACAGTCAAAACCAGAAACAGGAGTGACCTTCGACCTCACTCCTCCCCCTCCCCACCCACCCACCAACACCTGCTAATCACAATTCCAGAAGAATCTTAAACCACCTTCAATCTCAATCTCCCAACGTGACCCTCTCCAATCCATCAGGACCTGTGGAATGACCTTTCCAAAACAAAGGAATCTTATGGTCACAGGAGAAGATAGAAGAAAGGCTCGGAATGTCTGCCCTGGGTGGGGAGTGGGATTCTCCTGAAGCAGAAAAAGAGGAGAAGCGGGGAGGAAGCATTCTGATCACTACCACCACCCCAAATTCTAAGCCATAAAGTGTAATTTTCGCTGAAGAACTTCCAAGCAGTATCTATGCACTGCCCACCATCATCATAGAACCTTATGAGTATTTTGCTACTGGGCATTCTGATAGCATTCGTTACACAGTCAGAGGTGCAGCTAGGACGTCGTGGAGTGAAACACATGTATTTAGATTAAGGCAAACTTCGGTTCAGATCTTGTTTATGCACTTTGTTTGTGGAGCCTGATTCTCCAGCTTAAGGTAAGGGATACCTCCTAGCATCGGATGACATCAGATGAGAGAATCCAGGGGCGATGCTTCACAGAGGACTTGGCATGGACTGTAAACAGTCAGTAAACATTGTTTCCCCCCCTCCTCCTCCTGCAAGGCTATAACTGACTTGGCTGTTCTCCCACCTGTTTTCTTATGGTTTTATTCACTCACAAGATCCTTTAATAAAACCAAGGACAACAAGCGAAGCTGTTCCCATTTTAAAGGGGTGTGTGGTATGTGTGTATATACATATATGATCGTATGAATATACATCTGGCTCCTTGATAGTTTTGAATGTCCAGATGTGACATATATTCCTCCCCTCCACACACACACATAAAAAATTTAACACAGTGATGTTCCAGTATCACAAAAGGAACATATGACCATGCGGATCCAGGAAGTCAAATGATTTCCCGCACTAGTGTGTGATATTATAGACACCCTCCTGCCAAATGGTGTACGTGCAGGCTGAAGATAACACGCTGTTATACTGACTTGACAAATGAAGTGGCAAGAGGTTAGACCAGCAGGAGTGTTGATGGTATTTGTAATTCAACGAGAGAATCTGCCTTTGTCTATCTTTCTTCTATCGTCTCCTAATTTTTCTCCCGTTTCCCCAACTAGACAAGCAGTTTATTGATATTTCTCCCAGCAATCTTGATTCCAGCTTGAGCTTCATCCAGCCTGGCATTTCATATGATGTACTCTGCATATAAGTTAAATAAGCCCTTCATATTCCTATGAATATGAATTGTATATATGAATATAAATATGCCTATATATATGAATTCATATGAATATATATGTTATACATATATAATATGTTATATATAATTATATATATAATTATAATATAATATAATATATAATATAATATATATAATATAATAATATATAATATATTAATATATAATAATATAATATAATTATATATAATTATATATAATTATAATAATATATAATAATATAATATAATATAATATATTATATAAATATATAATATAATATAATTATATAATATAATTATATATATAATTATATAATATATAATATGTATAACATATTATAGGTTATATGCCATAAGTATCTGAAGAATATATATGCAATATCTATATAGATAAAGAGGTTTGGTGTTTGACATATATGTGTTTGTGTGTGTGTGTGTGTGTGTGTGTGTGTGTGTGTGTACATGCATGCTTAGTCACTTCAGTCTTGTCCAACTCTTTGGATCCTGTGGACTGTAGCCCACAAGTTCCTCTGTCCATGGGATTCTCCAGGCAAGAATACTGGAGTGGGTTGCCATGTCCTCCTCCAGGGGATCTTCCCAACCCAAGGATAGAACCCGAGTCTCCAGCATCTCCTGCGTTGCAAGTGGATTCTTTACCCATTGAGCCATCTGGGAAGACCGCATGTGTGTGTGTTTCCTTCTGTGCAAGTATTTCTCTCTTTTAGACAAACTGAGCTGATACACGAACAAGCAGAACAGGGATTTCTATTTCAATCGATTAAGGAAGAACACTCAAAATAAGCTTGTCTATCTTCTCCACCTCTCTTGGTTCCTCTGGCCTCCTAATATGGGGGGCGTCCCATGCGTTTGCAATGAGGAGCATGTTGGGGTCCCGCTGAAGTGCAGCGGGGAGGAGCTGGGGACAGGGAGGAGACTCGCTGGAGAAGGGGCTTGGGGCCACAACAAGAGACTGAGGTCATTTTGTGGGGGGTCTGAGGGTCACTGCAGGCTTAGAAGCCAAGGACTGACAGGCAACATGATGCGCATCCATACAGAGAACTAGCTCGTGTCGGAGAGCACCCTGAAGTGCAAAGACCAATCAGAAAACTTGCATTTATGTCAGGGAAGTCAGGATCCAAACCAGACATGTGATGGTGGGAATGAACAAAACTGTGATGGAGCCATGGCAGAGGTGGGACCCCAGGGAAGCTGATCAGATATGAAGGGAAGGAGGAGTGAGAAGGAGAGGAAAAAGAGGAGAGGAGCCCAGCCTGAAATGGAGACTGGGGAAAATGAGGGGAAGAATGAGGGAAGAATAACATCCCTCAGCTTCCAGATCGACAGCCCCTGGGATTCAGGATATCCACCCCCTAGGCAAGTTCCCGGGAGAATCCCCACAAGGTCCAGAGAGAGATGTGCATGTGGACATCTGTAAGGGGGGTAGGCTGTGCAGCTCGGAGGGTCTCACTCAGGAGATGGAAACCTCAGCGGTGGAGGCTCAGTGATCAGGAGCACAGCAAGGAAGTTAAAGCAACAACCAGCGGTGGGGGCAACAGGATAGATCTTAAAGCCACAGTGCACAGCGGAAAGGAGCAAGGAGCATGGTAACCTCATAAAACACTTTCATGTAAAACAAAAACACACATCAGGAGGTTTAACAGGAAGACACAGATAAAAGGATAAACGCAAACATCTGAGGATGCTGCCTTACCCGGGCGGGAGCGGGGAAGGGGGCGGCAGCGAGTATGCGAGGCGGGGGGTGGCCGTTGACTGTTGACAGTGGGCAAGGGGGGGAGTGGGCAGGGGTTGGAAGTTGAAAAGAAGTGTGAACAGGAGAGAAAAAGGGTAAATCCAGGGGGAAAAATGGGCATCCCTCGTCCCCAGCATGGACCTCCCACCCTACTCCTGCCTGGGCATTAGTTACGGTGCATGCGTGCACCCAACAAAACTCATTTTTACAGAGTAGACCAGTAATGTTTTTAAAAGATGTTTTTCTAGGTGATTTTGTTGCTTCTATTTCCTTGCAGCTTCCCTCCTGATAAGCCCAGCCTCCAACAGTCATTTAACTTTGTTATGTTCACGTTCAAGCCTGGCATGAGGCCAGACATCGTTGAATATCTGAAAAGCATTCCTTTTTTTCTAACCTCAAAAAAAAAAAAAAAGTTACAAAAAAAAAAAAAAACGCTGAAAGACTGCCCAAGACTTTAGTCTGAGCCAGTCTGATAGAATTATGTCTGTGCTTACAGCCTCTGGCTGTCCCTTAGGAGAGACCAGCTCCCCATGAATACGTCTAGACTCTGCTTCAGCTTCCACCCTGGACTGGAACCAAAAGCACCACCAGGCTTATTCCAAGAGAACTGAGTCATACTCAAGGGGATGAGGAGAAAGCCTGACTGAGAGGCTTGGGAAGGTTGAGTCTACACTTGTGGTTTTGGTTTTGTTTTGCTTTTATTTAATTTTTGATTGGCCCAGCTACATGGCTTTCAAGATCTCAGTTCCCTGACCAGGCATTGAACCCAACCCACAGAAGTGAAAGTCTAGAATCCTAACCACCAGGTCATTGGGCAACTTTAATTCTTGAACTTCACATACTGTTAGTCCTAAGATTCTTGGCAGATTGCCCTCAAATGATGGTGAAAAGCAACTCTATCTAGTCCCAGGTACCCTGCCCAGGGTAGAATCATGTTACCCATGCAGCCCAGTTTTTACACATCCTCTCAATGAATGCCCAAAGACATCACACAGTTTCTTCAGTTTCAGTTCACTCAGAAAGTGCTGGGCTACCTAGTATTCCACTATTAGTAATGAGGTAAAGTCCCCAGGCGGGGCCATGGTTTCAGAGGGACTTTATATCCTTTTATTAGAGGACCTGACTATTCTCAGTATCTCCAGCAATTCAAAAGCTTCCTTCAGATCTTATTTTCACTCTGATATCCCCATCTCCAGAGATATATCTCCAGCTTCCCTGCTAGCTCAGTGGTAAAGAATCTGCCTGCCAATGCAGGAAAAGTGGGTTCAATCCCTGGATCAGGAAGATCTGCTGGAGAAGGAAATGACAACCCACTCCAGTGTTCTTGCCAGGACAGAGGAACCTGTTGGGCTATAGCCCCTGGGGTCACAGAGACTTAGCGACTGAACAGCCACAACAACCAGGGATACATTAGCCAGGGTTCTGCTGCATACCGCAGAGTAACAAACAATCCCCAAATCCCATTGCTAACAAGAGCAAACAGTTATTCCACACTGTGTAGACACAGCCCACGCCATTGCTGCTCTTGTTTTGTTGGCAAAGGCAGTTTCTCAAGGGAACAGAGTCAGACGGTGGTGGAGTGGCATGTCCCCTCTGCCCACTCTATAGGAAGGTACTCTCAGTCTCCAGGCTGAGAGCATGGATGGAGGCCCCCGTTACAAGAAGGTAAAGGAGAATCCTGAATGACAACCCAATCCACCACAGGGATGTTGAAACATGTTGAACTTACTCTGGTCTTGGTCTTGAGGACCTTATCCTCTGCATCCTTCTCTACAAGCACCACAGGAGAGATTTCTCTCGGATCTCAGATCCCAGATAGATATACTTCTGGCGAATGTTTATTTTCGTCTTATAGACATGCTTCACAGGCTGCTGGGAATTCTCAGCCCACTTGTAGCAACTATGCATGATGCTGGCTTACTTCTCAGTGTTTCTCCCTTTATTCTGCCTTCAGCCTAATTCATCACTTTATTGTCATGTAGTTTCACCTCTGAATTCTTGTTGTAGGCCATTTTCTTTTTTTTTTTTTCTTTCTTTCTGGTGAATTTACAGTCATTTATGCATCCAACAAATACATTTTTAAAATTTCTGTCTGTGATGAAGTAATACAAATAGCATATTTAGGAAATTTCAGCAGTACAAATGTCGTGCAAAGCATAAGTGAGTTTCTCTCCTATCATCTCTACCCATCCAATCCCCATTTCTCCACCCCAAGAAGTAGCCACTGAAACCTGTTCTAATTGCGTGCATGGGAGTCTTATCTGTTGGAAGAATCCCAGTGGAATTTCTGGGACAAGAAAACCCATGCATTTTAAATTTGGAAAATGCTACCCAAATGTTTTCCCCAAATGCCGTTACTAGTTTGCACCTGGAGAAGGCAATGGCACCCCACTCCAGTACTCTTGCCTGGAAAATCCCATGGACGGAGGAGCCTGGTAGGCTGCAGTCCATGGGGTCGCTAAGAGTTAGACATGACTAAGCGACTTCACTTTCACTTTTCACTTTCATGCATTGGAGAAGGAAATGGCAACCCACTCCAGTATTCTTGCCTGGAGAATCCCAGGAGTGGGGAAGCCTGGTGGGCTGCCGTTTATGGGGCCACACAGAGTCGGACACAACTGAAGCAACTCAGCAGCAGCAGCAGCAGCAGCAGCAGCAGCAGCAGTATATACGATACCTGTTTACACACCAAGTATATAGCCGCTGTGTATTATTACCAGCCACTGTATATTATCATAGACCACTCTCAACCTATTTTCAAAGTTTTAACTTCTACCCAATCAAGTGAAAATCATTTGTATTTTTTTTTCTGTTCATATGTTTTGGGAACACATTTCTTATTGATTTATGAGAGCTCTTTGTATAGTAAAGGAATTAACTTAGAAAGATAGCATATTATTTTTGCAGCTTCAGAGCCCTTTTAAAGTGAAATGAATGGATAGATACATGCTTAGATAAGTAAATAAATAATGACCACTTAAAACACATACTGGGGAAAGCATTGGGTAGTCCTTGAGTCCTAGCAAGAAATTTTGATTTTCCCACTCTTCTGTCTCCTTCCCTCCTCTTCAGTTTGAAGTCATACATTTTGGTGCTTCTCTCCCACACAAGACAGCGGCTTCTGCGGTGGCTCAGTGGTGAAGAATCCACCTAATGCAGGAGACGTGAAGATCCCCTATAGAAGGAAATGGCAGCTCATTCCAGTATTCTTGCCTGGGAAATCCCATGGACAAGAGTCAGGCGGGTTACAGCCCATGAAGTCTTGAGTTGGACAGGACTTAGCAACTAAACCACCACCACCAGGCTAGACAGAGCTCCGCATTCAGTAAGTGAAAATGGGATTAATGAACTCTCTATGGGAGAGGCAACTTCTTCAACATGTGTTTTGCAATGTGTATGTTTCCGAACATTTGTCAAACATCCAGGATAGAAGTTGCATTTTTATTCATCAAAACCCAGGAACACAGTGTTTCTAAGTCGTATGTGTATGCAGTCAGTTTCTACTTTGCCAGCAAGATCAGCCTCAATATGCCAGTAGGAGAAAGGAGAAAAATTTCTGAATGTGGGCATGCAAATGCCAAGCACATCTGCCTGCTGTCCTCGCTCCAACTGGACACATCCAAGTGTCCATGTGGTCATGGCCAATTCACTTGAAAGCCACTGTGTTTCCAACCTCACATTAGCAAGAAAACAGTGTTCCCAGTCCTTCCCCAGTTTGAATTTGGAGTAGTTTTGTTGTTACTATTGTTTTATAAATAAGAAAGTTTCTTGCCCTGACTTGCTTTTAAACAACAGCTGTCCTGAAGTTAGTTCTCCCAGCCCCAGCTTGCTTTTGTGCCAATTCAGAAATCTTCAGACTTCCTCTGTTCTTCCAAATATTTAATCATCTTTGGTGCCTTGAAATGAAACAACAATTTTCAGAAGTGAAAAAGAGGACTTTTGCAATTTTTCTGTTATTTTTAACTATCTACAAATAAGTTGTGGCTGTTTAAAACAAACTGAAACATCTACTACTGCAAATACTTGAGCAAATTATGAATGGACTATTGTTTTTCAGTCACTCAGTTGTGTCTGACTCTTTGCAACCCCATGGACTGCAGCATGCCAGGCCTCCCTGTCCTTCACTATCTCCAGAGTTTGCTCAAACTCATGTCCATTGAGTCAGTGATACCCTCCAACCATCTTATCCTCCGTCATCCCCTTCTCCTCCTGCCTTCAATCTTTCCCAGTAGGTCTTTTCCAGTGAGTCAGCTCTTCGCATCAAGTGGCCAAAGTATCAGAGCTTCAGCTTCAGCATAAGTCCTTCCAATGAGTATTCAGGGTTGATTTCCTTTAAGAGTGACTGGATCGAACCCAGGTCTCCCTTACTGCTGGCAAATTCTTTACAGTCTGAGCCACCAGGGAAACCAGGAATGGCCTATTAACAATATTAAACTCCACACACTGCCTTCAATGCAGGAAATGCAGAAGACACAGATGACACGGGTTCAACCCCTGGGTCGGGAAGACCCCCTGGAGAAGGAAATGGCAACCCGCTCCAGTGTTCTTGCCTGGGAAATCCTAGGGACAGAGGAGCCTGGCGGGCTACAATCCACGGGGCCGCAAAGAGTCAGACACGACTTAGCAACTGAACAACAGCAACAGCAAACCTTGCCCGAGAAAAAAAAAAATCAGATTGGCGTTGTAGAATAGCCATAGCTAAGGTTAAAGGATCTTGCCAAGTGCGTCAAGAGGGTATCTGACCTTTTTAATGAATGTAATAGCCTACTCTTTTGTTTCTAGACGAGTAAGACATTCTTTTAGTAGAATTCAAAAGATGTCAAATTACATTTCACACTATCCAAACAGAGCTCAGGCAACGTGCTGGGAGGATTGTATGCATCGTCTGGCCCAGCCTTAAATGGACACAGGAGTGGATAGGTCTCTCTTCTGTCAGGGGCAACATCTAGGTGGAACCTGGCTACAAAAGCAATGTGTCGTACTTTTCGTTTAACTTTTTATTGACTAAAAAAGGTGAAATTGCAGTTTCCACTTTTAAATCTTAAAAGGACAGCAGGAAAACAATATAGAAGCATCTAAATTGCTTCATACAGCTAGTAAACAATAAAAGCAAAATTACTTTTTACACTTTGTGATCCTGAAAAATTGGTTAAGTCATTTTTTGCAATGTTCTCTGTACTTTGAAAATCAAATACAGTCTTTCGTGAAATTTTATATATGTATATACACACACATGGGCTTCCCTGGTGGCTCAGAGGTTAAAGTGTCTGCCTCCAATACGGGAGACCCGGGTTCGATCCCTGGGTCAGGAAGATCCCCTGGAGAAGGAAATGGCAATCCACTCCAGTATGCTTGCCTGGACAATCCCATGGATGGAGAAGCCTAGTAGGTTACAGTCCACGGGGTCGCAAAGAGTCGGACACGACTGAGCGACTTCAACGCACCTCTTCACCTCACCTCACCTCATACACACACATATATTTCATAAAATTAATTTAGAAAATTGAATTCACTTCGTGAAACCATATGAATATATATATTAAAAAATTGAATATATGCATATTGAATATATGAACAATTGAATATATACATATTCAAAGGCAAATTCTCCTATGTATACAACTATCTATTGGCAACAGAAAAACAACAATCTTTTTCCTTTAACTAAATTTTAAAACTAGACTTCACCTGTCAGAATTTTAAAGACACATGTAACAACTCACAAAAAGCCATGAATGCTAGTTGGTTTTAGAACTAATTTATTAACTCTCAGTTCAATTCAGTTCAGACGCTCAGTCGTGTCCGACTCTTTGCGACCCCGTGAATTGCAGCATGCCAGGCCTCCCTGTCCATCACCAACTCCTGGAGTTCACCCAAACTCGTCCATCGAGTCAGTGATGCCATCCAGCCATCTCATCCTCTATCGTCCCCTTCTCCTCCTGCCCCCAATCCCTCCCAGCAACAGAGTGTTTTCCAGTGAGTCAACTCTTCACATGAGGTACTGGAGTTTCAAAGTACTGGAGTTTCAGCTTTAGCATCATTCCTTCCAAAGAAATCCCAGGGCTGATCTTGCAGTCCAAGGGACCCTCAAGAGTCTTCTCCAACACCACAGTTCAAAAGCATCAGTTCTTCGGCGCTCGGTTTTCTTCACAGTCCAACTCTCACATCCATACATGACCACAGGAAAAACCATAGCCTTGACTAGATGGACCTTTGTTGGCAAAATAATGTCTCTGCTTTTGAATATGCTATCTAGGTTGGTCATAACTTTCCTTCCAAGGAGTAAGCGGCTTTCATGGCTGCAGTCACCATCTGCAGTGATTTTGGAGCCCAAAAAAATAAAGTCTGACACTGTTTCCACTGTTTCTCCATCTATTTCCCATGAAGTGATGGGACTGGATGCCATGATCTTCATTTTCTGAATGTTGAGCTTTAAGCCAACTTTTTCACTCTCCACTTTCACTTTCATCAAGAGGCTTTTTAGTTCCTCTTCACTTTCTGCCATAAGGGTGGTGTCATCTGCATATCTGAGGTTATTGATATTTCTCCCGGCAATCTTGATTCCAGCTTGTGCTTCTTCCAGCCCGTTTCTCATGATGTACTCTTCATATAAGTTAAATAAGCAGGGTGACAATATACAGCCTTGACGTACTCCTTTTCCTATTTGGAACCAGTCTGTTGTTCCATGTCCAGTTCTAACTGTTGCTTCCTGACCTGCATATAGGTTTCTCAAGAGGCAGGTCAGGTGGTCTGGTATTCCCATCTCTTTCAGAATTTTCCACAGTTTATTGTGATCCACACAGTCAAAGGCTTTGGCATAGTCAATAAAGCAGAAATAGTTGTTTTTCTGGAACTCTCTTGCTTTTTCCATGATCCAGTGGACGTTGGCAATTTGATCTCTGGTTCCTCTGACTTTTCTAAAACCAGCTTGAACATCTGGAAGTTCATGGTTCATATACTGCTGAAGCCTGGCTTGGAGAATTTTGAGCATTACTTTACTAGCGTGTGAGATGAGTGCAATTGTGTGGTAATTTGAGCATTCTTTGGCATTGCCTTTCTTTGGGATTGGAATGAAAACTGACCTTTTCCAGTCCTGTGGCCACTGCTGAGTCTTCCAAATTTGCTGGCATATTGAGTGCAGCACTTTGACAGCATCATCTTTCAGGATTTGAAATAGCTCCACTGGAATTCCATCACCTCCACTAGCTTTGTTCGTAGTGATGCTTTCTAAGGCCAAGTTTAACTAAAAAATGGGTTATTGTGGGTAAGAAAAATGTATCTACCATCACTAACACTCTGGGCATGGATCATTAGAATTTTAAAGTTAAAAGGGGTTTCAGGAATCACCCTGAACAACCTTTTCCTGATGGTGAACCAGTCTATATTTGAAAATTCCATGTTAAAAAAAAAAGAACTTAATGTTCAACCCTTAAGAGCTTACATTCAGAAAGGAAACCTGGGACTGTAGTTACCACAGCCATGGCGCAAGGCTCAGAGAACACATGGCATTTGTTTTCTCACCTACTGGTATCCAAAGACCCCATTTTAACGTACTCACAGCCAGGGCCAGACCCTCGAGCCACTGAGGAAAACCCAAGCAAGAGTGGCCCCTGAGCCTCGCCCTCCTCTCTGGCCCGCACCCCTCCACCAGTTTCCTCTGCTGCTTCTCCTGTGAACTGCCACCCATCTGACCCCAGAGTCTCTTTATGCATCCGTTTGATGTCTGATCCTGGCCAAGCCCCTGGGACCCTGGGTCCTAACCACTGTGCAGATTCTGGTGTCACCACGCACCACCCCCTGCTTGCTGTTTCAGCCCACCAGGTGCTCAAGCTTGAACCTGGGGTTCTACCTGGCTGTCTGTCCCTCCTCCCTCAGCAAACTCTGCCACACACACACACATCCTCATTCAACCTGCCAGTCTTATCCCCTCTAAAAAATATTCCTAGTTCCATCTTCCCCATCCCCACTGCCTGGGAAGAATTCTTCAGAGCTACTCAAATGTAATCATTATCTCACACACCTAGAAAACAAACTTAAGGTAATCAAAGAGAAGTGAGGTTGGATAAACTAAGAGTTCAGGATTAATAGACATACACTACTATAAACAAAATAAATAAATAACAAATATAAAATAAATAAACAACAAATTCCTACTGTATAGAACAGGGAGCTATATTCTATATCGTGTCATAACCTATAATGGAAAAGGATCTGAAAAATAGGGTTCCCTAATGGCTCAGTGGGTAAAGAATCCGCCTGCAGTGCAGAAGACATAGGTGATGAGAGTTCAGTCCCTGGGTGGGGAAGATCCCCTGGAGGAGGAAATGGCAACCCACTTCAGTATTCTTGCCTGGGAAATACCACAGACAGAGGAGCCTGGCAGGTCATAGTCCATAGGGTCCCAAGAGTCAGATGTGACTTGGCGATGAAACAACAGCAAATAACACATGTATATATATGCACGTATAACTGGATCACTTCACTGTATACTTGAAATTAACACATCACTATAAACCAATTTTATTTCAAGAAAAAAGTCTTTTAATGTGATTATTATCATTTTCCTAAACTATTAAGGAATCCAAGAGCAATCTCTTCTCACTGCCAGCCTCTATTTTTAAGGTACATTACAACTCCCGAATTATCACCTAGGAAAATTCTCAATGTGCTCTGTTTTCTCATAATCAACAAAATATGGTAGAGTCATGTGACACATAAACTCTTAGTGCATTGTTTATTCCCTGGGATGGGGGTGGTACACAGAGCAATAGGATTTCCGAATTCTTGAGACTGTACCCCAGGCTGCTGGAGTTGGGATTTTAATATGCAACATGTGTTGTGGGCCCCTGGGCTGGATGGTGCAATGCCACCAGAGTGGCCAGGGAAGCAAGATTTACCTTGAGCCTTCTGTACTGAAACTGAGCAGTGACCCCGTGTAGGGAGCTATATCCCTGCTCTCAACCCTTGCTCCTTCCCACCCTGGCTTTGTAAGAGAAATTTACTTCCTCACCTAATGGGTGTCAGGCTTTGCCAAGATATGCAGAGATGACAGGATGTCCGTTCAGAACCCAGGTCTTCGAAGACATCACACCTTTCCTCATCACATTCTTGAACATCCTCAACCACAAGAAGACTATGCCCTGGGTCATTCTTGGTTCCCTGATGGGAGGCAGATGAAGCCTGAACCCACCCACAGCTTGAAGCCAATCTCCTCTCACTGATCCGCAGTCCCACAGTTCAGGAGAAAGGTATCATTTCTGCTTTATGTAGCTGAAATGTCAATACAGTGTATTGTAGGACATCATGCAGCTGGTATCTGACTCATCACCCTGCCAGAAGCTGGGAGTGACATGAATCTGCACTGTCTGTGATGGAGGGACCCTCTGCCTTCAGCTCCACCAGCAACCTTGTCAATTGACTTGACTGGACGCTCCCTGTGAATGGCAGGATTTCCTGGAATTGCTGCCAGCCTTTGGTCCATATCGCTCATGTCTAAGAACCTACTAGTGAGGAGACAACAGATGGACAAACCTATAAATGAATGTGGGAAAAAGGAGAGTGGTCCTTGGTTACTATCCTCTCTTGGCCAAGAGGTCTGAATGCTTCTCCACAATGGCCTCTGTACCTCCAGGACTGGAATTCAAGTGCGTTCCTCTTCCCCTCCAACAAGACTCCATGGGAAATAAAGACATCAGACCTCATACAGTGTCTTTATAGCTCTGTGTGAAACCCAAGTCATCCTAACAGCTTTTGGATAAACTGTCCCACTGATTGGATGTCAATTTAGATGATCTGGGCCAGAGGCAAGTCTGGAAATGGGCCTGCTGGCTCCTGAGCTTCCACTCTACCGTGGGCTCAAGCGTGGTTTCTGAAAAGCTCTCTCTCTTCTCAGGCTCACCAAGAAAGCCTCTTTGGTCAGAGCTAGAGGTACAAGTAAAGATTTTGACAGTTGGCTGCACCTCTTGGTGTGTTGTTTCTTGGGGTGGGGGTGGGGGGTAGATTACACATAGTGACCTGATTAAAGAAATTGCTTGCAGGCAGTTTTCTGGCAGAACATGGTCAAGGCCAGTGGAGAGAAGAGTTTTAGAAAAGACCATCTTTGGAGCTCAAAGGGCTTTGGCAAGACCATGTCCCAGCAGGAGCCCCATCGATTCCGAGAAATGTTTGGAGAATACACAATGTCTTTGGCTTCCACAGATGTTTATGTAGTGCTGACTTCAGATATAAATATCTCCCACTTTTTTAAACCATCCTATGTCATTTTGGAACGTGCTCATTGCCATTTTCAATCTTCTTGCAGCTTTTAAAGTGAAAAAAAGAAGAAATGAAGACTTTGCAGACATGAAAAATGAGAATAGAGAATATTTCTTGAACATCCATTAGGTACCGAGCACTTGTGCTTTTATATCTCGTGGAGTCCATACCAAAAAAAAAGAAAAAGAAAATCAAGGAAGTAGACAGGAATATCAGCTCCATTTTCCCAGTAAGAAAAGTGAGCTTGGAAAAGTTCAACAGCTGGAGCAGGTATTGGGATGCTAAGTTCCCTGTCCATCTAACATCAGGATTGATTCCCTTAGCTATGGCATTGAGATGGAAGCATGCCATGAATTGTGGAGTGCTGGTGGGCTGCCATCTATGGGGTCGCACAGAGTCGGACACAACTGACGGACGCAACTTAGCAGCAGCAGCCTGTAACACCGGAGAAGGCAATGGCACCCCACTCTAGTACTCTCGCCTGGAAAATCCCATAGACGGAGGAGCCTGGTGGGCTACAGTCCATGGGGTCACTAAGAGTCGGACACGACTGAGCGACTTCACTTTCACTTTTCACTTTCATGCATTGGAGAAGGAAATGGCAACCTGCCGGGGTCCAGCCCCGGTGGATCCAGGGTGATTCGAAGGTGGGGACGGAGTCAGCATCTTTGGAAAAATACATATTTAATCACAGATATAGAGAGATTAGAAACGGATAGTGTAGTAGGAAGATTAGTGGAGAGAAAGAGGCTGAATAACTTGGATTATGTGGAATAGCATCCATGCTCCAGATGGGAATTCAGCCAGAAAAACGGGAGCAAGAAAGAAGCGACATGGGGGAATCAGTCTTTCCAGAAACTGATCCGATTTCTTTATTTTTGGGTTTGCTTATATACCTTTTGTTACACATAGGGATGAATACAGAGTCACGCGGGAGTCAGCAGTCCTGACCTTTGTCAAAATCAGGTGCTTCACATAAATGTATAAAAAAAAGGTCTTAGGAATATTACATCATCTTCTGGCCATGAGTGAGACCTGCTGACATTTTATGATCCTTTCTTTCTGATAACCAAAAAACTTATTTCTTCCAAGGGTGTTTTTTCTTAAACCAGGCAGCACCCTCCAAATAAAGTTACATTTCTATAGGGTGAGGGTGTAGTGAGTTACAATCAAGAAAGGAATTTATTTAACCCAAGGTTAACATGATTAGTCTTAAAGGTTAATACTTATTTCTCCTATATGCTTAAAGGTTAATACTTATTTCTTCCTATATGCTAGTTATATTCATTATAAGGGTAGGGAACATGGAGATTTAGCAGCAAACATCAGCCCAACAAATGAAAATCCTTTCACCAATGCTCCCCTTAAGATCTATTTAGTCTTAAGATATGATAAAGTTACATTCTTACATAGCAAGGACACAGTGATTTATAACAAAGTACAGTGATCTATTACAAAAGAGAAAATCCATTAACTCAAAAAGTCTAGTATTGCTAACATCAAAAACTACTCTATTTCCTTTGCTATATTCCAAATACATAGATTAATATATTCCCAGGTGCCTAAGGATATAGAGGCCTGGCGGCAATCATTGACTCAACAAGAAGAAAAAGCCCTATGCTAATTAAGACTCTCAAAGTACTCCAAAACTCTCTGTGCTGTTTACGGTTGAGAGGTAGTAAACAATCATGTGCGTAGTGGCAACAGTATGGATAATCCTGTCACACAAGCTAGTCTGTCAGCAGAGAGGTTTGACCTGAGACATCCTTGTCCCATCCAGAGCAGGGAATTAGCAGCAATTATTGACACAACAAATGAAGAACCCTTCACCAATATAATTCCTAACCAACACACTATACTAATAATTTCTAACTCCCCAAAAGAATTTGCCTTTAGTAAGTCTAAAACATCTCATGCCTCTCAGGTTAGGAGGCTGTAGACAATCACATTTGGCCAGACGAATCTATACAGGTGGGCTAGATAACCTTCAGAGGAGTCCGTAAGCTGAAACACTCTTGTCACGCCCAAGAATTTTTATTGCCTTGGAGCTGCACGTTTACTCCTTCTCCAAGAGAAACGGTTATGGGGGAGAGCCCCCCGTAAAGTCAGAGGTGTAGGTGAGAGCATAAAACAGACTCTGGTTTTGGGGTTAGATGCTCGGGAACAGGGGGTTTCCTGAGGCTTGATCACGCCTTTGCGTATGCCAAGCCTCCTTCCTCATGACCTTTGCCATGGGCGGAGTTCCTCACGCTGGCCCCCGGCAGCAACCCACTCCAGTGTTCTTGCCTTGAGAATCTCAGGGGCGGGGGAGCCTGGTGGGCTGCCATCTATGGGGTCCACAGAGTCAGACATGAAGCGACTTAGCAGCAGCAGCCTGTAACACTCATCTCTCACAAGATGGGTAAGAAGAAACCAGCTCAAGACAGACCACCATCTGCAAGTGGTGATGACCCAGATCCCAGCATCAATTAACTGATAAATCCATTAATTAATCCATTAATCAACAAGTAACTAAGTAACTTCTGTGTGAAAGATGTTGGCACCTTGTAGACACATTCCTGTGCCCAGCCTGAAGCAAACTTACGTGCAATAGTAAGAGTTTATAAATAGATCTACATTTTACATTGTGAAGTTTTTTTAGTTTTCTTATCTGTTAGAATATGGCAAAATATTTACAGATGAAAAGATTAGCTTCAAAATAGTCCAGATTAAAGAATGATGAAGCTGGGTGATGACCCTATGAGGACTCGTACTATTCTATTTTAACATATGCTTTAATACTTACATAAGAAAACTTTTTCTAAAAGTCTTACTGTAGGTCTAATGGTTTTAGAAATGAGTTGAATTAAGGAAAGGCAAGTTAGTATATTAAAGATAAAGCTAATTTAAATGGACAGTTAAAAATCGATCCATTCAGAAACTGGTTTCTATGATAAACTGAAGACAGTGTCTGAAGTGAAGTGAAGTTGCTCAGTCGTGTACAACTCTTTGCCACCCTGTGGACTGTAGCCACCAGGCTCTTCTGTCCGTGGGTTTCTCCAGGCAAGAATACTGGAGTGGGCTGCCATTTCCTTCTGCAGGGGATCTTCCCAATCCAGGGATAAAACCCAGGTCTCCCACATTGAAGGCAGACACTTTAACCTCTGAGCCACCAGGGAAGGCCCCTGAAGACAGTGTCTAGTCTCATATAATTTTGATGACAGAATCATAATACGACTTTCCCATAACCCTAAGAAAATCAGATGGCATTGGGATCTGCAGCAAGAAGCTTCTGTTCAGCCACCAAGAAAAGTAACTTAAGACCCCAGACTCTCCTCATAGTAGGATAACATGGTAATTCCCAAAAGAAGAATATTAGGTCCAATTTGAGCCCAGAAATAGACAGCTGTGGGACCACCCAGGGCTTGCACGTATCTCCCAAAAGGAGCTTCTAGGTGGCATCAAGAGAAGGGACATAGAAAGGAGAGCTTAGAATTTTCTCTTCTTTCAAGATTTTTTTAATGTGGTCCTTTTAAAAAAAATCTTTATTGACTTCGTTATAATATTGCTTCTGTTTTATGTTTTGGTTTTCGGCCACAAGACATGTGCGATCTTAACTCCCCAACCAAGGATTGAGCCCACACCCCCTGCATTGGAAGGTGAAGTTTTAAACACTAGACTGCCTGAGAAGTCCCAGGATTTTCTCATAAATATGTGAGTGCAAGTTCATGTTTGAAATACTGAGGCACAGAGAAGCAAAACATCATCTGGCTAGAAGAATAAGATAAATAGCAAAAGCTCCAACAGATAAGCCAAAGCCAGATCAGACACACAAGACAATGCAGAGGAAATGCTCCCCATTTGTTGAGAATGAGAAGAAGACATCAATTATCTCCAACCACTGACCCCAGAGAAGACATCACACAAAAAGGAACAGTAAAGAGAAGTCTTGACAAAGGCTTCCCTGGTGGCCCAGACAGTAAACAACCCACCTGCAATGCAGGAGACCTGGGTTCAATCCTTGGGTTGGGAAGATCCCCTGGAGGAGGGCATGGCAACCCACTCCAGTATTCTTGCCTTGAGAATCCCAATGGACAGAGGAGGCTGCCGGGTTACAGTACGTGGGGTTGCAAAGAGTAGAACACGACTGAGCAGCTAAGCACATGATCAATGGAAATGAGGAAGGGGGAGCTTTCCAGGCTCAGGGAGCTGCATATACAAAGTTCAGAAGCATCAGAGTACAGTGCTGCTGCAGCTGCTAAGTCACTTCAGTCGTGTCCGACTCTGTGTGACCCCATAGACGGCAGCCCACCAGGCTCCCCCGTCCCTGGGATTCTCCAGGCAAGAACACTGGAGTGAACTGCCATTTCCTTCTCCAGTGCATGAAAGTGAAAAGTGAAAGTGAAGTCCCTTAGTCGTGTCCAACTCTTAGTGACCCCATGGACTGCAGCCTACCAGGCTCCTCCATCCATGGGATTTTCCAGGCAAGAGTACTGGAGTGGAGTGCTGTTGCCTTCTCCGTCAGAGTACAGTGACCACTCACAAAATAAAGACTGGCTGGTAAGGGTGTTCAGAAAAGGGACCCCTCCTACACTGTTGGCAGTAATGCAATTTGGTACAGCCACTATGGAGAATAGTATGGAGATTTCGTCAAAAGAAAAACTGACGATAGAGTTACCATGTGGTCCAACAGTCCACTCCTGGGCATACATCTAGACAAAGCTGTAATTCAAAAAGATACATGCACCCCAATGTTCATAGCAGCACTATATGCAACAGCCAAGACGTGGAAGAAACCCAAGTGCCCATCAACAGATGAATGGATAAAGAAGGTATGGTGTATATACAATGGAATATTACTCAGTCTTAATAAAGAATGAAATACTGCCATTTGCAGCAACATGGATGGACCTGAAGAATATTACACTTAGTGAAAGAAGTCAAAGACAAATACTGTATCACTTATATGTGAAATCTAAAAAATAATACAAATGGGTCTATATACAAAATAGAAACAGACTCACAGACATAGAAAACAAACTTATGGTTACCAGAGGTGGGAGAGAAGAGGAGAAAGACAAATTAGGGGTAGAGAATTAACAGATACAAACTACCATATGTAAAATGGATAAGCAACAAGGATATACTGTATAGCATGGGGGATCATACTCATTATCTTGTAATAACCTATAATAACCTATAATGTATATAATCTGCAAAAATACTGAATCGCTTTTCTGTATACCTGAAACTAACACAATATTATAAATCAACAATACTTCAATTTTAAAATTGCCTAATAGAAAGAAGGAAAAAAAGAAAGAGAGATGAGGGGAGGAGAAGCAGGAGGGAAGAAGGAAGGAAGATAGATAGATATAGATAGAGAGATAATCAGTATGTTAAGTCAAGGATGTGTGAAGTAAGCTGATTGGACATCCAGAAGTTGGTACTCTATTCTGCAGGCAGTAGGGAGCCACTACAATGACCTGTAATTTCGGGAGGGCAGAGATGGTGGCTCTCTGAGATTAAGTGGGAAAGGAAAGATATTCCTGGAAGTAGGTGGCCTAAATGGGTGAAGGGGTGCACTCAGGGTCCGAAGGGGAGAGGACTGAGGACTGGCTGGCCAATGAGATGGGTCCAGCAGGGAAGGACTGCTGACAGGGCAGGGCAGGACAGGGCGCTAATCCTCAGGCGTGCTCAGTATCCTTCTCCTGTGGGTGTCTTCCTGGTGGGGAGGAAGCTGATTTCAGGGGCTCTGCAGAATCTGCTGGTTCTAACCTCACCCACTCTCATACCAAGGTCTGCCATGGCCAAAACTGGACGCTCAGTTGAGGAACTCTAGGACTAACCTTTAAAATAGATCTCTCCCCTTCCACCAGGAGTGAGCTATGTTTCCTACTCTCTTGAGTTGCCAATGTTCCTGATCCCCTATTTTTCCTGATTAAAGGAAGCCTATTCTATAGATTGAGCAGGATGACTAGGGTGCAGGGAAAATCACAAGACTTCCCCATAAATTAACTTGATCCAACAGTATGAAAGACAGACTGAGGGGACTTCCCTGCTGGTCCAGTGGTTAAGACTCCATGTTTCCAGTGCAGGGGGCACAGATTTGATCCCTGATCAGGGAGCTAAGAACCCACATGCAGTGAGATGTAGCCCAAAAAAGAAAGATGGACTGAGAATTTTAGGGTTTTGTCCCCTTCTTAGTATGAAGCCCTGGTTAAATGTGTTGGACATGTGGGCGTCCAACTGCAGCGGTGGAGATCAGTGAGGTTTGGGCTAGCAGGACAGTGCAGAGATGCCCCCAATTCCCAGCCAAGGAGGCATTACTGTTACTGTTAAGACACTTCAGTCATGTCTGACTCTGTGCAATCCCATAGATGGCAGCCCACCAGGCTCCCCCATCCCTGGGATTCTCCAGGCAAGAACACTGGAGTGGGTTGCCATTTCCTTCTCCAGTGCATGAAAGTGAAAAGTGAAAGTGAAGTTGTTCAGTCGTGTCCGACTCTTAGCGACCCCATGGACTGCAGCCTTCCAGGCTCCTCCATCCATGGGATTTTCCAGGCAAGAGTACTGGAGTGGGGTGCCATTGCCTTCTCCGAAGGAGGCATTAGGAAGGATAAACCCTCAGAGAAACCTCATACACAAATTCTCTCCTGTCCACACCCGCAACCACCATCCCATGGAGGCCTGGATCCAAGACTCCTGTGGTCTGCATCTGGTTGAAAGCTTGCGGCAGGATCCCTGGGGGAGGGGTGGAGGCAGAGAGGGGTAGTTTTGCTCCTTGGTAGCCTGTTTGGAGAACTTTATTTGGCCAGAAAACAGAAGCAAGCAGGGGTGAAAGGGGTGAGGTTGAAGCATGCTGTGAACTTGGCAAAGGAACTCTGTGAATTCCGAGATAGGAGAGCTGCAAGAGACAAGACGGGGAGGGGAGGTGCCACCAGCATCTTTCCAATGAGTGGCAGCAAAACCTGCATTAGAAAACTCGGCATTTCCAAGTGGCTTCAAATGACTTGATTGTTTGAAAAATAATTGATGGTTTCTAAACAGTTACAGGAAATGGACAATTTAAATGAAACCCACATGTAGCTTTGGTTTCACATTTGTACTGCCCAAATTAGTAGGATAGCTTTTGTCTAACTCACTGCATACCTGGCTCCATACATGTGGCAGGGTTAGCAGCAGTATTTAGGTAACTGCGATGATAAAGTAGTAATTTTAAAAATCCCTTCAGTCTTCACATGATACCAGGAAAGTGAGTATCATTTTCTCACTTCTCAATTCCATTCTCTATGCAAGGTGTTTCCCAGGCGTAAGGCACACCTCAGCCCTTTTCTCATTCACCACAGGCTGTGATAGGAAAGAAACAAGAAATACTGCTTTGCATTTAGGATTGGATGTGTTTATGCTGAGATTTTAGCATTAATAGGAACAAAAATTACAGTTTAAAATAAAAAGTACAATTAAAAAATATATCAGACTAGTTAACTCCATTTTGCGTGTCACTTCAGGAAAAGACTTCACAACTCCAGCTTGTGGGGAGATGTCAGCTCGACGTGGGGTCTGCTCTTTTACTGCATCTGTTTCCCATAAACCGACGCGCCACGAGTACTCTCATCACCGCACCGGAGAAAATTCAGTTTGATTTCCACTTTTCTACACCATGTGGACTATAGTGGAATTCTAGAAATCTGGTTATAATTTAATCCAGTGTAGATTACATTGAGATGAGACCTGATGGTTCTTTAGTAACCGTCCTCAACAAATTGATGCATGTACCGACAGCTAGTGTACCAGCCAGAGAACCAACAGCCTACGACAAAACTCTCTGAAATCACATCATGTGGATTTTCCCTGTGGGAGAGGAGAGGTTTTTGAGTCACGCCAGGGTGGTGGGTCCAGGCCACTATTGCTGTCAACCTATCACTTCTGAGCCAAGTAAATCCAATGTCTTCTGATCCCTGCGTCTCTGGAAATGGACCCAGTATCCGGATCTGCCTTGAACATCATCCGCTGTGATGGGAGGGGCCTCTGCTCACCCAGCCCCCAAAGCCCTTCTTTCCCTCAGACTTTGCTGTTGTAGGTGACAAGGAAGGTTAAGAGCAGCCTCCTTCAGCATCCCATCAACTTTCCTGCTTCTTCCCTCTCCCTGTCCTTGATGTTCAGTGCCAGTTACACTCACATAATCCTATACACACATTCATACACTCACTCACATTCACATACACACTCACACAATCACATACACACTGCACTCATAAACTCACTCTCACACTCACCTTCACACACTCACATATACATGCATACACTCTCACAATAACACATACAAACACACACACACACACCAGCAAGTCGACAGACTATGTCCCAGTGGGACATGCACATTTAAGCCTCTGAGACCTGGCCCTCCTCTGTGCCCCCGGTTGCCCTCTTTGCCCCTCTTCTCCACTTTTTGCTCTTCCTTCCCCTTAAAAAGCACCTGTGCCAACACCAAATGGTCCCCACTGCCTAGACTGCAGTCAGGGGTTTCTACACACCATGAACACTCACCATGAACACCTCCTCCATCCACCCACGTGCATCCACCCACAATCTGAGCTGGGCTTTAGACATCATTATATTCTACACATTCAGTTCAACATCACTGGAGATCCATTAAAATAACAGAAATAAATAATCTAAAACAGATATAAAATATGCAAATTACATAAATACATAAATTCTAAACCCACAGAGAGAAGGAAATATAATAAGAAAAATAAATCTGGAAACCTTACTCCATCTAATCAGTGGCAATAAAGGGGGAAAAGAAGCATAGAAAATTGGCCCAGAGAGAAATTCAAAAGTAGGATGAGAATAGGCGAATTCAAACAAATCAGTAATGACAATATACAACAATGATGTATCATCCATCAAGTGGAACTGGTGAGATTGAAATAAAACAAAAAACAGAGTCCAACTCTGTACTGTTCACAAGCCATACGCTTAAGCTAAGGACATGAAAAGGCTGAAAGAGAGGATAGAAAAATAAGCGCCAAGCAAATATCAATTACAAACAAGCTGAACAAATTATGTTAAAATCAGACAACATGAATTTAAATACAAAAAAACAGTAATGTCCACATCTTCAAAAAGCTATGACAATTCCAAACTTGAATGCACCTAATAAAGCAGCCTCAAAATATAGAAGACAAAACTTGATAAAACCAAAAAGTGACATTGACTTATTATAATAGAAAATTTCAAATTGCTGCTCTCAATTACAGATATGGTCCACAGAACAAAATAAACCATTAAAGACTTAGCAATTAAACAATTGCTGTTGAAGATGCTATATAGCTAATATGGTGACCCTGTGAAAGTGAAAGTGGCTCAGTCGTGTCCAGCTCTTTGCGACCTTACGGATTATACAGTCCATGGAATTATCCAGGCCAGAATACTGGAGTGGGTAGCCGTTTCCTTCTCCAGGGGATCTTCCCAATCCAGGGATCGAACTCAGGTCTCCTGCATTGCTAGTGGATTCTTACCAGCTGAGCCACCAGGAAAGCCCATGGTGACCTTACTAGTATAAAATTAGAATAAGGAGGAGAATGAAAAAAGAAAAAGAGGGGTAAGCAAATAAAAAATAAAAAGAACTCCTTGAAAATGTATAGCATTTATCCAAATAGCTACTGCAAAATCAAATTATAAATGATACAGTCTTTCCTAATAAGCTGTGAAATATTTGATATCAAAGTGTCTGGGATAAAGGACTAAGGTATACTCAGAGGGAAATGTATAGAACTATTGCATTTATATAACAAGGAGAAAGACTGAAGATAAATTATCTAAACTTTTAACTCAAGAAGCTAAAAAACTCAAAATACACCCCCATGCAGGAGATGAAAGGAATGAATAAAGATAAAAGTTACTGAAACAGTGAGCTGAGCAAAGTGGAATTAATCTATTAAGCCTAAAGCTGCTTATGTGAAAATCAATAAAATAGGCAGTCTTGGAAAATCTGATCAAGAAATTGGAAGTGAAGAAACAAATAATTAAGCTTAGGAATAAGAAAAATCTAGAATTGTAAAAGAGACATTTTGGTTATTAAGACTGACTTAAGAAAAAGTTTAAAAGTTAAAAAGTAGATGACAAACCTTGGAAGAAATCACAAATGCAGTCAAAGATTAATTTTAAAAGGAAAAAAAAAAGAAAGAAAAGGCCCAGACAGATTATATGGGTGAAGTTCTACAGAACATTAAAGAAACATACCTTACGGCCCTCCCTGGCAGTCCAGTGGTTAAGACTTTACTTCCAATGCAGAGAGTGCCAGTTCGATTCCTAGTCAGGGAACTAAGATCCCACATACCTTGTGGCCAAAAAACCAAACACACAGAACAGAAGCAATATTGTAACAAATTCAATAAAGACTTTAAAAATGGTCCCTTAAAAAATCATGTTAAAAAGTACAATAAAAATTAAATTTAAAAAGTTTAAAAAAAGAAACAGGTCCTACAGTACAGGAAATGTTCACGAAGACAGAAAAAAATGAAAAGGGACCTGATTTATTTTACTAATATAAGCCATGTTAGCCAATTCAGGAGAAGACAACTCCAGAAAATAAAATAATGTACTCTCCTCTTCTGTGAATAAGCTAAGTCACTTCGACTGTGTCTGACTCTTTGTGACTCTATGGGCTATAGGCTGCCGGTCACCTCTGTCCATGGGATTCTCCAGGCAAGAGTACTGGAGTGGACTGCCATGTCCTCATCTAGGGGGTCTTCCCCACCAAGGGACTGAACCTGGGTCTCTTATGTCTCCTGCATTTGCAGGTTGGTTCTTTACCACTAGCGCCACCTGGGAGGCCCAAATGCACAGGTAAAAATATTAATTTAATAATCTAACATTGAATTCAACAGTATGTATTTTAAATATACTGTATCCTAACAAGGACTCTATTAAAATTCAAGATCAATGCAAAATTACAAAATTTTATGTTAATAAATTATAGTAATAAATTTATTAGAAAAACAATATGATAATCTCAATAGAGATAAAAAATGATTTGATAAAATTCAAAAGGAATTTTCATATTAAAAACTTTAGCAAATTAGACATCAAAGAAAACATCCTAACTGCCATTCCCTAGCCATTGCCAACAAGCATTCTGCTTAATCATAACACAGTCAAAGGACAAGACTGACCTCTCCCACCCTAACCACTCAATATCCTGTTGGAAGTACTTGCCAGCACAAAAACTATTTTTAAAAAGACACTAGCAAACAATAGAAAATCTATTATTTTCTATGTATGATATGATTATATAGAAAATTCAAAATTAATTAGCCATTTTTTGCATATAAGTGAGAGTCAAGAAGAGTGACTGAACGTGAAGATCAACATGCACAAATCATTTAGGCTCCTACTTACCAGCCCAACAAATAAACAAAAAAAGAGAAAAATAAGAGAAAATAGAGTAAAGAATTCAATCCATAATGGCAACACCAACTAGCAAATGTCTAGAAATAGAAATAAACAAGAAAATTCAAATCCTGTGTGAAGAAAATAATAAAATTTTCATAAAAGGAAGACCTAAATAAATAGAGAAATAGGCTGAGGTCTGACAAAGACAGATTTATTATGAAGCTAATAAGTTTTAAGTCACTTAGAGATAAAGCTTCAAATCTCAATGGAAGTTCCCATCCAACAAGTCATTCAGGGTTTTAAGTCCCTTCCATCCTGTAGCCTACCCTAGGAATTAGGGGCTTCCTTGGTGGTTCAGATGGTAAAGAATCTGCCTGCAATGCAGGAGACCCAGGTTCTATCCCTGGGTCAGGAAGATCCCTTGGAGAAAGGAATGGCTTACCCACTTTAGTGTTCTTGCCTGGAGAATTCCATGGACAGAGGAGCCTGGCAGGCTACATTCCATGGGGTCACAAATTTGCTTATTGCTGCATACCAGATTACTTCCAAATTTAGTGGCTAAACACAACAATAAATATTATCAGTTTCCATGGGGAAGAAATTTGAGAGCAGCTTAGCTGGGTGGTTCTGCTCCAAGTCTGTTATGAGGTTGCACTTTAAATGCCAGCCAGGGCTACATCAACTGAAGTCTGGACCACATATAAGAAAGCTCCATCACATGACTGAGGGTTTGTGCTGGGAGTTCACAGGGGTCTCAGCTCTCCACTACATGGACCCTCCATAGCACTGCTTGGTGTCCTCATGACACAGCAACTGGCTACCACCAGAGGGAGTGATCCAAGAAAGGGCAAGACTGAAGCTCCGTGGCTCGTATGACCTGGCCTCGGAAGTTCCACTGCCACTTCTGTAATACCCTACTGGTGATACACACCCAAAGTGTAGAGGAGGCATGAACCCCAGGAGGTAAGATCAATGGAGGTCATCATGGAATTTGGCCACTACACTCTCCTCTTCAAAACATGGCATCCAGTGTCATTATAGAAATGGAAAAAAAGCCCAGAGGATTGCCCAGCAGTTCTTAGGGGCCAGACCTGGAAGCAGCCAGCACTGTTCCTGCTCACACTCCTTGGCACATGACCCCACCTAATCCTAAAGGAGGCTGGGACATGAACCCTTGCTGTGTGACCCTGGTGAGGACAGGGGTTTGCAGATCGGCCCATGGTTGGACTGCAGGTACATAATCCAGTGATCAGACTAACAACAAGTGAACAGGAGAGCTTGGGTTTCCCGTTCAGCATCAGGTTGACAGAGAATCACAGAAGCAACTTCCAGCTCAGATCTACTGGGATGCAGGCAGAAGATGGCCACTTCTCAAGATGAGGACTTTGCAACAGACCTGGGAATACAAACTCATCAATGTTCAACCATCAAATAAAGCCGCCCATCCTCGAAGCTTTGGGGGAAGGTGAAGGAACCCCGCCATGGGAGCAGGGATTTTGGACTAGGGCCTTCTGGGTGATGAGTCTTTTGCCCTGACTCACCAGGCTTGACTTCAAGGAAGGGAAGGTATTTGATGGCTCTTGGGATTAAATAGATTTAAGTCAAAGGAAAGTGAGATAAAAGATGGTTCAGCTTGAGGGTGAACAACAAGGACCACAAAATCGTGGCTGTGGGTGGCCTGAGTGATGGATGGATGCAGAAGGGGAGCAGGTGGAGAGTGTGACTGCGTGGA